>NC_081181.1:72296455-72620129 GCF_029867415.1 Vicia villosa | reverse complement strand
AGAGAGTTTCTTTGAAGTGAGCATGTGATCGAGGCAAAGAACACAATAGTAACAGCGCTTGATCTTCATCATCGATTTTCACATCAATATTTTCAAGATCAAGAATCAGCTTGTTGAACATATCCAACTGCTCAGCCAATACTTTGTCTTCAATCATCTTGAATGAATACAAAGCTTGCTTCAGGTAGAGTCGATTTACCAGCGATTTGGTCATGTACAAACTTTCAAGTTTCACCCATAACCCTGATGCCGTCGTCTCCTTTGATACCTGCCTGAGAACCTTATCACCAAGGCTCAACAAAATTGCGCTGTGTGCCTTCTCAATCATAGTCGTCTTCTCCGCTGCCGTTAATGCAGCATTCATGGCTGCCTCTCCCTTCAACGCTTCCAAACAACCCTGCTGAACCAGTAGGGCTTTCATCTTCAAGCGCCACAGACCGAAATCATTCACTCCGGTGAACTTTTCAATCTCATACTTTGTTGACGGCATCTTCTCCACGCTCACCGCACCAATTTGTTGTGAAAAACGATACCAATAACAAAGTATAATAGGGAATTAGGGAAGAGAATAAGAACACAAGAATTGGTTATAACTGCTATTCTTTTACTTTCTCTTAAAACAAGATTACAAGTTTACATGAATAACAAATAACCTCTCTCACCCTAAATTAGGATTTGCAGCTTAGCAATGATGAGAGACTAGTATGCTATTTATAATAAAACCTAACATACTAACTAATGGGCTTTTTCAGCAAGGCCCATTACACAAGCCAACTTAATAAACAAGCTAACTTAACAAATTAGGGTTTAAACACTAAAACCTAATTTAACATGCTAACAACCCTAGCATCTTCGACATCTGCATGCTAGACCCATCTTCGACTACAGCATGCACACTTCGACACCAGCATGTGAACAATCCTTCGACTTCATGCTTAACTCTGTCGAACTGTCGAACCAAGAAGCTACCCTTCGACAATACTAGAGTTCGATCCAATATCTCACAGAAATTCTCTTAGAAAAATTAGTTTCTTTTTAATAGATTTCTCCTCGTCCGAAAACCTTTTACGAGTGATCTAACAATCAATATATAAGAATGTTTTTTAACGGTGTCTAGAATACCATATATTTTGATTGAACTTTTTTATTCTAAAAATTTCATGATTGATAATTTATTTGCATATATTTTAGCCAATGTTACAAAATTTTTTAAAGAGAGTAATTTAATATGCGATTTAACATGTGATTTCATTGATGACATAATTATTTTTAAAATAAAAAACAACAATTTTTTATGAGGAAAGAAAGACTTAATCTCTCACATCTTTTTCACTCCAAAATAAATATATTTTTTCTTTAACCTATTCATTTTTTCTTAAAGGTATTTTACCACTGTACCCAAGATTTTTAACCAAATACTCACACAAACCACTTTTCAATTAAAATTCTAATACACCGAACTTTAAAAAAAAGGGGCGTGCAAAAGTAATTAACGCTTGCATGCTCTTAATTTTAATAAAAATACCAATTGCATCGGTGCCATTATGGTTTTTTTTTTTTAAAAGAAATTTATTTACACTTTTTGAGAATTTTTTTCAATAGGTTGATAAAATTAAATTTTAAACTTCACTTTTTAAATTTAAGAGGATCTATAAATTCTCCTATTCCTCTTGACTTTCGATGTGCATCAGTTAACATATTAATTATTATTATTTTTTTGACCGGCAGTTATCATATTAATTAATTCAATAGAGTTGTTGAACTTTGGAGAATAATCTAATATTCCAAAAGTTAGAATCAAACATACAACACAATGAATCTAAAGTATCAAAGTCAAACAACACCTCGTTATAACTATTTTTCTCCGTTGAATCTATACACGATTGTAAATTATTCCTTACACAATATTAAATTATATATTATATATCGTTCATCATATCCTCAACAATTAAAATCGAAGTTTCCAATTAGGGGTGGCAAAACGTGCCGCCCGCCCCGCCTTATGCCCGCAAAAAAACGAGCGGGGCGGACATGCCCGTCAAATAAAATGGGCATCAAAATCATGCTCGCCCCGCCAAGATAGCGGGTTGGCGGGCGGCGGGCTTACCCGCCTATTTTTATTTATATTTTTTTTAATAAATTAATATGCTTTTTTTACCTTTTAATTAAACTTTTCACTTATTTTTTAAAACAATTTTTTATAAAAGTAATTTTTTAACAAATTTACTCTAAAAAATATTACATATATTTATAAATAAATGTATAAAATAAACCATCAAGAATTGCAATTACTAGAATTAACTAAAAAACGAGTGAGTTTTGGAGGAGGAGCGGGTTTTGGCGAGCGGCGGGCTTTGGCGGGGCGGGTATGGCGGGCGGCGGGTTTTGGCGGGGCGGGCTTTGGCGAGCGGCGAGCCTAAAATCCTAACCCAACCCGTCAATTTTTGGCGGGTGCGCGGGCGGCCCGGCTGGCCCCGGCCCGTTTTGCCACCCCTATTTCCAATGGTATTTTTTGGGTTTTGTTGTTCTGAAGCATCATTTATATGTAATGTTATTTTGAAAAACATAAGTTTTGTAATTTATGTTTATACTTATAACTTATGTTTTGAGTTGGTTGTGTTAACGTAATGTCTTTATTGACACTTGAGTATTTGATAATAAGATTTTGGTTGTCAATGATGATTTTGTTTTGAGGCATTGTATGTAATTATACAATTTTGATGACTTTGTTTTAGTACTACTTGTAAAACATAAGTTTTAAAAGTTTTGTAAGTTATAACTCATATTTGATGTAGTAGACTAGTAAAAGATATTTCAACTTATGTATCGATAACTTATGTTTTAATTATTTTATCATTGTATTAAAATTTGTTTAGGTGAAATTTGTTGGTGCACAATGAATAAAGATGGTGACAAAGAGAATAAAAGAATAACGGCGCAAAAGAGATGAGAGAATAAATGTTGTATTCTACTATTAATGATAGCTATTACAAGGCTATTTATAGGAAAAGAAAATCTTGCCACATAACCCTAAAACAGTAAACTTAGTGAACAAGTCTAAGGTACAGACAATACAGTACTACAAAATACTAAAGTACCCTTACTACTAAACAGCTAAGCTAATGGGACCCAGATAACATCTTCTGGTCAATACTATCTTCTGAGTAACCATCAGAAGATCAATCCATCTTCTGAATATTGAATTACTCTTCAATACCATCCCTTAATTCATATTCTTCAATCAAAGCTGACAACGCCAATTCCATCCCTCAAGAGCAGAAATTGATCCGTCTTGATCGCCTTCGTCAGAACATCAGCCATCTGCTTCTGGGTGCTACAGTGCACAACTTCTAATGTTCCATTCTGGACTTGGCTTCTCAAGAAATGATACTTAGTCTCAATATGCTTGCTTCTTCCGTGTAACACCGGATTCTTGGCAAGATTGATTGTAGACTTGTTATCAATCATCAGCTTCAGAGGCTTCTTCATTCTAATCTTCAGATCTTCTAATAGATTCAGAAGCCACACAGCTTGACATGCAGCTACAGCGCCTGCGATGTACTCAGCTTCACAGGTTGATAGAGCAACAACAGGTTGCTTCTTGGAACTCCAAGAAATAGGACCTCCCAGAAACATGAACAAATATCCAGAAGTACTCCTTCTATCAACTCTGTCTCCACACCAATTAGAATCAGAATAACTCAATAACTCTGATTCTTCCTTTCTCCCTGAAGGAAACAATATGCCATATTTCAGAGTTCCCTTGACATATCTCAAGATTCTGACAGCAACTTGGTAATGGGACCACTTAGGTTTACTCATGAACCTACTAACCAATCCAACTGCATAGCATATATCAGGCCTGGTATTACACAAATACCTTAGAGAACCAACCAGCTGTTTGAATACCGTAGCATCAACATCTTCACCTTCAGAATCAGAGTCCAACTTCTGATTCGCTTCTGACGGTGTAATAGCAGCTTTGCAATTCTCCAACTTGAATTTCTTCATAAGTTCTAACTCATACTTCAACTGATGCAGAATGATACCATCTTCTGAGTACAGAATCTCCATCCCTAGAAAATATGACATTTTCCCAAGGTCTGTAATCTCAAACTCATTCATCATCACCTTCTTGAACTTCATCAGATCTTCTGGACAACTCCCTGTAAGCAATATGTCATCAACATAAAGACACAACAGAATCAGATTGCTTCCAGAATGTTGCACATAGACTCCATATTCCATCTCACACTTCTGAAACCCTTGCTTCTTGAAAAATGAATCAATCTTCAAATTCCAAGCTCTGGGCGCTTGCTTCAATCCATATAGAGCTTTGTGTAATTTGTACATCATCCCTTCCTTATTCTTTTTCACAAAGCCAGGTGGTTGTGACACATATACCTCCTCTTGTAATGGACCGTTCAGAAATGCAGACTTTACATCCAGATGCATCAAGGACCATCCTCTGTTCGCAGCTAACGCAATCACCAGCCTGATTGTTTCATGTCTAGCTACAGGAGCAAACACCTCAAAGTAATCTAGTCCAGGTTTCTGAAGAAAACCTCTAGCCACTAGCCTCGCTTTGTGTTTACCAAATGATCCATCTGGCTTCAGCTTTACCTTGAAAACCCATCTGACGCTGATGGCTTTCTTCTTCTTTGGAAGTTCTGTCAGCTTCCAGGTCTTGTTTCTTTCTATAGCCTCAAGTTCTTCTTTGGTTCAGAATCTACTAACATGGCGCACTGAATGACCTCTCCTTCTGAGTCAACTTCTGTGTCTTGCAACATGTCAAAATCTGCAAACCTTCTTGATATAGTTCTGACTCTTTGTGGTCGCTGAGCTACTTCAGAGTCAGCTACTCCAGAGTCACCACCTCCATGATCATCTCCAGAAGCTTGTCCTCCAGACCCTATGTCTTCAGAGTTTTCTCTTCAAGAATCATGACTACCACCAGACTTTGGATCATCATCAGAATCTGGATCAGAATCAGATTCTCCATCTGACTCATCTTCAGAAGATGCTTCATCTTCTGACTCGTCTTCAGAAGATTCTTCATCTTCTAACTCTAACTTTTCTTCAAAAGTTATCTCTACATCAGAAGTTGGTTGAGACTCTCTCCAATCCCAAACTTCTGATTCCTTCACAATGACGTCTCTGCTGACTTCAACTTTGTTAGTTTCTGGACAATAGAGCTTGTATGCACCTGTACTGTGGTACCCCACCAATAACATCACTTTGCTTCTATCATCCAGCTTCTTCCTTCTAGCTTCTGGAACGTGTTTGTAGCACACAGAACCAAAAACCTTCAGATGACTAACACTCTGCTTCTCCTTAGTCCACTTCTCTAAAGGAACAATTTCCTTCAGCCTCTTTATTGGACACCTATTAAGCACATATGCTGCAGTAGCAACAGCTTCTCCCCATAGATTATGAGGAAGCTTCTTCTCTTTAAGCATACTTCTCGTCATATCAAGCAAAGTACGGTTTCTACGTTCAGCAAGACCATTGTGTTGAGGAGTATAGGGAGCAGTAACTTCATGCTCAATCCCATTATCATCACAGAACTTCTGGAATTCTGTAGAGTTATACTCGCCTCCACCATCCGTTCTGAGAATCTTTATCTTCTGACCACTCTGCTTCTCAGCCTTCACCTTGAACTTCTGGAATTCTGTGAACACCTCAGTCTTAAACTTGATAAGTGTTACCCACGTCATTCTTGTGAACTCATCCACAAAAGACACAAAATACCTATTTCCTCCAAGTGAAGGTTCTGGAAAAGGTCCACACACATCAGAGTGCACTACTCCCAGAGCATGCTTTGCTCTTGGAGCAACTTCTGATACAAATGGCAATCTGGGTTGCTTGCCTTTCATGCATACCTCACATGACTTCTCAGGCTTCACAATCTTTGGAATGCCATGTACAAGCTTCTTAGAACTTAGATGCCCCAGGCTTCTATAGTTCAAGTGCCCCAACCTCTTGTGCCACAACTTACTATCTCCTTCTGAGCCTTCAGCACTCAGACACTCTATTTCAGCTGTTTCTACATTCACCTTGAATGTTCTGTTGCTTCCCTGTTCAGATTGCATAATCAACTTCTGATTGGAATCATACAACTTCAAGAGGTTGTTCTTCATAACAACTGAGAAACCTTTCTCAATGAGCTGACCCACACTCATCAGATTGCTTCTGATTCCAGGAACATACCAAACGTCTTTGATCAGAACAGTCTTTCCATTCTTCACTTTGACTTTGACATTTCCCATACCTTCTGCATATAGGTACTTATCATCAGCACATCTGATCTTTGTCCTCCTTTCAGAGTCAAAGTCTACCAGCCATTGTTTGTTTCCAGTCAAGTGATTTGAACACCCAGTGTCCATATACCACCATTCTGACGAACATCTTTTATCCGACTCTGAAGCCATCAATAGCACAGGTTCATCATCTGAACCTCCTCTGGCTATATTTGCTTCTTCTGATCTCCTTCCTTTGTTTGCCAAACAGTCTCTAGCAAAATGGCCAAACTGTTTGCAACAGTAACATTGAACTTTCTTCTTATCCTTTCCCTTCTGATATCTCTTCTCATCAGAAGTTGAGGCTTCCTTCTGGAATCTATCACCACGTCTATGCTTCTGGTCCTTCTTGACAAAAGAAGCCTTCAGAGCTTGCTCAACTTCTCTCTCAGAAGTTCTCTCAGTCAGACGCAACTCTTGTGCTTCTAAACTGCTTTGCAACTCTTCTATTCTCATGGTTTCCAGATCTTTAGAATGTTCACTAGATATAACAATATAATCAAATTGAGGAGTAAGTGACCTCAATATCTTCTCTATGATTACCTGTTCAGAAAGGGTTTCTCCACAAGCCTTCATCTCATTAGTGATCACAATCACTCTAGAGATATACTCAGAGACTTTCTCATTGTTCTTCATGTTGAGATTCTCATATTGCTTTCTCAGGGATTGAAGCTTCACCTTCTTTACTGATACGTCACCACCGTAACACCTGACCAGTATATCCCACGCCTCCTTAGACGTCATAGCATCAGAAATCTTCTCAAACACATTCACATCCACACACTGATGGATGAAGAACAACACCTTTTGATCTCTCTTGTTCGTTTCCCTCTGCGCTTCTCTTTGTTCTTCCGTTGCATCCGCTGCAACCGGAACATATCCTCTAGTGACAAGATCTAAAACATCTTGAGCACCAAATAATACACGCATTTGAATCATCCATCTATTCCAGTTTTTACCATCAAGAACTGGAAGTTTGGTATTCAAATTACTTCCACTCATCTTTAAACTTGTGCAGACAAAAACAGATTTCACTCACACTCACACAGTGTTTCCCAACCCACAAACAACCAAGAAAAATGTGATTCAACACAACTTTGTTTCCCATAAACAAAATCAATCACACAGTTACACAAACCCACGTTCACTCGTGTTTCCCTGTGTTTGGAACCGGAGCTCTAGATACCAATTTTTGGTGCACAATGAATAAAGATGGTGACAAAGAGAATAAAAGAATAACGGCGCAAAAGAGATGAGAGAATAAATGTTGTATTCTACTATTAATGATAGCTATTACAAGGCTATTTATAGGAAAAGAAAATCTTGCCACATAAGCCCTAAAACAGTAAACTTAGTGAACAAGTCTAAGGTACAGACAATACAATACTACAAAATACTAAAGTACCCTTACTACTAAACAGCTAAGCTAATGGGACCCAGATAACATCTTCTGGTCAATACTATCTTCTGAGTAACCATCAGAAGATCAATCCATCTTCTGAATATTGAATTACTCTTCAATAAAATTGTATTTATCTATCAATACCTTATAAATCAAATTAGTATGTATCAATAAAAAAATAAAAAATTTCCAACATTTGAATGGACTGGTTACCCGGACTGAAATAGGTCAGATTGGTTCTGGAGATTACCCGTTTACTATATCAGTCCCCAAACCGGACTGGACTGAAAACAGACCTAGTCATTTCTCAAATCACATCAAAACTTTCTCAATTTTTCCCACTCTTTTCTTCCTAAATATTTTTGCGTCCCTTCTCTCCTTTCTATTTGATGAGTTTTACTTTTTTTCTTTTAAAAAATCTCTTTGAAGAATTAGTTTCCTTTTGATAAATTACTCCTCGACCGAAAACTTATTACGAGTGATCTAACAATTAATATATAAGAGTGTTTTTAGTGGTGTCTAGAATACCATACATTTAACCAAACACTTGATCTCCAATGGTAAAGGAGCTCCTGCAAAGGACGACACTCGAAAAATACCGAGTTTGATTCTTGGTGGGAATAATGTTTGGCCAGTGTTTAATGTTTATACCTCAGTTCATGACTCTGGATTAATAGGGCCCCTTTCTCTTAGGAACCAAAAAGAAAAAAATACCATACATTTTGATTGAACCGTTTTATTTTAAAGATTTTGTGATTGATAATTTGTTTGCATATTTTTTAGGTAGTATCATAAATTTTTTTAAAGAGAATAATTTATTATGCGATTTAACATGTGATTTCTTTGATGACATAATTGTTTTAAGAAAATTTTAAAATAAAAAACAATTTGTATACTAGGAAAGGAGGATTTGAATACTCTAACTTTCAATTCTCTATATTTCTTTTACTTTCTATCTTTCTTGTAATTTATTTTTTCTCACATATTTTTTCTTCAAAATAAATATATTTTTTTAAAAATCACTTTACCTTTCACCACTGTACCCAATATTTTTATCCAAATACTCACACAAACCACTTTTTCAATTAAAATTTCAATATACCCAACTTAAACAAAAAGGTGTGCAAAAGTAATTAGTAATTGACGATTGCTCTTACTTTTAATACTTTTAAGAGCATACACATCGGTGGTAGCATTTTGTTGTAAAGCCATCATGTGTCAGAAAATATTATTATTTAAAGTAAATTGGACCAAATTTTTAAACCACCAATACCAAAAAAAACCACGGTAGCTTAGAATAATTGTGAGACAAGTGAGACTCAATTTAGAGTTTTAAGTGAGTGGTATGAATGTTTGGAAAATTTTATGAAGTGGTAAAGGTGTAAAAAAAATATAATAAATTAAGTAGGGTTCATTTATACCACTAACTTGAATAGCATAGATGTGGATACTCTAATAGAACATGCCAATTTGGAAAAGCCTAAATAAAACAATATATATATATATATATATATATATATATATATATATATATATATATATATATATATATATATATATATATATATATATATATATATATATATATATATGAGGAGGGATCAAATTACACCCGAAGAGTTACACCACGAGTTACACTCGTTCAAAAACTACATCTCGAATTAATATTTTTTAAATTCAACCGTTGGATTGAAACATAATATCATATAGATCATACCTATAAAGTTTGAGCTTAATCTATAATGATTTACTATGTCATTGAATCACATCAAAATTAACGTTATATGAAAGCTCATTTTAACGTTAATCTTTGGATATCTTGATGATATAGTAAATCATTATAGATTAAGCTCAAACTTTATAGGTATGATCTATATGATATTATGTTTCAATCCAACGGTTGAATTTAAAAAATATTAATTCGAGATGTAGTTTTTGAACGAGTGTAACTCGTGGTGTAACTCTTCGGGTGTAATTTGATCCCTTAACTCGTGGTGTAACTCTTCGGGTGTAATTTGATCCCTCCTCTCTCTATATATATATATATATTGTTTTATTTAGGCTTTTCCAAATTTTCTTTACAATAGGTTGAAAAACTTTTAAACTTAACTTTTTAAATTTAAGAGGATCTATAAATTCTCCTATTCCTCTTCGGATTTGCATCAGTTATCGTATTAATTAATTCAATAGAGTTGTTGAACTTTAGAGAATAACATCTTCCAAAAGTTAGAATCAAACAACAACACAATGAATTTAAAGTATCAAAGTCAAACGACACTTCGTTATAACTATTTTTCTTCGTTGAATATATACACGATTTTTAATTATTCCATACACATTATTAAACTATATATTATATCGTTCACCATGTCCTCAAGATACAAAATCGAAGTTTCCAATGGTAACGCTTTTTCCAAGTTCCTTACATTTCCTCACGAATCATTCAAACAAGACACAAACCTTTTCAACACAACATAGTTGACGAAGACTCCAATGTTTTTTCCACAATTTCATATCATATAATATTTACTTCTAGATGCAAATACTTGTCTCTTACCTCATAAATCTTACTACTTATATAACACACATCCATAATCATATGTCTTCTCATTACAAAATTTACATTGTATTAATTTCTCCATAACAAAACATGATTACTCAAAACCAACATATTTTCACTTTAGCATTATTAACACTAATTAGCATCATCACATTAACTTCAGTTTCAGCTCGTTTATTTCCTAATCCATCTGAAATCCCGATGTCTAACCACGCGCCACCAGGCGCGTGGGACGGATACCGAAACTTCACAGGTTGTACCCGCGGCAAAACATACGACGGACTCTCCAAACTCAAAAACTACTTTCAACATTTCGGCTACATCCCCAACGCGCCGCCGTCAAACTTCACCGACGACTTCGACGAAGCCTTAGAATCCGCCGTACGTTCTTACCAGAAGAATTTCAATCTCAACATCACCGGGGAGCTCGATAACACAACAATGAACTACATCGTCAAACCACGATGCGGCATCGCGGATATCATCAACGGAACAACCTCCATGAACTCCGGCAAGTCCAATGACACAAATCTCCATACCGTCTCACATTACACATTCTTCTCCGGCAAGCCACGGTGGCCGGCGGGAACAACATCCCTAACCTACGCATTCGATCCTAGCGAGAATCTTGACGACGCAACAAAACAAGTTTTCGCAAACGCGTTTAACCAATGGTCGAAAGTAACAACAATAACCTTCAACGAAACGACGTCGTATAATACCGCAGATATCAAAATTGGATTCTACAGTGGTGATCACGGTGACGGAGAACCGTTTGACGGAGTCTTAGGGACGTTAGCACACGCGTTTTCTCCAACTGACGGAAGGTTCCATTTGGATAAAGCGGAAGACTGGGTAGTTAGCGGAGATGTAACGGAGTCATCTTTGTCTAACGCTATTGATTTGGAATCCGTTGCGGTTCATGAAATTGGCCATGTTTTAGGGTTAGGGCACACGTCGGTTCAAGAGGCTATTATGTATCCTACGATAAGTTCGAGAACGAGGAAAGTTGAGCTTGAGGAGGATGATATTCTTGGGATTCAGAATCTTTATGGTTCGAATCCGAATTTTACTGGGATTACTACTGCTACTACTTCGAGGGATAGAGATTCTAGTAATGGTGGTCGGAGACATGTGGCGTCGTTGTTTTTGTCTTTGGTGTTTGTTGGGTTTGGTTTTTTGAGTTTGTAGAGGAGAGGTTTATGTTGTTTTTATTTGTTAGAATTTTAGTAGATGGTTTTATACAGAAAGTATACGATGGTAGGTTATACGGATATGTTTGTATATAGGTTGTTATTTCCGGTTCGGTGCTGTGTATTTTTGTTTTGTACTATTCACATTCTTCATTCTTTTTGTGATAGTTTATTGGCGGACATAAGTGCTATTGATAATTTATTGTGATAATTTTTTTTATTAAGTTTTTCAATCTATCTAAAAAAATTAGATAGTGTAGCTTCAATCAATCAAATGATATTATTTAATTTTTATCTATTTAATCATTTATTAAATATTATAATTGTATAAAGTTTTCAAAACATTTTATACGGGAGGAAACCTTACCCAACTTTTTAAATTGGATAAATAAGAATTCATCTTTTTTTAAAGTAATACATTAATCAAAGAAAACATACAAACAAATTTTATGAGACATTTGGGTCGATTGGGCTATGGGTTTTCGATTGGATAAGATTAGAAAAAAGCCCAATTTATCAGGATCGAATATAGTTGTATTCACTACGCCAAATTTAAGTTTTAGCAGCACAGCTACGAAAGCGCTTTTAGAAAAAGCGCTCTCGTAGGGTTCATTAAAAACAAAAGTAAAAAACAAAGGGAAAATGATGCAAAAAAAGCGCTCTGGTAGGGGGATTATGAGAGCGCTTTTAAAAAGCGCTCTGGTAGGGGGGTTATGAGAGCGTTTTTGAAAAGCGCTCTGGTAGGGTGGGTTATGAGAGCGTTTTTGAAAAGCGCTCTGGTAGGTGGGTAATGATATCAGGCTACGAGTGCGCTTTTATGTCAACACGTTGAAGACTTGGCGCTTACATGAGGAAAGAGTTTGAATTCAAATCGAAATGTTTTATCCATCGAAGACGCGTGTAAGCTTCTTATTCAAAAGAACCATGCAAACGTTGAACGTGACATATTTTTAGAGGAAGACCGTTAAGATCGAATTAGTATAAATAGGAGTCTTAATGTTAGGATTCAGTGTGTTCATTTTTGTACAAATTACTCAATATACTCAAAGTACCAGTGTTAGAGAAAAGAGTTGCAGAGAATGTACGTATAAGAAACACCATTATTGTCTTTTCAAAGTTATTTTATCAAATACAAACACTACAAAAAAAAGCCTCAGTAGTGACGTGAATATCACGCCACTAATCAAAAAATCACATCACAAACCAATATTTGCAAAGTGAAAATTCACGCCGCAGGAGGCAAGGTGGCAACTTTTAGTGACGTGATTTTCACTTCACTATTTAGTGAAGTGAAAATCACGTCGCAAAATTTGGGTCAGAGATTAATGCATTTTCAGTCAGAGCAGGCGTAGCAGCGTTTGGGTCAGAAAAGCAACTTTAGTTGCGACGTGATTTACATGTCACTACTTAGTGACATGGAAATCACGTCACTAATATTTTTTTTTTTTTTGAAAAACCAAATATATATATATATATATATATATAAATATATATATATATAATTAAATTAATAAACTAAATATATTAAAATTTATAAATTAATTCAATAAACTAAATATAAATCTAATATTAAAATTAAGAAAGTAAAATTATAAATCTAATATTACTAAATAATGTAATTATAATTTAATTAATAGTTTACACAAATTCAAAATTAAAAGTTATAACAACAAAATAAAAACTAAACTAAATCAACAATCAATCCGGGTCGGGAAACTCATCCTTATTTAGATTTTCCTGATCAGTCGGCGCAGAACTCCCCATATTTTGGTTTCCACCAAAGGATTGCATAAATTGTCGCATTTGTGCCTCCATATCCGATTGTCTTTTCGCCATGACCTCCATTTCCCACTGATGCTCACTCCGCATTGCCCTCATTTGGGCCTCCATTTGGGCCTCCATTTGGGCTTTCAGTGCCGCTTCACGTTCCGCCGCCTCACGCCTCACCTCATTTATCGCCAATTGTCTTACAGTGTCTCTCTGTTCATCTGTTAAAGTTACAGGACGTGAACCTCCTTCCCCGTCGAGAACTCTTTGATATAGAGTTCTATCATCAGATCTCAAGGTGCCTGCCAAATTTCCACCACCAAAAAAACACCCGTTAGGCCCCTTGCCGCCAATGACTTTACTCCAAAGATAAAAATCTACATCTGGATGAAGCGGCTCTCCCGGTCTTGGAGTATACTTAGGATTAGCAGTCAGAAATTGTACAAGCAATGCCTGATAATCATCCTACACATACAAAAAAAAGTTAAATATAATTTAGTTGCCACATGAATTTCACGCCACAAATTTAGTTGCCACATGATTTTCACGCCACAACATGTCACATGCCACATGAAAATTATAACACATACATTCTACCTGTCAGAATTAATTAATAAATCAGAATAATAATACCGATGTTGGGAATTGAGCATGGATGACACCAGATGTTGATTGTACACCGATAGTATGAAAATAGGTGTTGTTGAATTCCCTAAAAAGAAACACATTATAAGTTTCAGAGTAATGAGTTTTATGATTGTAAAGAAAATTAAAAGTTAGGGGTATGTATAATTACTCAAGAAATGGTTTAACTTCAACGCAGTTGATCAAGACATGAACATGGGCAGATTGCATTTCTTGTTGGGTCAACCAATGCACACCCTTTTTTCCAGATGGACGGCCTGGAAGCCCGAAGACCGATAAAGTGAATTGACTCCTTTCACTAACATTGACAGGATTTCGAATGATTCTTGGAGTTAACATCAAATGCTTGAAATAGTGACTGCAAAAATGTAATGTTTCTCGATGCAAGTAATGTGCACATATCGATCCTTCAACTCTAGCCTTATTTTTCACTGATCGTTTTGAATCACCCATGAACCTTTCAAACGGATACATCCACCTATATTGAACAGGTCCTCCAAGATAAGCTTCATAGGCGAGATGCACAGGTAAATGTTCCATGGAGTCAAAAAAACCAGGCGGAAATACTTGTTCCAACTTGCATAGAATGACTGGAATATTTCGATCCAACTTAATGACGTCATCTACTTTTAAAGCTGAAGCACAAATATCTCTGAAAAATTGACTAATTTCAGTCAGTGGATTAAGCACATGTTTAGGTAGAGAACCAAATGCAATTGGTAGCAATTGTTCCATAAAAACATGGCAATCATGACTTTTCATACCATGCAACCTCCCAGTGTTGGCGTCAGCACACCTTGCTAAATTTGAAGAATAGCCGTCGGGCATTCTCAATTCTTTTAACCATCGACAAACCGCTTTACCTTCTTGGGAGGTCAGACTGAAACAAGCCTTCGGTTTCAATAATTTCCCATTTGGTTGAGGCTTCAACTCCAACTCTTTTCGATTGCACCATTTTTCCATGTCATGTCTAGCCTTCTCATTATCTTTCGTCTTGTCTTTAACATCCATCACAGTGTTAAATACATTATCAAAAAAATTCTTCTCAATATGCATAACATCTAGATTATGGCGCAACAAATTATCTTTCTAATATGGAAGATCCCAAAATATACTTCTCTTTGTCCAATTGTGATCGACCCCATATCCTTCAATTCTACATGCCTTTCCAGTATCTGTAATTTTTGGTAGCTCACAAACTTTGTCCCATACAGCACCTGGTGACAATCGGGGCGGAGGCATATCTGTTACCTGTTTGTCTTTTATGAAATTTGTCTTGTTCTTTCTATACGGATGATTTTTTGTTAGAAATCTGCGGTGACAGTCAAACCACGAGCTTTTCCCCCCTTTATCCAACGTAAACGCCTTCGTCTCTTTCATACAATGCGGGCAACCCATTCTGCCATGTGTACCCCAACCAGACAACATGCCATATGCTGGAAAGTCGTTGATGGTCCACATCAAGGCAGCTCGCATAGTAAAATTTTGTTTACGTGATATATCATAAGTCCATTCTCCACCAATCCACAACCTCTTCAAATCATCAATTAAAGGTTGTAAATACACATCAATTCCGGCTTTTGGACTCGAAGGTCCTGGAATGACGCACGTCAAAAACATATATGGTTTTGTCATGCACATCTCGGGAGGAAGGTTGTAAGGGGTTACAATAACTGGCCAACAAGAATACGCACTTCCCGACGCTTGAACATAAGGAGCAAAACCATCTGAGCATAATCCAAGCCTGACATTTCTAGGTTCTGCGGCAAAATCAGGATGTATTCGATCAAAGTGTTTCCATGCCTCGCCATCAGATGGATGCCGCATAGTGTCTAGACTTGTTTTGTTTGTATGATGCCATGTCATATGACTTGCACTGTGCATTGAAGCAAACATTCTTTTTAACCTTGGAATTATCGGAAGATAAAACATGGACTTTTCTGCTACACGGTCTTGATTAGTGTTAATGGCTCTACTGCGAACTTTATATCTTGGACTCATACAAAATTTGCATTCCTCCAACAATCCATCTTGAGTACCAAACTCATTGTCATAAAACAACATACAACCATTAATGCAACAATCAATCTTTCTTACTCTTAAGCCCAACTTCGACACCAACTTCATTGCTTCATAAAATGTTGTAGGTAAGTTGTCTTTCATTTCAATTGAGTCCAACATCATTTTTACAAAGAATTCCAAACACTGATCAGGAACATTCCAATTTGACTTGGCGGCCAATAATCTCACACACATTGATAACTTGGAGTCAGACGAACCGTCAAACAACGGCGTATTCATCTCATTCAACAATTGATAAAATCTCTGCGCTTCTTCGTTCGGCATCTCTTCCCCATCACAATCTTCAGGTTGATCATAGGTCACGTTCACACCAAAAGCATCCTCAACCATGTCACCGATCTGATTAAAGTTTTCCTCATATTCAATAGGCGGTCTTTCCTCATATTCCATTGACGGACGACTACTTGAAGCATGCGTACTGCTAGTGTCTGGTACGTTACTCGGCAATTTTTCACCATTATACGTCCAGACCCAATAATTTTCCATGAAACCCCTTCTATACAAATGCCTGACCACTTCATCTGGGTCACTAATTATAGGTCTACATTCACATTTAAGACAGGGACACCTAACTCCTCCTTCGCTTCGACAACATTCTTAAGCAAACGCCCACGTGATAAACCTGTTAACTCCTTCTATAAAATTGGGTTTAAGTGCACGTCTTCCTGGTTCCACTCTATCGTACATCCAACTACGATAATACAAATAATATTCCATACTGCACATATATCCAATCATTCTCTTTTTAGTAACAATAATTAAACATTTACTTATATCAACTATAAGTAAATAATTTTCTACAATAGAAGTAGATAAACAATATATACATTCTACCAATATATACATTCTAACAATATTCTAACAATATTATATACATTCTAACATTCTAACAATATATACATTCTAACAATAATACATATTATATATAATATTTTCGTTTTTATAAAATCTATAATTATAACATTCTAAAAATTATACATACTATACATAATATTACATTCTAAAAAATTAAAAATTATACATATTATACATTCTAAAAATTATAACATACTATAAATTATACATAATCTATACATATTATATAATCTATAACTATAACATTCTAAAAATTATACATACTATACATAATCTATAATTATACATATTATACATACTATACATATTATATAATCACATAAAAATTAACATTCTATAAATAATATACATTCTATAAATTAATCTATATATATACATACTATAAATAATATACATTCTATAAATTAATCTATATATATACATACTATAAATAATATGCATTCTAATTATTATAACATTCTAATAATTAACATTCTAAAAATTATATATCAAATTAACATTCTAAAAATTATATATACATACTACAAAAATCTCATAAAAAAATCTCACAAATTAATCTATAACATATATATATCAATAATCACATAAAAAATCTCAAAAATTATATAAATAAAATTGAAAAAAAAAAATACCTCAATGAAGTTGAACAATATTGAGTGAGCTCCTCCTTATCCTTGAATCAAAATCAACAATGCTTCACCTACAAATATATATTAAAATCAGATTTTTACAAAAAATAAAATAAAAAATTGACAAGAACAAGTGAGGTTTGAATGTTTACCTGGAAATGGGGGGTTGTGATGATGAATTTGAGAATGAAAATGGTGGATTGAGGAGGGAGGATGGTTGATTATGGAGGATAGGAAGAGGGTTTGGGGGAAGAAGGAGAAGAGGAGAAGAGGAAAAGAAAGAAAGAAAGAGGAGAAAGGGGGTTCTGGGAAGAGGAGTTCCAACGAATTGGTATAATGCCTTTAGCGACGTGATTTTCACGTGTCTACGTTGCGAAGTGAAAATCACGTCGCAACTTCTACACAGTAATAAATGTGTCAGTCAACTGCACACGACTGTACATAAATGCTGGCGTGTTTAACAAAAAAAGGTTGCGACGTGAAATACACGCCGCAACAAAAAAAAAATGAAAATTTGAAATTCCCCCCTTTGAATTTTCCCCCTTTGTCAGACTACTTTATCTGCTTTTAATTTTTTTTATTTTATTTAAAGGTTGCGACGTGTTTCTCATTTCGCAACTTTTTTTTTAAATATTATTTAAAGACACCCCATGTGCCAACGTTGGTTTTAGTTTTTTAATATAAAAAACTTTTAGTGACGTGATTATCACGTCGCAACTCACTTTTTTGAGCCACGTGATAATCACGTCGCAACATTTGGTGGCTATATCACACTTTTCTTGTAGTGAAAGTCTCTTACATACTTCTTATGTTTCTTTTGTTTCTTTTATTGCCCAATCGAACCCTTTATCATTTCTTGTCATTTATCTTCAGTTGTCAAATTGTATTACTTTACATTCCTGTTATTTACTGTCTTCAAGAAACTTTAGTGTATTCATTAGAGAAGTAATTGCGTCAAAACATGAATTCAATTGTAAGTATAGTCACAAAAACTTAGACACATGTCCTAGGATCAATCTAGTCGATCATGTAAGTTACCAAAGCATTTAATTTGGAAGACTAGCGGTTGTTTACCAGAAATCACTGTAAACAACAAGATAGAGGTACCTTCACCGTTGTTAACCTTGAAATGTGAAAAGCTATACCACTATCCCCATTTCTTAGTGGTGGTGGTTCTGGTTGCGGCTGCATCAACGAGAAGGGAGGCTTAACGGTGGTTCGAAGTGGAGAAAAAAATTAATCGAAATGGAGAAAAGCATGTGGATGTGGTTGAAAGGAGTGGGTAAGACTCTCAATAGAGAAGGAGGTGACCATTATAAAGGTGTTGGCTGAGATTTTTGACTCGAGCTAAAATCCAGCCAAAGAGAATGAAGAGCATTATGAGAGAAGTATTTTCAAGTCGAACCACATTTGGTCGAATAAGAACCAAAAGTAAAAATAACTTATTGGGCCCAGAAGTACATAAGAGCCCAAGATGCGGACAAAGGCCCAAAGGATTCAAATAAAAGTATATTTCACGCAGGTTGAAGTTTTGGAGAGAAACGACACTTGAATATAGAACGTGGAAGCGTGGGATGGAAGTTAAGATGAAGAACGTGGGGTTCTTAAGGAGGTCGACAACCCCCCCCCCCAAAGTAGTTATTTTCATGCACTATAAATAAAGATTTTTGTACATAGTTTTAGAGTTTCACAATTTTACAAATGCTTGCACGCTGTAACACTCAGAGTACCCAAGCGAACGGGCGAAATGAGTCAAGCAAGGGCTATGTATGTTTGAACCATCTACTTTTCTGCAAACTTTAAATGTTATGTCATTTACCTTTTATTCTTGCAGTGTCTTTGTTTATTTGTGGTTTGATTTTCACCAAATACGTTTTACAAAAAAAAATCATTCTAAGTGTGTTAGACGTCGTTAGGAACACCCTCGTTTTCGTAACTAAAACAAAAGAACTTCTCACAATGAAGAACTTATCCTTAAAATTATTAAAGGAGTTCATATACACTTTAAAGAGTTTACAACCTTGCTTTAGAGATGAAAACCTTGACGTTTAGAAAACATCCTTAACACATGGAACAGGTAAAAGAATACAACCACCGTGGGCGAGCTCTTCTTGTACTCATACTAGTTATGGAAAGCCTTTACATATTCCTAACTCATTGGATCTATGCGGGGGAAATTTCCATATGTTTGAGAACCCCAACTTCAAAGTCGTTGAAAGGAAGTGTAACTCACATTAAAAAAAACAAACACTCATACATGGGGAGTCCTCATACATCAAATTGACTACGTATGTACATATCAACCGTTAGAAGAGTCACATGTTAGTCTGATGACAATCCCATATTTCAATACATAAGAGCATCTCCAATGCAAGTTGCTTAACATACACTAGGATTTTGTTACCCTGAGTTTTCGACTTGCAAATGAATTGGTAATTGGCCCTTGATAGAAGCACAAGACATTTATATCTTGAGTTAAGGCAGCTCGACTGAAGAATTCTGGTCAAGTCAAAGTCGTTCGACTAAAAAAGGCCACAAATGTCATCAGCGTTCGACTAAAGTGTGCACAAAACTTAGGCGTTTCTGCCAAGTTTTAAGTTGGGGTCGGAAGACACCAGAAGTCGAGGATGACAGTTTTCAGCAGTTTTTGAGGGACGCGTGGAACTCACATAAACAAAGATTTTGCATGTCGTGGACACGCGTTAGCTAGTGATTAGTCGACCGTTAATAGCAGTTGTCATATTTTTACTATTTAAGCAAGTTTAGGAATAGGGGAAGGGGTCCGCATTTTCTACAGAACACAAGTAAAACTCAAATCTCTGTGCAAAAATGAGTAACGAGTGCTACTTTGGAATGTATGTATGCGTATCAATTTAAGTTTATACAATCATTTGTCTTATGCATTGTTTTCAGTATACATTTACTGCATTTACTATAATTTATAGTCTTGATTTTCAGTATGTTCATTTAAGTTACTTTACTGCTGCACGCAATACGAGTTTAATTCATACAAACGAAACAAAAAGCAATTAGTCCTGGAATATTCTAGTTGATTCCGCAAAAGTAACCTTTAAAAAGGAAACTAGCGATTGTTTACCATATTTCTGGGTAAACAAATTGGCACACCTGGTGGGACTCGTCAATTGCTATTTTGTTGTATATTTGATCGTTTAAACGTTATGTATGATATTAAGAAGTGGTCGGCAATTAACTAATATGTCTGAAGTTAATGTCAATGAGTCTGACCTTTCTAGAAATCAAGGAGTTGTTCTGACAGGAACAGCGTCACAAAATGCTGCAAATTCGTCCCTAGTTAGGACACCAAACACTGGTGGATCGACGACAGCAACTTTAATGTCATCACCAGCGAATGTACGGTCACCATTTAACCCGGTGCGACCGTCATTCCAAGGAGTAGTACCTCCACCAGGTTTTAACCCTCAATTTGGAATGCCTACGTCAATGATGCAGGGTTTATACACGAATCCTTCGTTGTATTCTGATAATATGATGGCAACAAGCACATCATCAAACCCAGGGGGTCGACCTACGGGCATAGGTTACATCAACCAAACATTGCCATCTTTTAGTACTACGTCAATGTTGTCAATCTGACAACAGATAGACGAGAGTAACCATGAAATGGTGAATGCTCTTACTCAACAAATGGGGACTGTTTTTACTCCCATGATAAACAATACAAACCAAAGTTATGAAATATTGGCTGGACAAATGGCTAGAATAGCAGATTTCCTTGGGGCGCCCCCGCAGCCAAACCTTCCAACTTCCCAAGGGTCGAATGTAAGAGTAGTCGAAACTGTGGGGCATGGGGACCAAATTGAACAAAATATTCCTAGGGTAGTACAAAGGCATCAAGATGTTGATCAAGTTCTTAGGAATATTCAACAAGATGCCAATGTCGGACACAATAATATCTCAAATGTGGTCGAACAGATCTTAGTTCAGAATGGGATAAATGTGGGGTTACATAGACCTAATTTCGTTTCCCCGTTGTCAGAATATGTAAGGCAAACAGAATTGCCTAGGGGTTGGAAAATCCCAAAATTTACTAAATTTGCTGGTGAGACTGGCGAGTCGACAGTCGAACATATTGCTAGATTTCAGATAGAGGCTGGAGAAGTAGCAAACAACGAGAATTTAAAGATGAAATATTTCCCAAGTTCTTTAACAAAGAATGCCTTTACCTGGTTTACAACCTTACCTCCACAATCCTTGTTTTCATGGAGCCAGTTAGAAAGAGTGTTCCATGAACAGTTTTATATGGGACAGTCGAAAATTAGTTTGAAAGAAATAGCCGGGGTAAGGCGAAAGGGTACAGAAGCGGTTGATGATTATCTAAACCGTTTTAGGTTACTAAAATCTAGATGTTTCTCACAAATCCCTGAACATGATTTAGTCGAAATGGCTGCAGGTGGGTTAGATTATTCCATAAGGAAAAAATTAGATACCCAGCACTTAAGGGATATGGCACAACTGGCAGATAGGGTGCGTCAAGTCGAAAGGTTAAAAGCTGAAAAAGCCAGAGTTAGTAAATATCATAAGAAAGAAAAGATAGCCTATGTTACTACTAATGAGTTCGACTCTAATAGTGATAGTGAATATGAGGAAGGAGAGGTGAATGTGGCTGAATTGAAGCCAGGACCACCATATGTATGTAAATTACTTAAGCCCTCAAAAGATAAAAATCCGATCGAAAGCAAAAATGAAAAGTTTGCTAATAAAACATATACGTTTGATATAACCAAATGTGATGAAATATTGATTTGTTAGTGACTGATGGGCAAATCATAGTACCCCCAGGACTTAAATATCCCCCTCTTAAACAAAAGAAAAAGAGAGGATTTTGTAAATTTCATAATTTCTTGGGTCATAAGACTTCTCAATGTGTCCTTTTCAGGGATTTGGTGCAAAAGGCTTTGAAAGAAGGAAGGCTACAATTTGGAGAAAAACCAAATTCATCAATGCAAGTCGATACTAATCCCTTGCAGGTCGAGGAAGCCCATTATGCTGAGCTTGCTGATGTGATGATGGTCGATACCACTGACGGTTTCGGCGAAAGGAAAGATGTTGCTATTGATGGCAAAGTCTTAAGCATGGTGTATCCTGAACCAAAAGAGAGCCTTCTGAAATTCCTTGAGAGATGTCACAATAACAATTCTCAAGTTGGTTTATGTCCAAGGTGTGATGCTGTTTTCAATGTTGACGCTGCAAACAAAGTGAGATTCGACCCTCGTCGAGGTAAAAATCATCAGTTCATGTACACAGGAGAAAGTAGTGGTCGAAGGAATGGAGACTACAGAAAGCTGTTCGAGAAGCCAAAGACTTTTCGACCTAAGACGGATGTCCCTAAAGATAAATGGGTGAAACCAGTTAACTTTCGAGGGGGCAAACGTCCAGAATGGCAGATCCAAGGTGTTGGAGCAAAAGCTGAAGGTTCTTGGACTGATAGTGGGTCTAAGAGGAAAGATTATATATCTCCAAACTACAAGGGAAAAAACCCTATGACCCGAACTCAATGGAGGCGTTATCAGAGAAGTCATAAGAATGGGCAAGAAAATTCGAAGATGATGCAGGCAGGATTTTCTCATTATCAGCCAAAAACTTTTCATAGGAAGTTGACTGAGGAACAGGCCAAAGTGGCAAATAAGAGACTGGCTGCAGGAATGATCCTGGGAAAGAAACTCATCAAAGAGTTAGTCGACGACGAAACTCCGAATCTCAACACAGGGAAAGAGGCTGAATATTCCCCACTGTCAGATGAAGAGGTTGATGATAACTTTGATATAGAATCATATGAGTTATTAATTGATTGTGGAATTGTATCAGTGCTCCCAGCAGAGTTCGACAGAATATCTGAGGTGTCAGAGAATGAAGATGACTTTCTTCCAGACGAGAATGTGGAAGAAACACTTGTTTGCTATTATGTAATGGGAAAAGGAGTAGTGGAAGATCACCAGGTTGTGTTTGAAAAACCAGGTCGAGGAATGATGTATCATTTGAAACCCTTATTCATAAGAGCAAAAGTAGATGGTGTTCCAATAAATAAAGTGTTTGTTGATGGTGGGGCTGCTGTGAATCTAATGCCCTATTCCTCACTTCAGAAAGTGGGGAAATCTAACAAAGACTTGAGGCCTCATAATATGGTGTTGTCTAATTATGAAGGAAAGACCAGTGGAATACTTGGAGTAATTCAGGTGAAGTTGGCTGTAGGTTCGACTACCAGGCCAACCATTTTTATGGTGATTGCATCCCAAGCCAATTTTAAATTACTACTGGGTCGAGAATGGATACATGGCGTAGGGGCAGTCCCTTCTACTTTGCATCAGCGTGTGGCTATTTGGAGGCCAGATGGTATAGTTGAAAATGTTGAGGCTGATCAAAGTTACTACAAAACTGATAGTGGTCGAAAGCATTTCGACCAGCATCTAGCAAATGTAGCCCCATGCTACAAAGCAGAAGAGGTGTATTCTTCTGACGAAAGTGTGTCTAAGTATTTGAACTTAGACCCAAATTATGGTTTCATTTGGAATAAAGAAGATCCCAATGAACCATTGAATCATGAAAGTCCTCTAGAGCAGGGGACAGCAGTCAAAGATGATGACCACTGAGTCAGAATACCTGGCTCGAATAACGGCTTATTTAGTCGAAAATAAGATAAAGACGACTTTGGAAGCCGAATTGGAAGAAAATATGGCTATTGAGGCCATGATTGTAAAGAGTGAAAACAATCAGGAAGTCGATCTCTAAGTCGAGAGACTTGATGGGATATACGATGACGAACCCTTGGGCTTCGAGATGGATCCTTCAGGATCAGTAAAAAGAATGCAAGCTCAAGATCCTCTTGAAGAAATTGACTTGGGCGATGGAATCACTAAGAGACCTACGTATGTGAGTACGAAGCTTGCAAGTGATTTAAAAATCAAGTTGGTTCGTCTTTTGAAAGAATATAAAGATTGTTTTGCTTGGGATTACAATGAAATGCCTGGTTTAAGTCGAAGTGTGGTAGAACATCAATTACCTTTGAAACCAAGAAAGAAACCCATCAAGCAGCTTCCCAGAAGATTTGCACCAGAGGTTATGGAAAAAATCAAGGTGGAAATTGAAAGGTTGCTGAAAAGCAAGTTCATTCAAACTGCAAGGTATGTCGAATGGTTAGCTAATATAGTGCCCGTAATAAAGAAAAATGGTACCCTTCGTATATGCATAGATTTCAGAGATTTAAATAGTGCTACCCCTAAGGACGAATATCCCATGCCTGTAGCTGAGATGCTGGTCGATTCCGCAGCGGGATTTGAATACCTCAGTTTATTAGATGGTTATTCAGGCTATAACCAAATTTTTATAGCTGAAGAAGATGTGCCTAAGACGGCGTTTCGATGCCCAGGTGCTTTAGGTACTTATGAATGGGTCGTAATGCCTTTTGGTTTAAAAAATGATGGGGCAACATACCAAAGAGCTATGAATTCTATGTTTCATGATTTTATTGATAAATTTATGCAGGTTTATATTGATGATATTGTGATAAAATCTAATTCTGAGAATGGTCATTTAGACCATCTTCGACTGTCCTTTAAAAGAATAAGGAAATACAGTTTAAAAATGAATCCTTTAAAATGTGCTTTTGGTGTACATGTAGGGGATTTCCTAGGTTTCGTAGTCCACAAGAAAGGTATTGAGATAAACTAAAATAAGACGAAAGCAATCTTGGAGCTGAAAGCGCCAGAGACAAAGAAACAACTCCAGTCATTGTTGGGAAAAATTAATTTCTTGAGAAGATTTATTTCAAATCTAAGTGGTAAAACGAAGATATTTTCACCACTAGTGAAGCTCAAGAATCAAGATCAATTCAAATGGGAGCGAGAACATCAACAGGCATTCGACCAAATAAAGGCATATTTAACCAAGCCTCCTATTTTTTTACCCCCAAATAGGACAAAGAGTATGAAGTTGTATATAGCTGCATCTGGTTCGACAATTGGGAGTATGTTAGCCCAAGAGGATGATAATGGCATTGAAAGAGCTATATATTATCTAAGTCGAACCTTAGTGGATGCTGAGACTAGGTATAATGATGTTGAAAAATTATGTTTATGTTTGTACTTCTCATGTAATAAACTTAAGCAATATATAAAGCCTGTTGATGTGTATGTGTCGTCTCATTATGATGTTATCAAGCATATGTTGTCTAAACCAATTTTACATAATCGAATTGGTAAATGGGCCTTGGCGTTAACTGAATTTTCCTTAACATATGTGCCTTTAAAAGCTATGAAAGGTCAAATCGTGGCTGATTTTGTAGTCGAACATGGGCTGATTAATTTATCAGAAAACCTAGTCGACCAAATGAATTGGAAGTTGTTTTTTGATGGTTCCAGTCATAAAAATAGATCAGGCATAGGAGTTTTAATTATTTCTCCTCAAGGAATTCCAACCAAATTCCACTATAGAATGCAGGGCGCGTGTTCTAATAACGAAGTCGAATACGAAGCCTTGATAACTGGTTTAAAAGCTCTAGTAAACTTGGAGGCAATGCGAGTCGAAATCCGAGGCGATTCTAAGCTTGTTATTCGACAAATTAAAAAAGAGTATAAGTGCATCAAAGAAAATTTAATAGTTTATTACGCTATGGTGGTACACTTGTTGGAAAAATTTGATTATGTCGAGATCATGCATGTGCCAAGGTCTGATAACTATGTTGCCAATGAATTGGCACAAATTGCTTCAGGATATAAAGTTCCCAAAGATAAATTAGAAAAGATGATCGAAGTCAAAGAGAAAGAAACTCATGATGCGTTGGATAAGATAGGAAAATTGTCGATACCAAAACTGGGGGGTGTAGAAGACAAAATTAATGAAAATGGGAATTTGAATATTGTGGAGATTTTTGCCATCGACAACATGGCAGATTCTGATTGGAGAAACTCATTAGTCCAATACTTAAACAATCCAGTCGGAGGAACTGATCGAAAAATTAAATACAGAGCTTTAAATTATGTGATATTGGGAAACGAGTTATACAAGAAAACGGCTGAAGGTGTATTGTTAAAATGCTTAAGTTAAGCCGAAGCATATCTGGTTGTGTCAGAGGTCCATAGTGGTGCTTGTGGAGCCCATCAGTCAGGCTATAAAATGAAGTGGTTATTGTTTAGACAAGGTTTATATTGGCCAACAATGTTGAAAGATTGCATTGAGTACGCAAAAGGGTGTCAAGAGTGCCAGAAATTTTCAGGTATTCAACATGTTCCGGCTAGTGAGTTACATACTATTGTTAAGCCTTGGCCTTTTAGAGGATGGGCTTTGGATTTAATAGGAGAAATTAAACCTGCATCGTCTAAACAACAAAAGTTTATTTTAGTAGGAATAGATTATTTTACAAAATGGATAGAGGCAATTCCATTAGTTAATGCTGATCAAGAAGCGGTGATTAGTTTCATACAGAAACATATTATTTACAGATATGGGATTCCAGAAACTATTACCACTGATCAAGGATCAGTGTTTATTGGCCGAAAGATGCAGGCTTTTGCAGCAGAGACAGGATTTAAGCTGTTAACATCAACCCCTTATTATGGTCAAGCTAATGGTCAAGTCGAAGCAGCTAATAAAGTTATTATAAACTTGATAAAAAAGCATGTAGGGAAGAAGCCAAGAAACTGGCATCAAACACTCGACCAAATCCTTTGGGCCTGTTGAACTTCGCCAAAAGAAGCAATAAATACTACCCCATTTCGTTTAACTTTTGGGCATGATGTTGTCTTGCCTGCAGAAATTCATCTACAGTCGGCTAGAATTCAACGACAAAACGACCTTTCGACAAGTGAGTATTGGAGTATGATGTTAGATGAATTAGTGGAGTTAGACGAAGAACGATTGATAGCGTTAGATAGATTGATTAAACAAAAGCAAAAGGTGGCGAAGGCTTATAACAAAAAAGTAAAAGGAAAAACGTTCATGGTAAATGACTATGTGTGGAAGGTTATTCTACCCATGGATCAAAGAAATAAAGTATTGGGAAAATGGTCCTGTTGCACCCCAAAATTTGCCCATCTAATTTTATCTCTAACTGGCTTAAATTTTGCGTTTATATGCATACATTCATCAGGTCATCTAATTTCTTACATTCATTCATTAAGATTATTATTGGGTCATTAAATCAATGGGGATGGATTAAAAGCATCAATATGGATTAGGTTCTATTTCCCTATTCACGTGGCGTATTGATTGATATTATTATGGTCATATAGTTCATCACTCATCAAGTTATATCCATCATTCAACATTCAAATCCATTATCATCCAAATACCATCAAAAGACTTTAGTCACAAAGGCCAATATTATTCAAGCCACATTAATTTTTACATCCCTCATTCAAGGTTCAGGTTTTAAGCTTCACCCAAAAGTATTAAGCAATTTTTCACCATTTTTTTCTAATCAGCTAACGTCAACCATTCCATATTCATCAAAGTCCAAGTTTAAAATACATTACATAAAACAATTCATATCCAAATTACAAAAGCTCATTACAAAATTACACCGAGAAGTATATAACACTTCCTAAAATTTATCCTTCTCTTTCTCCATTTTTTCCAAGATGTTTCACTTGTTTTCACTTTGATAGACTTTGTTCCAACTTGCTGCAGCCTTGCACATTCAAACATAATCAACCTGCACAACAAATCCACATTACCATCCCATATCAGTTCAAAAACAGAGTTTGAGAAAAGAAAAAAAAATAGCAGAGCTGCTGCCATATACCTTCATCCAGCATATACGTGTTCAGCTCACTTACACCCTCTAACCAATTCAATCCAGGTCCCTGCACCAATTCAGTAAAAAAGGGGGAGAAAATCAGAGAAATGCACAAATCAATTCAGCCGCATACCAACCCTGTACATATATTACCACACTGATAATTTCACTAGCTTTTCACAAGTTTTTAACTTCCTAACTATTTTCACACAACATTTATACCAATTCAGTTACTTCTCCTAACCATTCTTCTAATGTTCTAACTGTTTTTTTAACTAACAAAACTGATAACTAATTCAGTTACAAACCATAACCAACTAACTCTAACAGTTTTCTAACCAACCTCTTTCACTAACTCAACCTAACTAACTCAGAAAATCAGTTACTCAGAGCAATAACAGAATTCCCAACTGATAACAGAAAGAAGAAGAGGATCCTAATAGAAATTCAGAGTTCAGAAAAACTAACCTTCATTTGGCTATAAAGGCAGAGCTGGATCCAAACCAAGGGGTTCTCTTCCTTCACTTCACAACTCCACAATTCTTCAATCCTCTCGATTCATGATCCACCACCTTCACCATCTCTTCAATCATTCCCTCATCTCCATACACATCATCATCTTTGCAACACCTCTCGTAACGCTCAATCACCGTCTTCAATAAACCTGCAACGAAAGCAACATCCTCATCCTCATAGCAATCATCATCACTGAATCCTTCACGCAACAACCTTCATCGCTACAACAATCAAAGAACAACATCATCTCGTTGCGATGGAAAATTCAGCAATAGTTGAAAAATCGAAAGGATAGCTCGAAGAAGAAGAAGAAAATATCGGATTAGAAAAGAAAAAGAAGAAAAAGAATCGGTAACAAACCAGTAACAAACTTCATCTTCTCCAATCTTCAGAGTTCATCCTTCCCACTCACGATTCCTTCATCATCTTCATCGCTTCTTCAATCACCATAAACAGAGCTTCATCGCTCTTTCAATGCCATAATCTTCATCATCATCTTCGTCGTCAACTCAGCGATTCCAGCATCTTCACCACAATGTTACCGGACGAACGAGTCAACATCACCGCAAAACGGCCATAGCCTCAATCCGTTCATCACCGTTCGCCTTCACTCGATCTTCGACACCATCGCATCAGCGTCACGCGAGTTCTACTAAAAGGGAAGAAGAAGGACCGACGATCAAGATTGAAGAGGTACCGAACTTGTTTTCGATCGAGCTGAGTGTGGATCGGAGGAATAGTCGCGCCGTTCATCGTGAAGAGGAAGAAGCAGAGAGAATTGGGAACGTCGCAGAGTAATGTAACCCTAATCCTCTTTCGTTTTATTATTTTTTTTCATATAATGTTATTAATTTGATTAATCAATTGGCATGATTCGTGTATAATATAAAGTTTAATTCACCAATCGTTAGTTGGTTCAGTGGTGATTGGCGCTGAACTTGGTAGGGAGAACCACGGTTCGATCCCCCGCAACTACGATCGGGAGGGGGCTGGAACCACTTGATGCCAGAACTGACCCCCGAACCGGACTAAACCGGTGGTGATAAACCAAAAAAAAAAAAGTTTAATTCCTGATTAATTGACTTAACTATCTTAATTAACTAGAATTATGGATTATTAAGTCTGAAGATTAAATCAACAAAAATATGGATCAATACAAACTCAGTGGGCCCAACGAATTCATTAATGCACCCCCTTTGAGCCCATAAATTTTCCGGCAATCAGTAACAATAATCATTCTGGGCCAATTGCTACTGGGCCCTGCACCCTGCTCTTCACACCATTGTTTTCATTTCACACCTCCCTGTTTCCATTACTAGAAGTTAAGTTTAATTAGATTTCTTTTCTATTTGCTTTTAGTAAATAAAAATACTAATTTTTCTCTTATCATTTTAGACTTTTAGCACATATTTTGTCATATAAAAATAATCACAAAAATATTAGTTTTAGGCTATTTGTATTAGTCTTTTACTTGATTTGTAGTCCATTTGCTCCCATAAAAACCATAAGAATAAATAGTACCTTTTAATTCATGTTAGTGCTATATTTTGAACCATTTGTTTTCATGTTTTGTGCTATACTTTCAAGTCATTCTTTTAGTCATTTTTGCACTAATTTTATATCATTGTTTACTTGTAATTTCTACTTGTAATTTTGATCTCACTTGTAATCTCATTCCTTTATATTTAGGACCTATAATCTTCATGATCATTAGGCTTAGTCTTTCCCTTTAAATCCTAACATTTAGGTATAATCATAACATTAAGCTAGTTATTCATTTTAGGCTAGTTTTCTTTTCCTTTTTCTTTTAAACTTTAAAACATTAATAAAGGACGACGCGAATCATGCTAATGCCTTTTTTTTAGTGTGAAAGAAATGATTGGGGCGTAGGCCCCGATGTATGTTCTTTCCCACTTAGCGGAAGAGAAATGATTGAGGCGTAGGCCTCGGTGTATTTCTTAACCGTTATTTAGAGAAACGATTGTGGCGTAGGCCTCGATGTGCATTCTCTAATTATTCAAAAAACTGTATTTCATTTAGAGAAACGATTGTGGCGTAGGCCTCGATGTGCATTCTCTAAATATTCAAAAAAACTCTTTTTAAGGCATGATTCAAGTCACAAATTAATTTCCCTTAAAATACACCCAACCAAAAACATTTCAAAATATCTAATAAAGGCTCAGACCTAAACAAAGTAAGGAAGTGATGCGAAGCCTTGTAGTGGGTTTTCGTCCATCATGGAATTATACCTAAAAGACACAAACCAATTTTTCCTCTTCTCTCTCTTGCCTCCGAGGCATTCTTTCTCTTGCCTTCAGGGCACTCTTTCTCCTAATCGGACACGTTATTTCCGCTCCATTCCCAGCTTAAGACTCCAGAGGTCGAGCAGCGGAGTGCGAATGTAACTGTTCAACTAAAAAACACAAAAACAAACAAAAACTAAAGAGCCGAACTACGGCGCTCTGATTCTTGAAAAGGATACGTAGGCATTGGGTCGCAGGGCCTAAGCGAGCACAACTATTTATAAATCTTATTTTCCCCGTGTTTCTTCTTTTTTCATTTGCATGCATTCCCTTAGTGATTAAGCTTTAGATTTATACACCCTTAGAATAGAACAAACATAGGTGGATACCATCGAGTACGATGGGCGTGAGGGGTGCTAGCACCTTCCCCTTGCGTAACCGACTCCCGTACCCTATCTCTGGTCGAAAGACCTTTTCTTATCCTTTCCTTATTCCAGGTTTTCTGATATTCCTTTCCCTCTTTGGGATAAATATATTGGTGGCGACTCTGTTCACATTTCGCGAGCGTGCGACAGTCCCCAAGTTGGGAAGGACCGTTTAAAATTCTGCAAGTATTTTCAAACAACGCATACGAGATCGAAGAGTTGAATTCAGATGGTCGAATCTTGAAGATAAATGGTAAATATTTGAAAAAATATAAACCTATACTTCAAGAAATTCGCATAATAGAATAGAACCAAAATATTGGATTAAAAATGGCCACAAACGCGGCCAGTCATTACAAAAATATTCATTACAAGGCTGATGAATACAATATTACAAGGAAGGAAAGTTATTTCTGAAATAAGCTAGCTTGGTAGACTCAAAGTCAATCTTAGAGTCAAGTCGAGACAATCCTTGTCTGAGTTGTCGAATGCTGCCTTTCAATTTGAGAGCCCTTTCGCCATGACCAAGACCTTTGAAAATTTCTTGATTAATAGTTTCAGGTGAAGGAATTTTCTCAGTCTGAGCCAAAGTAACTTTTTCCTGTTCAAGATCTTGAATTTTCTGGTTGAGAGCATCGATCTGGGCCTTATAATCAGCAATTTTGCTGTTGATTTTCCCTTCCTTGTCAGAAAATTTTAGTTTTTTCTTGAAACTCTTCGACCTTTTTAGTTGAAGCTGCACTGGCATCCCACTCCCTGTTCATTTCAAGTTCTTTGTTCTTTGCTTGATGATTCACGTTTTTCTTAGTGATAAGATCACTCCAGAGTTGGTCGAAATATGCTTCAAAATTGAAGAAGAATTGAGCAACAACAGCTGGGAGAGGAGCCTTAACATGCAAATCCAGCAACTTTCGAATCTCTCCACCAAGATGATCAGAGCTTTCAAGAACAGTAAGAAATTCAGGTTCATTCAAATGAGCTCGAAGCTGGCAGATAGCGTTTACAAGGGAAGCATCGATCTCATTTTTAGGATCAACTGATTGAGCGGTGTTATCAGGAATATCGGGAGAATCTGCCCTAAGTTTTTGAAGTCGAATAAGAGCTTCTAGAGGGTTTGTTTTCTTCAAGTTCAAGATTTCTTCTTGGCTGAGAGAACTGTTAGAGTTATTGTCATCAACAACAATTTGTTGTTTTGATTGAGAAATAGCAGTAGGCTCTTGTTGAGAAGTGGAGTTAATAGTTTCAACATTTTCAGCCACAGGTTGAGTTTGGCTGATGATAGGATTGTCTTGTGGGCCAGTTCGACTGGAAGTATTAGTCGAATCAGTAGCACTTCCAAAAGCGTCAGTCCTTTGAGGGCTAAAAAGGCTAGAACCAGGAGAAGCCTCGACAATCTTTTCAGCAACCTCAACAGTCTGTTCAGCAGCTTCAACAATCTTTTCAGTAGTCTCGACAATCTTTTCCTGGGTAGGGTCAACAGTTGGTGCACTCTATTTAGAAGAAACATATTAGAATATAGCCTTTGGAAGAAGTGCACTAGAAAATAATACTAAGTTCTACCTCAGAAGGAATTTGAGATGAAGAAGGGATTGCTGTTGGGGTTGCTTGTGTGTGAACAGCAACCTTAGGAATCTTTTTGATAATCTTTCGCTTTTTTGCTGGAGTCGGAAGAGGAGGTCGTGAGAAAATTTCGCCTTCTTGCCTCGGCGGAGAAGTAGTTTCGTCTGAATCCTCAGGAACTATTAACTAAAGGAAGAATAAACAGTTAATGGATGCTTAGATGTAATGAACACTGATAAGAAATAGAGGTCGAGTGATACCTTTCTCACAGTTTTGTTTTTTCTGGTTGTGGTGGTGTTCGACGTGCTGGGACGTTTTCGAGTGGGCTTGGCAACAGGTACTTCGACCTGATTAGCAGGATCAGGTCCTGAAAGGTCTAAAATTAAAGTTAGAACATTGCAGATTGCAATAAACAATTGAAATAATTGACATTAAATATGGAGATACTTACTTATAGTGAGTTGATCTTCCAACGCGTCGAACGCAATGTTCAATTTTTTGATAAAAGAATCTTCATCGTATAGTTGGTAATACTCAGACCACCACTCACTGAATTCTTTAGTGGTAAAGTAAGAGTTCTGGAAAGTAAAGGTGGGGTGTTCTAGACACTGTATATTGTGGAATTTTAGACAGTCGAGGTGTTGACGAGAGGTGAAGGGTCGACCAGACCAACAGATGTCAGTCTCATGGGTGTACAGGCTTTTGGGTAACATTTGGCTCAAGCCAAATTGTCGAGAGACCAGATTTGTTTGATAGCTCACGAACCCGTAGCACTTGCCAGTTGACTCAATGCGATGTGACAGAAGTGTTGGAGTCAAAAAGGCAGCCCAAATGGCATTCAATTGAGCTCGAAGGGTTGGAGTATTCCCGGGAAAAATGGCTTTAAACCAACTTGGCCCAAAGCACCGACTAGAAAAAGGAGACATAGAAGCTATGAATGTTTTGCATTCAGAAAATACTTTCACATATTTAAGAAGGTTAGGTCTGTTTGACTCATCTTGAGGAGTTTGTAGGGCAAGTTTGATGCCCTCGACCTGTCGATTATACATGACTTCTAGAATGGATCTAGAAACAGTAAAACCAATATGTGACTCGAAGGTGGCATTTAACCAATGTTGTAAAAGCCAGTAAGGACCTGATAGAGCTAGTTGTTTTGGAGTTTCATGAAGGCGTTTTATTCTTAGAGACGCTATACCTAAAGTATGATAAAGATAGACAAGTAAAAGTTTACCTAAAGAAATTCTTCGATCTTCATGGATCTGAATAGCCATGGGTATGTAAGCTTTGGCTATTTGAACAGACCCTAGACAAAATAAGAAGTACGAGAGCCAATAGGTGAGGAAGGCAACATGTTCTTCGTCAGAAACTTCGACTGTGGACTTGTCATGGTGATCTTGCATATATTTGGTAATAGTAGCATTGTCGAAGTTTAAAGTCATCCCTGTTGAGAGAGTTGGGTCGAAGATTTCACCCAAAGGCGAAAGCTCTGTGATGGCAGCCACGTCGAAAAGAGTGGGAGTCATCATACCACAAGGGAAATGGAAGGTGTTAGTCGAACCTTCCCAGAAAAACAATGAAGCAAGCAACATAGGGGGACAAACCCTATGACCATTTTTGGATAATTGGATAGCGTCGAAAATGTCCAATTCTTCCCATCGTTGTTGTTTCTTCGCTTGAACCTTGTAAAGCCAAGCTAAATAATCTTTGTTGCCAGGTGCAGGAGTTGAACGAAACACCCTCACTGAGGGATCCATGAATTTCAGGTCGAGGGGACGTTGTTTATCAAACACTATAGGCATTGTAGTTTGAAACGCGGGAAAGAACTTGCTAACCTTTTCTGGGTGAGAAAGAGGATCTGGAAGAGGCCCTGAGAAAGCCATTAGCTTATCAGTGATTTGGAAAGGAATTAACATCTGATTCCGCCAGATAATGGCTTTAGCCTCTGTGGCTCTTGGTTGAGGAACGAAATCTAACCCTTTTTCTTCCTCTTCACGAGAAATAATGGCTCCCAAAGGGTTAGAGTCTGTCTCATAAACAGTGGTATTTGTGGCGTTAGCAGACATTGTTAAAGTTTGGAAAGGGGAGGAATGTTAGGGTTTAAAGAAGAAGAAACGTTTGAAAATGCTTTGAAGAACAAAAAGTGTAAAAAGGAAAAGAGAAACAAGAAGCCTATATATAAGGGATATATAGTGACGTCAGCAAGAGGAAACGTGAAGAAGGAAGTTGGTGAATCAAGAGTCATGTCAAACGTCTTGAAAACTGGTACAAGAAAGTGGGGAGCAGTTAATAGCCCACTACCTAGTATTTAGGTAATAATGAGTGCCTGGGAATGCGTAATTTAATCATGGTGTTAAAGGGGCTAGGGAAGTCGAAACCTAAAAGAAAACAAAACACCATCTTTCTCCTTTTTGCAATAACAGTCGAAAGAAGCCGTTTGGGGGCAATTTGTTACCATGAGTTTTCGACTTGCAAACGAATTGGTAATTGGTCCTTGATAGAAGCACAAGACATTTATATCTTGAGTTAAGGCAGCTCGACTTAAGAATTCTGGTCAAGTCGAAGTCATTCGACTAAAAAAGGCCACAAATGTCATCAGCGTTCGATTAAAGTGTGCACAAAACTTAGGCGTTTCTGCCAAGTTTTAAGTTGGGGTCGGAAGACACCAGAAGTTGAGGATGACAGTTTTCAGAAGTTTTTGAGGGACGCGTGGAACTCTCATAAACAAAGATTTTGCATGTCGTGGACACGCGTTAGCTAGTGATTAGTCGACCGTTAATAGCAGTTGTCATATTTTTACTATTTAAGCAAGTTTAGGAATAGGGGAAGGGGTCCGCATTTTCTACAGAACACAAGTAAAACTCAAATCTCTGTGCAAAAATGAGTAACGAGTGCTACTTTGGAATGTATGTATGCGTATCAATTTAAGTTTATACAATCATTTGTCTTATGCATTGTTTTCAGTATACATTTACTGCATTTACTATAATTTATAGTCTTGATTTTCAGTATGTTCATTTATGTTACTTTACTGCTGCACGCAATACGAGTTTAATTCATACAAACGAAACAAAAAGCAATTAGTCCTGGAATATTCTAGTTGATTCCACAAAAGTAACCTTTAAAAAGGAAACTAGCGATTGTTTACCATATTTCTGGGTAAACAGATTCATAAGTTACGGAATTTAGCATTTTTACCATTGGAGTAGATACACGTGGCGTTTCCATTGCTTAAATATTTATGTAAGTTACATCATGAAGCAATCCAAAAAGTAGGTTGCTTAGCATTAAATAATATTAATATTGATAATTGGTGGGGTCAAATATAAATTGATTGGGCCACATATAGATTGCTTATTCAAATTACCATTGGGGTGAAATTGGTTTAAATTGCTTAGATGTTGCTTAAATGCAATGTGGAAATTGGTCCCACAAAAAATAGCTCAAACAACAAAAAATAAGTTCTCCCATTGGAGATGCTCTAAGTTTCATCTTATCCTCACTGATGTAGATAGGTCGGGTTCCCAAAATATCATCATCTAGCCACAAGTAATATTTAGCATTGCTAGGGAACCATAGAACTATTGAAGAAACACTCTTCACCATGTTTTTTTTGGTGAAAGACAAAAATGGGTATTGTAATTCATTCATATAGACCGTTCCTCCAACAACCACCTCACTTTATATCGACAACTTTACACTTGAATTAACACTCAAAACCCCAAGCAACCTTATGCTCCTCTGATCATCCTTGAAATTTTCAACAACATATGAGTTTGTCATCTTGTATTCTCAAAAAAGTAATCTTACCTTGACTTGTTTCATATAGATACAAGTGGGATAAGACTCTTTATCGTCATGATTAACTACTATCAGTTCAATGCTAGAGTCAACATTGTTAAGTTTTACAAAGGAGTATCTAAATATTGGTTCTCCATATGTAAGCACGCATGAAAGCTCATAAATGCAAATAAGAAGAAACAAGCACTATATTTAGTGCAGGTTATTTGAAGAATAAAAAGAAATGTCCAATAAAACAATCTCTCAAAATACCTTGAAGCAAAGAATATTGTCAAAAATGAAATGAGTTTCAAGTTTTCGCTTTATAGGCACACAAGGGCCAAATTCAACGATTATGCTCCATTAGAAAATCAAAACTCGCCCAAATGGATTCGCAAAATCGTAATTGTACTTGAATGGTCCTAAGCATGTTACCTTCTTCCCATACGAACGTGGTTGCCATTTCTACAACAATATTTCATTTGCACAAAGTGCATTTAATGTGCATTTTATCATGCCAACTACTCCACTAATGCCCGATAAAGCATGCTTTAATGTGCATGTTTATCATGCCAACTACTCCATTTAATGAGAACTTTCTCTCAACGGTTGAATCCTAAGGCGACCTAACTAGTTTCTACGTCAACAATCCTCGCTTGAAACCTGATAGCAAGGACTTGGGAGAAAAGTTTTTGGGCTTGCCACTCACTGATGTACAAGTGGACCTGCATCCATGGATGCCACATAGGAACACGACTCTCCTTCCATTAGAACCATTGATATGTATCCAATGACTACCTGCGCTCCATGTCAAACAAACTGGTGATTATAACAATCTCTTCTATATAAGTGCACACTCATGTATATATAAAGAGAGAGTAGTTTGATCTGTTACCTTCAAATTGGTATCAGAGTGCATAGCAAACATGATGAACCAGATGCCATTGCCGCAACTGTCGAAGTCAAACTATGAGAACTGGAGCATCCAGATGAAAGCGCTGCTTGGATCATTAGATGTGTGGGAGGTTGTAGAAGAAGGGTTTGAAGAACCAGAAACCACGACGGGAAACACAGCAGCCCAGAACAAAGCGTTGAAAGAGACGCGGTCGAAAGACAAAACGACATTATACATGTTGTTTAGAGTAGTAGACGAATCTGGTTTTGAGAAGATTGCTGGTTCAACTACTTCGAAGCAAGCGTGGGATACACTAGAAACGGCGTTCAGAGGAGCGAATAGAGTCAAGCAAGTTCGTTTGCAAACTCTTCGAGGAGAATTAGAAAGGATGAAGATGAAGGAAACGGAGTCCGTGTCGGACTACATCACGCGTGTGCAAACAGTTGTAAATCAACTGAAACGAAATGGAGAAGCAATGACCGATGCTCGAGTTGCTGAAAAGATTTTAAGATCTTTGACTGATAAATTCGAAAATATAGTATGCGCAATAGAGGATTAGAAGGATCTTGCAACAGTCACTGTCGAAGAAGTCGCTGGTTCACTTGAAGCACATGAACATCGCAAAATACAGAAGGAGGAGACACATGATAATGCAGAACAAACAAAGGAATCCACTAGAGATGAAAGGGCACTCTTATCTCAAAACTGGCGTGGTCGAGGACGTGGCCGTGGAGGTCGAGATGGTGGTCGAAGCTATCAGAACAACAATTTTGAAAGAGGACAGGCAAGTCAACAAAATTGGCGTGGTCGAGGACGTGGTCATAGAGGTGGCAGGACGAACTACTCCAACATCGAATGCTACAAATGCAATAAACATGGACACTTTGCAAAGGATTGCAACTCATACAGTTGCTACAATTTTGGAAAAGGGGGACATCTTGCAAAAGACTGTCGATTCAGAAGGAAAGCCGAAGAAACAACAAACTTCGCTCCAGAAACAGAATCAAACGAAGGATTCCTGTTAATGACCCAAAAGGAGACAAACACATAAAATGACACTATATGGTATCTTGACTCAGGAGCAAGTAATCATATGTGTGGTCACAAACATCTATTTAAAGAAATAAGGAAAATTGAAGATGGTCATGTATCTTTTGGAGATGCGTCGAAAGTAAAGGTCGAAGGCAAGGGAACAATTTGTTATTTGCAGAAAGACAACGTACTTGGGAAAATACAAGATGTTTATCATGTACCAGACCTAAAGGCAAATATTTTAAGTCTGGGGCAACTCACGGAGAAGGGATACTCGATATTTATGAAGGATCGAATACTGCATTTGAAAGATAAATCAGGGCACCAAATTGCTCAAGTCGAAATGGGAAGAAATCGAATGTACAAGCTGAATCTGAGAAGCGTTCGAGAAAAATGTTTGAAAGTTGATACTGAAGACCAAGTAACTCTATGGCATCTACGTTTTGGTCACTTTCATCATGCTGGGTTAAAAAGATTAGCGGGAAGAAACATGGTACATGGATTTCCTAACATGGATTTTGAAGACAAATTTTGTGAAGATTGTGTTCTTGGCAAGCAGACGAGAACTTCCTTTCAAAAGAAGGCAGAATATCATGCTAAGAACATCCTTGAATTAATTCACACTGACATCTGTGGATCAATCACTCCAGAATCTTTCAGTGGTAAGAAGTATTTCATTTCCTTTATCGATGATTTTTCAAGAAAGACTTGGGTCTACTTCCTGAAAGAAAAGTCTGAAGCATTCGAAGCATTCAAAAATTTTAAGGTAATGGTTGAAAAGTCAACAGATCGACACATCAAAGCCCTTCGTTCTGACAGAGGAGGAGAATATACTTCGACAGCTTTCATGAAGTGTTGCGAGGAGCAGGGTATAAGGAGATTTCTAACTGCAGCATACTCACCTCAACAAAATGGGGTTGCTGAAAGGAAAAATCGAACAGTCCTTGACATGGTACGATCAATGCTCAAAAGTAAGAACATGTCGAAGGAATTTTGGGCAAAAGCCGTGCAATGTTCAGTCTATGTTCAAAATATATGTCCACATTTGACATTGGGAGATCGAACACCGCAAGAAGCGTGGAGTGGACAGAAGCCGACTGTATCTCATTTTAAGGTATTTGGTAGTGTTGCTTATGCACATGTGCCAGATCAACGAAGAACGAAGCTTGAAGACAAGAGTCAGAAGTATATACTAATTGGGTATGATGAGAAAACAAGTAGGTGGGACTGGAACAATTCGACAGAAGATATAGTCGAAACTGAAGAACCCTTAGTCGGTATACCAACAACCCAAAATCAGTCGCCAAGGTTTGAAGACTCTGACAATGAAGATGAATCCTCACAACCCAGAATGAGAAGTTTGCAAGAGTTGTATGATAATACAGAAGAAGTACATCTTGTGTGTCTGCTAGCAGATTCTGAAAACATTAGTTTCGAAGAAGCATGGAGAGATGAGAAATGGAAGAATGCCATGAACGAAGAGATTAAAGCTATCGAACATAACAAAACTTGTGAACTAGCAGAGTTACCAAAAGGAAGTCGAACCATTAGTGTGAAGTGGGTGTTCAAGAAAAATATGAATGCACAAGGTAAAGTTGAAAGATATAAGGCGCGACTTGTGGCAAAAGGATACAAGCAGAAGGAAGGAATTGATTATGCCAAAGTATTTGCACCAGTTGCAAGAATGAAGACAATTCGACTGCTGATTTCTCAAGCTGCTCAGTTCAAATGGCCAATATTTCAAATGGATGTCAAGTCAGCATTTTTGAATGGTGTGCTCGAAGAAGAAGTCTATGTCGAACAACCACCGGGATACATGAAAGATGAAAGCAAAGGAAAAGTGCTAAGACTCAAGAAAGCACTTTATGGATTAAAGCAGGCACCTCTGGCATGGAATACACACATTGATACTTACTTCAAGGAAAATGGTTTCCAACAATGTCCCTATGAACATGCCCTATATGTGAAGAAGAATAAAGGAGATATACTGCTCGTTGCTCTCTATGTCGACGACTTGATTTTCCTGGTGTTATACCCCAAAATTTGCCCGCATCTTTTTTCAAGAAAAACTTCAATCGAAAAATTAAGAGCTTCATATAATCTTGGATTTTTATCCCATAAAAATCCTGATTTATGAATACTTGTTTTTAGAATTTTTCTTATACGGTATTTTGGCTCGCTGTTGAATTTATTCTTACACAAACGCCAAGTACTGTTTATTACTTCACACACGCTATTTATTTGAGATTTATTTACAGATAAATAGTACTGACGCAATTGGTACAGAACTAAATCTTTTTGCAAGCGCAAAGTCCGGGGATTCAGACTGTACTGGTAACAAGTAAATTATTATTAACTTTTGTTTCCCACTAATTTTTGTACTCTATTCTATTATTTTCCAAAATCTCTTTCTTTCAAAATCAAATCCTAACTTTATTCTATACATCTTTTTTTTTCAAACCCTACCATACACTTTCTTTCAAATCCTACTTCCACTCAAATTTACCTTTGGTACGGAATCACTTCATTCCCCAACGTCTCTATCTTTTTTTTCATTCTATAAATACCTCTCATTTTTTTCATAAAATCTCACATCAAATTCTAACTCATCTCTCAAATTTCTACTTCATATTCATTCTCTCTTCTTCCCCGGCAAAATGGCGAAGCGGATGGAAACGTGTTGTCTTATGGTCATCACCGTCGTGGTGGTAATCAAGTCCTTCTTCTGTCTGCATAGTCTTGAAAAATGTGGACCTGGGATGTTTACACTCCCAATCATCTACATGTTATTATTTGTAGCATGGGTTATTAATCGTCATTCTTAAAGTTTGTCGTATCTCTTATTTCTTAATGTACCGTTTACTCGTCGTACTGTTCATTATAGTATGCAATATTTGTACTGTCAGTATTAAATGTCGTACTATCTGTTGTACTGTAGTTTAATTATCCAGATAATATTTTGTGTGTTTTCTGCCAGTTAAATATTTATTTTTCTGTGCATTAAATGTTTTTCAGGGTTATTATTGGTAATTTTGCTCGCATACAGTGTATATTATTTATTTATTATGTTTGTGTTTTTCTAACAACTCCTGTAAATAAATTTTCACTATTAACAAAACAAAAACAACAAAAAAAATTAACTTTGACTGTTGAATTTTCACCTTAACTGCTACATTAATACCCGGACAGTCAGTTGACAATCAAACCCGCTGACAGTGCAATTCTCCGTGTTTTGTACCATCAAACAAATCAATCTTTTGCATTTAAAAATTCCAAGATTTTTGTTCTAGAAGTCTTCTGAATATCACATGATTAGCAGAGACTCAGCACTGCACAAAAATCAGGTACGCTTAACTATCTCCTACACAAACAGTCCCTAACTAGGGTTTTCTTGTTTTTTCAGGAGAACAAGTTTTTGAGACCTCAAATGGATTTCATGGACCTCCATATATCTCAAAGTACCACCATACAAATTTTCAAACTTCAATTCACTCAGACGCACAGTCAGCAGCTCAAACAGTCAACAGACGACCCGTTTGACCAAAAAGTCAACAGACAGTCAAAAATGAAATTTTTTGTCAACATCCATATTTTGTCAAAAGATTCATCATTTGATCATTGGTTGATCATAATTCATCAAGGAAAGATCAAAAATCAACAAAACCCTAATTTTCAAAATTAGGGTTTTCTCCTAAAAAGTCAACCGAACTTTGACTAGTCATAACTCTCTCATCCTTCATCCAACAAATTCAAACCAAATCTCATCTTGAAGGAAATTCAATTATCTTTCAAATGCAATTGGTCCCATGGTCATTAGATTCACCATTTGAAAAATATGAATCAAGACATTACAGGTCATTTTTAAAGTCAACAAAAAGTCACTTTTTTCAAAAGGACACACAAGGAGCATGGAAAATCATTTTGATATGAGACCAAAGACATTGGTTAGAGGACTCTTTGAGGTTTCCAAAAAGTACAAGAACTCCTTCATATGATAAAAATTGAGGGATTTATGCCTTGTTGAAGTTGGCTAAATTTTGGGAAAATGCATGAAATCAACATTGATCAAAAATGTTTTTCTTCCAAATGAGACCTAATTTACATGATCCAAACATGCTTCCCATAATGTGAAGGGCCTCCCACGACCAAGACAAAGCCCATAGCATTTTTGTTCTTTTTTGATTTAATTTTATCACATTTAAGATTAAATTAAAAAAAGAAAATGGAAGGATAATATGTAGCTTATTTTCTAAGCATGAGTCATCAAAGAATCAATCAAAGCTCTGCAGCAAAGGAAGTACAACAGGCCTAAGAGCAAGAGGTGTGGAAAATTCAAGCCATGGTTGCTTGAATTCAAAGCTACATATATTAAAAAATTCCAAAATTCAACAAAAGCACTTAATGCTTTTAGCTTAGTTTTTAAGCACTTCAATGCTTATATAAGGGCTAGGACACTTCAGTAATAAGAGAGACACGAATTGAGAGCCAGACATATGCTTGTAACATACTTGTATCAACTTGAATTTTTCAAAGAAATTTAAAATTCGAATTTTAATTTCTAGCTTGTTTCAATACAAACTAAATACTAAAACACGTTCCCTGACCCTCACTAAACATAACCAGATCAATTGCAAGCCTTGAATCATCAAGAACACGTACCTATACCTCACGGTTTGCTCGAACTAAAACTTACAAAAATCTCATCATACTTGCATGTTTAACAAGATGTAGACTCATATTTATGTTTAGTTTGGTGTTCTGATCATTTCTGGATAGTTAATTGCAGTTTGGTTGCATATACACGAAGATACCATTCTAGGGTTTGTGAACTCTATTTTAGGGTTTTTCGTTAGAAGCAAAATTAAGCAAAATTAATGGCATATTTGAACTCAGTGAATCAAGCCAAATCGAATGGACATGTCGCGCCAAATTTCTATTCATGTTTACCCCTATTCGCTATTTTGCAGGTTTAGAACTCATCTATTACATCGCTTTTCTCATAAAAACGCTGTTAAATGTGTTGGCGAGAGGTTGAAGATGATGAGGTGTCCTCACCTCATTGGACAGAGCGCGCGCGTTTTAAATTTAAAACTTTCTAATCCAGTGCTTTGCAGGTGTGTAGAGTGCCATACGCCTTCGCTTCAGTGACTATCAGATCCATTCATCCATCAATCCAACGCACTAAACATGCTAGTCCTTACCATGGACTTTCCAGCCAACCACACCAGATCATAATTTAATATATTTTCATTTTATTTAATTTTCTTTGCAAAATAATTTTAAAATAGTTTTAAAAATCCAAAAAATACACAAAAAATATTTTTAAGTTGATAAAATAATATATTATTTTCTGATATAAAAATATTTTATTTTTCTTCATGATTTAAATATTTTGTATAATTAATTAGATAATATGTATATATTTATCTTTTAATTATTTCAACCAATCAAAAAATCATAAAAAAAATTGTTCTTTATATTAAATATAGTTTATATAATATAGACTAATTTTGTACATATTTAGAATATTTTCTCTTTAAGTTTTAATTATTTGTGTAATTATTTGTATAATTATATGATTATTTAACTTAATAATTTCAAAATCAATTTCAAAAAATCCAAAAAAATTAGTTTTATTTTAAAATTAATTGACAAGCATTTTGAACATATTTTAAATTTAATTTTTAGGTTTAAATTTTATTTCCACCTCTTTCTCATTTTAATTAAATTAATCATGCATTAATTCTAATTAAAATCAATCATCAAAAAATCCAAAAATATTTCTTTTATTTTCTTGCAATTTAAATTCCTAGATCAAGTGTATAGGTTGTCAAAAATCATGTAAATATGATCGCGACTTTACGTGTCTATTAATCTGATGACTGCAAGTGCACAGTCGTGTCGTGTAGTTTTAAAAAGATATCGAATCCACAGGGACTATGAATCGACCTACCGTTATCTAAGGTTACTGTGTAAAGCTAGGGCTACTAAAATTTCGATTGTTCTTAAGGGAAAGTGATTGTGAGAAATGAATAATATAATAAAAGACAGATATCAGTATGTATTTCGTTTAACTTAAGGTGATCCGAAGGTCCATTGGCTTTTGCATAATTTAATTAAAAATCTTTACTAATTCAATTGATTAAAAATCCTCGTCTCAAACTTTCGCTCTGTTGATTTAGATTACTGTCCTAATCCTAATGTACGCTTTCGCCATCCCATTAGATTTTAGAAAAGCTTTTTGGAAACAACGTAATTAATAAAATGCCCGTTTTATGAAGTTGTTATCTATTTAAATCTCCTAATCTCAAACTTTCGCTCTGTTGACTCGGAACATGCTAATATCCCTAACGTACGCTTTCGCCATCCCGCTCGGGTGTAAAAACAATTTTTGAAAATAAATAAGTTCTAATTAGTTTTAATACGCTTTCGCCATCCTTAAAACTAATGTCCTATGTCTACTATCCAGTTAAAGATCTCAAACTTTCGCTCTATTGATTTTAACCTTTGACCGTCTTAACCCCTCAAACTTTCGCTCTATTGGTTTTAAGACTTACTAATTAAATTAGACATACAGACCAAAAACAAGTGATAGTTAATAAAACATAATTAAGCCAATTTATTTCAGATCCCTACGGTTAACTTACTATACATACCGATATCTTAGTAATTTAGCCAGACATATTAATATGGTTAAACATGCATAAATCGGTTCGGTTCATAATAATAGGCATGTTAAATGGCATACAATATATCATGCAAATAAATATAAATAAGGCGGTAAATAAAAACCTGAATTAAATAAATGGTAATTGGATCTTCGAGTACTGAACTTCCACCACAGGTTGGCTGGATCGTTCTTGGAATGGCAGTAAATAAAACAAGGAAATAAAGGCGATAAATCTAACGTAAGGCTAGATCTATAAAAAGTTCACAACAATTTCCAGTGTAGAAATCGTTGTGAGAAAATAAGTGTTTGAATGAAAGCAGAATAAAGAAATATGGTTCGCGGTACAATTTCGGCAGCACTTCGTTGGCAGGAAATCGGACTCTTTGGAAGTGAGGTAGCAGGTTCTATTTATAGGAGAGGTTTTGCTGTGACGTTGCGTGAAAAGAGGAGACTTTGCAGACTGGGTGTGGAGACGTGCGTCTCCGATTCTTCAGGAAGACTGGGTGCAGGACTTGAGACGTGCGTCTCAAGTGGAGAAAATCTAGGAGCAGTTGGAGACGGGCGTCTCCTCTTGGTGACGTGGCAGAAGAACGTTGGAGACGTGCGTCTCCACTTGCTGGGAAGGTTTGGGCCACGCGCCTTTGGTTCCATGGTGGGCTGGACTGTCTCTTTTGGGCCTTTTGGGTCCTAATTACACCCCTCTTTCACTTCAGCATTCCTTTTTCATCTTTTAGGCAAAAATATTGGTCATTTAAGCTCCATTTTCTTTCCTTTTCGCAAATAGTCGTAATTAGAGTTTAAAACCTGAAACAAAGCAAAAACTCGCGTAATATCATAATAAATCAATATAATAAACGGAAAATACTATAAATATCTATGAATTTCAAGCTAAATATACGATAGAAAATCGTGTTATCAAATTCCCCCAGACTTGAACCTTTGCTTGTCCTCAAGCAAAATAACAAGATAGAAATGGGAGGACAGCGAAATGAAACACGCTTCCACCACATCGTTCGGTCATACTCCGCTACATTGTGTTCTTGTTTAAAAATAATGTTGCAGATTCAAATAATAAACTTATAGTAGCGACACTAGACAACTCCCAGTATGCATACCAATCCGAATCATGCCTTTATAGCTCGACCTTTTGACTCGTCATCATGTTTTACCCTTTTCATTCGCGCGCAATCACATTAAGCCCATTATCTTGACACGCACATAGCAGAGTAGTCGGTTGGTGACTATGATCCTTCTCATGGAGTTCTGGCACAATATGTGGTATACTCCTTAGCATTCATTTGTAGATTGTGGGGAATCGGACAATAGTCCTTCCTACCAAGTTCAGTACCAGATGACTTCTGAACCAATCAACAATGAGTTTTTAAATTCTTTGTATTTGAGATTTGCGACCGTTAGGTTAAATGATCTTGTGAGGATCACCTTACTTAGTAGGCACATTTCTTATTAAGGTTAAGCACATAATTATTATTATTATGAGGATCATACACTTATATTCATCGACTCTCTGCGTAGTTTGTATCTAAGACGGTGTCGACTGCTAGAATAAACTACTAAGGGTTACTTCAAAACTTAAAGTCGATAGTTTCGGTATAAAGGTTATTTAAATCGGTTACGCATACTCGGGAGTTTTAGAGTGTTGGGACAATAAGGATATTGACTATATTCAGTTTCAATGCGTTGAGTGTTTGAGTAGCTTCGTATTTCTCGAACGTGTGGGGTTTGCGTTTATCGTTTAGGAGCAAAATTTTTTTGTTATGGCTCAAGAAAATGGAAGAAAGGGTAATAACTACGGAATTATACATATAAGACTTAAATTCCATAAATATTCTTTTATTGAATTAGAAAAAAACATTACAAGGAAGGGAAATAAACTGAAGGGAAAAATAAAACTAAAGGAAATAGAAATAATATGACTCCCCCAGACTTAAATGATGCAGTGTCCTCAATGCATGAGAACTACTTCTCATTGTTGCGGTTGCGAGAACTGCTTGCGCCTCTTGTACGAACACGGCGACGTCTATCAGGAGGAGAGTCATTCACACGAATGTCAAGATCATGCAAATATGTAGCAATTTCAGTGTATTGACTTTCGTTCCTAATAGCATAGTCACGGTGCTCCTGTTGCATCTCTCGGATGAGCCTAATTGTTTCAGTTTGGTTTGTTTGCATAGCTTGAACGAGTTGATCTTGGCGTAGAATAGCAGCATACATGGCCTCAAGAGTGATAGGAGGAGGGTTGTTTGGAGGAGGTTGGTTGACATCAGCTTGCCCTTGGTTGAGTTCTTCTTCATTTGCATCCATAGGTTCATTAGGATGTTCTTGTTGGTTATCTTGAGGGTTGTCTTCAATAAGCCTCCAACGCTGAACATAACGGATGTTGATTCTTTCAGGGCATGGAAGGATGACATAAGGAATAAGAACTTTGTTGACGACCAAAGTGTATCGGCCATCATGGCGGGGTGAAACCAAGTGGGAGTCACGGCAGTAGGTGAGGTCGAGTGACTGAGCAGGCTTCATGAGATGTGAGAGTGAGAGGAGCTCGTCACTAAGACCTAAAGCACAGGCCAAGGAAGTAATAATTCCGCCAAGCAAGAATGGGTTTGTAGCGGGGGCGTTGACTAAGCCTTGGATGTGTTGGAACATGAACGGTGCGGCGTTGAAACGGATATTGTTAAGCGCACAGTAAAGGAAAAATAATTCATTTTGGTTTACCTTGTGGTTGTTAGATCTCGCAAAAATAGTATGCCCCAAAACACGTTGAAAATAACGTATAGCGGGGTTTTGAATGTGAGAAGCATGGAGAGCTCTCCAACCGGTAGGAATTTCTCCAGTGAGATTGAACCAAAATTCAAAAGCGAGTTCCTCCCAAGTTCGACCATTGAGTTCTTGAAAGATTGAGCGGTGAGCATTTGGTGCATGATTAAAATGTAAATATGAAGCTACGACATTTTGATCTAGAGAATATTCACGGTTAAACATCCGAAATTGGATGCTACCGGTTGAGAGTGGTTGATTAGAGGGAGTGTCGTAGTTGAAAGAACTCAAAAATTCTAAGACGAGCGACTCATAAGTAGGTACGGGTTCGGTACAAAGATGGTGGAGGCTAGATTTAGTGAGCAAACGGGTAACACCATCAATGAGACCCAGAGTTTCTAAACACTCGGTGTTCACAAATTTTGTGGGAACGACCGAACGTTCGTAGAAGGCGACATATTTTGTTCGTTGAGCATCATTGTCATCATCTCGGAAGATAATATTTGAAAGGTCGGGAGGTGGTCTCTCGGGACGCTCACTACGGATGAATGAACGTGGAGGCATGGTGAGTATGAAAATGAAAAATAGAAATGTAGTGTAGAAGAATAGAGAATGGTATGAAGGTTGTGAGGAAGAAGAGTGGTGGTGGTGTGGTTTTATAGTTAGGTTTGAAAATGGTGTGGTTAATGGGGAATTAAAATGGATTAATGGTGGTGTTTGAAGTTTGAATGGAGTAGAGAATTAGGAAATGAATAGAGTTAAAGAGGTGAATGATGGAGGATGAATGAGGTTTATGGTGTTTAAATGGAATAAATAAGGGGAAGAATGAGGAAGATTGAAAGATGAATTTTGAAATTCAAATTCAAAATTCAAAATGGGAGTTATTGGGGTGCTGCTGCGTGGTCAACAATGCAGACTGCTGCCCTTGGGAGACGCGCGTCTCAGGCAGTCAGTCTGCTAGGGGACAGAGCATGGAGACGGGCGTCTCCTGTCCCTTGAATGATGCCTTCTGGTCCCACATAGATGGAGACGTGCGTCTCCTGCTGTAGGCAAGGGGTTTACGCATGCAAGGGACCAGACAGTGCTGACAGATACCATAAATTGTCCATCAGTTCAGAGCAGTGTCTTTTTAATACTATTAACAGCAAAAAGTGATAATTAGGCAAATATATAGCAGTCAATAGCAATGTAATATAATGCAGTAGCAGTAATCAAAAGAACATTGCATTTAAAATTAAACCGGTACTGAGTGTTAACATAAGTAGAATGTAAAATGCAGAAAAATGAAAATCTAAACTTATGAATAAAAATTTGCTAAAACTAGAAATAAAATCTAATAATCTAATACGGTAACATCTAGCCACGTCTATTGTTATGCTCATTAGACTGAATGTGTTTGAAAACTTCGTCGAACTGAGCATTTACGGTGTCGATAAAATCGAAGAACTGCATTTGCAAAGTGTGTAGATCGTTGCGCACATGTTGGACATCTTGTTGTAGTGCAGTGATGGCTTGCTCGTGCGTGTTCAGATTAGGCATTCTTTGATTCACCGATGCAGTAGATGTAGCGGGTTGTTGTGCCTCGAGCTCGACATCAGTCATATCAACAGTGTAATCATTAGCAGAGTCTTCAGAAGCAGTCTCAGGCTCGTACTCGGGTATAGGTTCATCTTCAGAAAGAGGTTCATAAACAGGAACGGGTTCATCTTCAGGATTAGGTTCATAGTAACCAGGAGGAGTGTCAGGCTCAGATTCTGATACATGCATTTCCTCATCAAAATGTTCATAGGCTTGAGGGGTTTCAGGTGAGGGTTCTCGTTCAGGAATCTGACCATAGTAAAGCCAGTTAGCAGGGTTGTGCACACTCGTCCTTGGACTCGGTAAAGTGAACTGATCCAAAACTTTGTTATCAATGAGTAAATCAAACTGATCAGGTCCAAGGTTACCGATGATTCCTCGGTTAAAGCAGAAATGAATGTCCATAGAGTTGTGGGAACCAAGAGGTGTCAATCTAATCAAAGGTACTCTCATTCCTATAGCATTAGCGATCATAGTGACAAATCCGCCGATTCTAATAGGTGAAACTTCGTCTTGCGTGATGCGCTCGAAGTTTGTTAGCATGAATGCGATGGCGTTGACCGGGCGATTCTGAGAGGTACAAAACATGATGAACAACTCTTCTCTAGAGACTTCAGTGACATTATCGGGTTTACCAAAAATGTAGTGAGCAAGGATCTTATGGAAGTATCTGAAGGCGGGGTTATGGATGTTCTCAGATTGAAATTCATTCTCTTCAGGGTTGTCGTTTCCTGTGATCTTGCCCCATTATTTTTCCAACTCCCAGTAAGCAAGACTGTCTTCAGCTACTGTGGTGTATGCATCTGATCCATGAGGTAGCTCTAGCATTTCAGCAAAATCTCGGATGCAAAAATTAAATTCCATACCAAAGAGTCTAAAGAGAATGACTCCTTTTCTCAGTCCTTGTCCACAGATAGGAAGATAGGTCAGGGAGCTCAAGAATTCCAGAGTGAGCTTCCGGTAGGTACTAAACTTGCGGAACAAGTGAGAACCAGTCCAACCAATTTGGTTTAGCAGGTGCAAAACGCTTTCTTCGATACCAAGTTTCACCATAGTTGGTTGGTGAGGATAGCAAGTCAAATCCATGTGTCTTTCAGCCAGCTTATTAAATCTTGCTTCTTGTCCTCTACCGCGGAACACAACTTCCATATTATCGACTTCTTGCATCTTAGTTAGTAGTTAAGAAAAACCTAGAAGTTGAAAATATTAAGATTAAGTTAGAACTAGGCTAGTGTCGATTTTAAAAATAAAATTAAATAAAATAAAATTAAGTAACAAGTTATAATAATAATTATAATTATAAAGAGGAAATATTTTCTCGAATTAAGATAGCAGTTATAATTATAATAATTATTATAAGATGTAGGAAAAAAGTAAAAAAAATGATTAAAATGAAAATAATTAAAAACGGAATATCTAAATGAAAATAAAAAGTTAAAAATAAAAATAAAAATAAAAAATAAAATAAAAGAATAAAATAAAAGAGTAAATAAATGTGGGTTGTCTCCCACCAAGCGCTTTGTTTTATGTCGTAAGCTCGACGATTTTAAAAATAGAAAACTATTTTTTCGAAAGAGCGGGCAATTCGTCAAGTTTAAAAACTTCGATGTTTTCATCGTGTTCGAAATGATGGTAATACTTTAGACGTTGCCCATTTACGACAAAAGGTTTGACGGTTTCTCCTTTGATTTCTATCGCTCCACTCGGAAATATGTTAGTTATTTCGAAAGGGCCAGACCATCTAGATCGTAACTTACCAGGAAATAATTTTAGTCTAGAATTAAATAAAAGTACTTTATCGCCTATGCTAAAATTTTTCCTAGATATACGCTTGTCGTGCCATTTTTTCGTTCTCTCTTTATAGATTTTGGCGTTTTCGTAAGCGTCTTGTCTAAGTTCTTCTAATTCGTTTATGTCTAGAAGTCGTTTCTCACCAGCGGCAGTGTAGTTTAGGTTTAAGTTCTTAATGGCCCAATAGGCTTTATGTTCTAACTCTACCGGGAGGTGGCATGATTTTCCATAAACGAGTTTGAATGGGGTAGTTCCTATTGGAGTTTTGAAAGCTGTTCTATAAGCCCATAAAGCTTCATTCAGCTTGGTTGACCAATCTTTCCTAGATATAGCAACAGTTTTCTCCGATATTTGTTTTATTTCGCGGTTAGATACTTCTACTTGACCGCTTGTTTGTGGATGGTATGGTGTAGCTATTCGATGATTTACTCCATATTTTCGAAGAAGTTTCTCAAGTATTCTTGAAATGAAATGAGAACCACCATCGCTAATTACCAATCTTGGCACACCGAACCTAGGAAAGATGACGTTTTTGAAGAGTTTGATAACTACTCGTGTATCGTTTGTAGGAGAAGCGATAGCCTCTATCCATTTTGAAACGTAATCGACGGCTACGAGTATATATTGATTTCCAAACGATGACGGAAACGGTCCCATAAAGTCTATTCCCCAGACGTCAAATATTTCTACTTCTAGAATGCCTTTTTGAGGCATTTCATCACGTCTCGAAATGTTTCCGGTTTGTTGGCATCTATCACAGTTTAGTACTGCAAAATAAACGTCTTTCCACAGGTTGGGCCAGAAAAGTCCAGATTGAAGGATTTTGGCGCAGGTTCTAGATGTGCTATGGTGTCCTCCACACGGTGCAGAATGACAGTGTGTTATTATGCTTCTTATCTCTTCCTCGGGTACACAACGTCTAAAGATTCCATCGGGGCCTCTTTTGAACAGGAGCGGGTCGTCCCAATAGTAATGTTTTAGGTCATGGAAGAATTTCTTCTTCTGTTGGTAACTTAGATCAGGAGGAAGCACACCAGCAGCCAGGTAGTTTACGAAATCTGCATACCAAGGTGTGTCAGAGCGGGCTAAAGCTATTTCAGCTAAGTTGTTGGTTTCAGCGTTTGGATGGTATGGTTCGAATTCATTTGCTTCTAATTGGGCGATGAGTCTTTCATAAGGGAAATCATCGTCAATTGGTACTTCTTCGGGTTTTGGATTTTCCAATCGAGAGAGGTGATCTGCTACGACATTTTCAGTACCTTTTTTATCTTTAATTTCCAGGTCGAACTCTTGTAGTAACAAGATCCATCTCAAAAGTCTTGGTTTGGCGTCCTTTTTGGTTAGGAGGTACCTAATGGCGGCATGGTCAGTGTATATGATTATTTTGGCTCCTACCAGGTAAGAACAGAACTTGTCTAATGCAAATACGACAGCTAATAATTCTTTTTCTGTCGTGGCATAATTCATCTGAGCTTCGTCTAGGGTTCTACTCGCATAGTATATGACATGTAGTTTCTTATCTTTTCTTTGCCCTAGAACGGCTCCTACAGCATAATCACTCGCGTCACACATTATTTCGAAAGGTTCATTCCAGTCGAGAGGTTGCATAATTGGCGCAGAGATTAATGCTTGTTTAAGCGTTTGAAATGCTTCAGTGCATTTATCAGTGAAAATAAATTCGGCGTCTTTCATAAGTAATTCGGTTAACGGTTTGGTTATTTTAGAGAAATCCTTAATGAAGCGTCGGTAAAAACCAGCGTGTCCTAGAAAACTTCTTATTTCTCTAACGGTTTTGGGAGGTTGAAGGTTCTCGATAATTTCAATTTTTTCTTTATTAACTTCGATCCCTCTATCAGACACGATGTGTCCAAGTACAATTCCTTGTCGAACCATGAAATGGCATTTTTCCCAATTAAGGACTAGGTTTACGCTTACGCATCGTTTAAGTACCATTTCTAGGTTTTCTAAACATGTTTCAAAACTTCCCCCACAGACAGAGAAGTCGTCCATAAAGACCTCCATTATTCCATCTAGGAAGTCGGCAAATATTGCCATCATACATCTTTGGAAGGTCGCGGGTGCATTGCAGAGTCCAAAAGGCATTCGTCTATAAGCGAATGTACCATAAGGACAGGTAAACGTGGTCTTCTCTTGGTCGTCAGGGTGGATAGGAATTTGGAAAAATCCGGAGTATCCATCCAGATAACAGAAATGCGAGTGTTTAGCTAGGCGTTCGAGCATTTGATCTATGAAAGGTAAAGGGAAATGGTCTTTTCGGGTAGCTTTGTTTAGCTTCCTATAGTCAATGCACATTCTCCATCCAGTTTGGGTACGTTGTGCTACAGATTCGCCTTTAGCGTTAGTGATTACAGTAACTCCTCCTTTCTTTGGTACGACGTGAACAGGGCTAACCCATTTACTATCGGATATAGGATATATTATTCCGGCTTCTAGCAGTTTTTGGATTTCCTTTTTAACCACATCGCTCATAATAGGATTTATTCGCCTTTGATGTTCCCTAGAGGTTTTACTATCGTCTTCGAGCATAATGCGGTGCATACACAGAGAAGGGCTTATACCTTTCAGATCTGATATGTTATATCCTAAAGCGGTCGGGTATTTTCTTAGGACATTAAGTAATTTTTCAGTCTCGGTTCGTCCTAAGTTGGCGTTCACTATAACTGGTCGGTTTAGTTCTTCGTCTAGAAATTCGTATCTAAGATCGATAGGAAGTGTTTTCAGCTCTATAGCAGGTTTCTTAGGTCCAGGTATAGGATCGGGAGTTAAAGCTAAGCATTCACTCAGGTGGTCATCTTGATATTCCTCACGCCAGTTGTCATCTTTAAGAATTGGCGGCATAGGAATTCTTAGGATCTCGGTTTCCTTATTTGGTTCAGATTTTATTTCTTTGACACACTCGTCGATTATGTCAGCAGAACAGCATGTGTCAATTATAGAAGGTGCTTTTAGGAATTGGGAAAGGATAAATTCTATTTTCTCTTCTCCTACTTCGAAAGTAAGCTTTCCTCGCTTTACGTCTATAATTGCACCAGCGGTTGCTAAGAATGGTCTTCCTAATATGATCGGGATGTTAGAATCTTCTTGGATATCCATTATGATGAAGTCAGTTGGGATGTAGAATTGACCTACACGAACAGGGATATTTTCTAACATTCCTACAGGGTATTTGACTGAACGGTCAGCTAGTTGAAGAGACATTCTCGTTGCTTTAAGCTCACCTAGATTTAGTTTCTTACAGGTCGAAAGAGGCATCAAACTAACACTAGCTCCTAAATCGCACAAGGCCTTCTCTATAATGGTTTTACCTATTACGCAGGGTATAGAGAAACTACCAGGGTCTTTCAGTTTTGGAGGCATGTTATTTTGGATGATAGCGCTACATTCAGCGGTAAGCGTTACGGTTTCGTTATCCTCGAGTTTCTTTTTGTTTGATAAGATTTCTTTTAGGAATTTAGCGTACGAAGGCATTTCAGTTATGGCTTCTGTGAATGGTATGGTTATGTTTAATTGTTTCAAAGTTCTACAAATCTTTTAAATTGCGCTTCGGTTTTTGATTTAGCTAATCTTTGAGGATAAGGAATTGGTGGCTTATAAGGCGGTGGTGGAACATAAGGTTTTTCTTTTTCAGATTCCACTTCGTTATTGTTCTCTTTAGTCTTAGCAGTTTGGTCGTCAGTTGATGTCTTTTGGGTTTCCTTTGGCTCTTGTTGTGACATGGGTATGTTTTGAGTTCTAGGATCAATAGGTCCATCGTAATTCGTTCCACTTCGCAGTGTTATTGCGTTCGCATGTCCTTTAGGATTAGGTTGTGGTTGAGCAGGAAACGTGCCAGCAGGGGCAGCAGTAGGTGCTTGTTGTTGGGCTACTTGTGAGATTTGAGTTTCTAGCATTTTGTTATGAGTAGCTAAAGCATCTACTTTGTTCGATAGTTGTTTTAGGTGCTTGTTTTAGGAAGTCCTTATTGGTTTGTTGTTGGGAAGCTATGAAGTTCTCCATCATGATTTCTAGATTCGACTTCCTAGGGGTATTTTGAGCAGCTACAGGCGCTTTTTGGTAGCCAGGTGGTACAGCAGGTGCTTGTCCAGGTGCGTACAACGCATTGTTGTTTTTATAAGAAAAGTTCGGATGGTTTTTCCATCCAGGGTTGTACGTGTTAGAATAAGGGTTTCCTTGAGCATAGTTTACTTGATCAGATGGGACTCCAGTCAAGAGTTGACATTCGGCAACTACATGTCCAGTCAATCCACAAATCTCGCAGTTAGGTGTTACAGCAGCAGCGGTGGCTGAAGGAGTGATGGTTAAGTTCTCGATCTTCTGAGTTAAAGCGTCTACTTTTGCGTTAACGCGGTCTATACCACTTACTTCGTACATTCCTCCTTTGGTTTGGGTTTTCTCTAGAGCAGCTCGTTCTCCACCCCATTGGTAATGGTTTTGTGCCATGTTCTCTATGAGTTTGTATGCTTCATCGTGGGGTTTGTCCATTAATGCTCCGCCAGCAGCGGCATCTATAGTCATTTTAGTGTTATATAGGAGACCACCATAGAAAGTATGGATGATCAGCCATGGTTCGAGTCCATGATGAGGGCATATTCTAAGCATGTCCTTGTAACGTTCCCAAGCTTCGAAGAGTGATTCGTTATCTTTCTGGGTAAATCCGTTGATTTGACCTCTGAGCATAGCAGTTTTGCTAGGCGGAAAGTATCTCGCTAATAATACTCTCTTCAATTCGTCCCATGTAGTTATGGAATTGGAAGGCAGGGATTGAAGCCACGCTCTAGCTCTATCTCTCAAGGAGAAAGGAAAGAGACGTAATCGAATAGCTTCGGGACTAACGTTGTTAGCTTTGACAGTGTCAGCATATTGCACGAACACAGATAAATGAAGGTTAGGGTCGTCTACAGGGCTTCCAGAGAATTGATTCTGTTGAACAGCTTGGACTAGCGAAGGTTTCAGTTCGAAATTGTTTGCCTCAATCGCAGGTGGTGCGATACTTGAATGCGGTTCAGCGCGCGAATGAGCGGCATAGTCTCTAAGAGGACGAATAGCAGCCATCTCTAACTTCGGGATAATTTGATTGATTTGATCAGTAAAAGTCAATTCCTGATTAATAGGAAATGGTGCTACTTCGGGAAGATTGCGAGCTCGACGTTTGACGTTAATGAAACGTTCGATCTCGTTAATTCGTTGTATTAAATCTCCTCCTTGTGAACGAGTATTTGGCATACAATCGTTCAGAAAGAAAGGGAAGAATTGTCCTAGTCTCTACGGTGTAACAGTGAGTTACGATATCGACTTAAATAGTCCCCGGCAACGGCGCCAAGAACTTGATCGCGACTTTACGTGTCTATTAATCTGATGACTGCAAGTGCACAGTCGTGTCGTGTAGTTTTAAAAAGATATCGAATCCACAGGGACTATGAATCGACCTACCGTTATCTAAGGTTACTGTGTAAAGCTAGGGCTACTAAAATTTCGATTGTTCTTAAGGGAAAGTGATTGTGAGAAATGAATAATATAATAAAAGACATATATCAGTATGTATTTCGTTTAACTTAAGGTGATCCGAAGGTACATTGGCTTTTGCATAATTTAATTAAAAATCTTTACTAATTCAATTGATTAAAAATCCTCGTCTCAAACTTTCGCTCTGTTGATTTAGATTACTGTCCTAATCCTAATGTACGCTTTCGCCATCCCATTAGATTTTAGAAAAGCTTTTTGGAAACAACGTAATTAATAAAATGCCCGTTTTATGAAGTTGTTATCTATTTAAATCTCCTAATCTCAAACTTTCGCTCTGTTGACTCGGAACATGCTAATATCCCTAACGTACGCTTTCGCCATCCCGCTCGGGTGTAAAAACAATTTTTGAAAATAAATAAGTTCTAATTAGTTTTAATACGCTTTCGCCATCCTTAAAACTAATGTCCTATGTCTACTATCCAGTTAAAGATCTCAAACTTTCGCTCTATTGATTTTAACCTTTGATCGTCTTAACCCCTCAAACTTTCGCTCTATTGGTTTTAAGACTTACTAATTAAATTAGACATACAGACCAAAAACAAGTGATAGTTAATAAAACATAATTAAGCCAATTTATTTCGGATCCCTACGGTTAACTTACTTTACATACCGATATCTTAGTAATTTAGCCAGACATATTAATATGGTTAAACATGCATAAATCGGTTCGGTTCATAATAATAGGCATGTTAAATGGCATACAATATATCATGCAAATAAATATAAATAAGGCGGTAAATAAAAACCTGAATTAAATAAATGGTAATTGGATCTTCGAGTACTGAACTTCCACCACAGGTTGGCTGGATCGTTCTTGGAATGGCAGTAAATAAAACAAGGAAATAAAGGCGATAAATCTAACGTAAGGCTAGATCTATAAAAAGTTCACAACAATTTCCAGTGTAGAAATCGTTGTGAGAAAATAAGTGTTTGAATGAAAGCAGAATAAAGAAATACGGTTCGCGGTACAATTTCGGCAGCACTTCGTTGGCAGGAAATCGGACTCTTTGGAAGTGAGGTTGCAGGTTCTATTTATAGGAGAGGTTTTGCTGTGACGTTGCGTGAAAAGAGGAGACTTTGTAGACTGGGTGTGGAGACGTGCGTCTCCGATTCTTCAGGAAGACTGGGTGCAGGACTTGAGACGTGCGTCTCAAGTGGAGAAAATCTAGGAGCAGTTGGAGACGGGCGTCTCCTCTTGGTGACGTGGCAGAAGAACGTTGGAGACGTGCCTCTCCACTTGCTGGGAAGGTTTGGGCCACGCGCCTTTGGTTCCATGGTGGGCTGGACTGTCTCTTTTGGGCCTTTTGGGTCCTAATTGCACCCCTCTTTCACTTCAGCATTCCTTTTTCATCTTTTAGGCATAAATATTGGTCATTTAAGCTCCATTTTCTTTCCTTTTCGCAAATAGTCGTAATTAGAGTTTAAAACCTGAAACAAAGCAAAAACTCGCGTAATATCATAATAAATCAATATAATAAACGGAAAATACTATAAATATCTATGAATTTCAAGCTAAATATACGATATAAAATCGTGTTATCAAAATAGCGTAGTTTACTTTCCCGCAAAATCGTTGTAATAGCGTAGATTTACTTTCCGCATTTTACATTCCCGCATTTTAATTCCAGTACATATAAAACTGCGTGTATGTCAAAGATAAAAATTGAAACGTTAGGTCACTAACTTCAAAGATAAAATATCTGAATCAAAACACAATCACACTTGCACCTCTTAGGGTAATCCCTCTTTTACTCTTTTCAAAATCAAAATCAAATTTTACTGTTTCAAGTGCAAAATCGAACTTTCGTTTACATCCGGTGAAAGGAGAATTTTCTAAAGGAAATAGGGAAAGACCTTATAACTTAGGGTAGACCTCCTAATTTGCTTGCTCAAATCAAAACAAACAAATGTCTTATATACCGTTGTTTTTCAAAATAAAACTTTCAAAAAAGACAATACTTGGTATATATCCAAACAAGGATCATTACGAAGTTAACGTTCTTTTTCAAAACATCTTTCGAAAGATAAGACACTTTGTATACATCCGCACAAGGATCATTACAAAGTCAATTTGCAAAAGTATTTGAAACCACATACAAGCATTTCAAGGCAATAGAAAAGTGATTCAAAACAAGTGAGCTAAGCAAATTAAAGAGCCCATGGATAACCATGGATACAAAGGGTGCTAATACCTTCCCTTTGTATAACCTACCCCCTTACTCAGAATTTCTTAAAGGTCTTTTTCTGTTTCTTTTATAAACCTTTCCTTAATTGGATAAAATAAAAGTCGGTGGCGACTCTCTGATTTTCAAAAACACAAAAGCAAAAAAGAGAAGAGTGTCAGTTCGTGTATCTCTCACACGAGAGGTACGATAAAAAACCGAGGGCGACACCTGGGCAATAGTGATCAAATGATCGAAGAATTCAAAGGTCGAATGACACGAGAATTTGAGATGACAGACTTAGGTCGGATGAGTTTCTTCCTTGGTCTGGAAGTTCGACAAGAAGAAACTGGAATTTTTGTATCACAAGAAAAATATGCAAAGGACATTCTGAAGAGGTTCAGAATGGAAGGTTGCAATCCAATCTCGACACCAATGGAGCCAGGAGTCAAGCTTTCAAAATTTGATGGGGGGAACGTGTCGAAGCAAACAAATTTCGAAGCTTGGTCGGAAGTCTTCGATATCTCACATGCACTAGACCAGTTCTTTCCCTAAGTGTCGAAATCTTGAGTCGATTTATGGAAGAACCAGTTCACACACACTGGAAAGCTTTGAAGAGAATTCTTCGTTACATCCAAGGAACAGTGTCACTTGGAATGTTTTACTAAAAAACAGAAGATTACAAGCTAACAGATTACTCCGACAGCGATTGGTGTGGAGATATAGACAATCGAAAGAGTACATCAGGATATGTATTTTTTATGGGAAATACTGCCTTCACCTGGCTCTCAAGGAAGCAACCAATTATGACACTGTTGACATGCAAAGCAGAATACGTGGCTGCATCCTGGTGTGTATGCCATGCTATATGGCTTAGAAGACTGTTGTGCGCATTAGAGCAGAAGCAGGAAAATGCAACGATAGTGCAAGTCGACAACAAATCTGCAATCGAACTGGCAAAGAATCCAGTGAATCATGAAAGAAGTAAACACATCGACGTACGTTTCCATTTCATTCGAGAACATGTGAAAAATGGAAGCGTCGATTTGAAGCATGTGTCAAGCAAGGATCAAGCTGCGGATATTTTTTCAAAACCATTGTCGAAGGAGCTATTCGACAGAGGCAAGATGATGCTGGGATTAGTGGATCGAATGAGCATTTAATTTATGGGGGAGTTATTAAATGCTATGTGTCTTTGTCTATTTTATGTTTTCCTAGTCTCTATATAAAGACCCTCTTTGTAACTGCAACTACTACACACACTTTGCAACAAAAACCTTTGCAAGTCAATATATATAAAGAGAGAGTAGTTTGATTTGTTACCTTCACCAAAAGCCTCTTCATGATGATGGTCTTGAACCTATAATCAATTAGGTGCCTCACTCTCAATACAAAATAGTTAAAAATTCACTATCTAAAAATAAAACAACTTTGCTGAGATGAAATTCCTTCCATTATCCATTTACATAAAACCCACACTTGCAAAACAAAATACAAAAATAATTTTTCAACGGAAATACCCGCACCACATAGAAAAACACGATAAGAAAATACATTTAAATACAATGTAGGAAATCACTGAAAATTAGACAGAAGTAATAGTATTACACAAACAAATTAATTTCCTAATCAAAGGGTATAATTCCAGAAGCTAGTTGAGCATGGCCATGAAAGCAAATCCAAGGGACAAAGATATTACAAAACCATTACTCGACCCAAACAATGTGAAGCGTCCAATGTAACCATTACTTGTGTTGTTGCCTTTAGTAACATTGGAATAGAGTTGTTGGATGGCTTTGTTATCAGAATCTGTTCTCTGCACCTTCCTTTGTTGTGATGGCAATATTGTTGGATACATAATTGACTCCTCATCAGAAGAATGATCAAGTCCAAGCAGATGGCCTATCTGATGCATCACCGCAGTCTCCAAGTCGACTTCACCATCCTTCCATGACCACGTGTAGTTGTCAGCTGGCAACACCCAGTACTTGGAAGCGTCAAGTGATACCACACCTGAGGTTACATTAGAATTGGGTTGCTTGCTTATATAAGAGTCTCCTATCACAACATCCTCAACCCCATCATCGTAAATGTAGAAACCAATCTTAATGTCAGCAACATCATAAGCTGTTTCGGTGAAATTGAGAACGTTTGTAGTCTGTGACCATCGCGTTAAGGCATTTCTCATCACTTGTGTAAAATTTAGTGGAATTTTACTCTCCGGAAGAAATCCATAGGTAAGGTTTCTAGCGCCGAATGGAAACCAGGTATTTCCTTTCGGCCAAGACACATTAACTGAATCTGTGAAACCATACTCGAAATTCATGTCAGGGACACCACATCGTGGTAACGTGATTTGCTTTAGACTATGTTTGGGAGTTTGGAGGGGAGAGGAGGGGAAGACTTTCAAAAATGAAATTTTAAAAAAATATAGGAAAATATTTAACAATTTTTGAAAAAATGATTTTGTTTAGAATGATAAAAGAGTCATTATCATTAGTAAATTTTTAATTTTTAGAATACTATAACAACCTAAAAGATATTTGGAATATTTATGTAAGCCCTTCAAAACCCTTCTTCAATACACTTTTTGAGTTCCCCCATTTTATGGGGTTTTTGGTGTTATGAATAAACTCAAACCCTCCAAAACCCTCATACCCAAAATCTTTTTATTCTTTTCATCCAATTCTTCCTATTTTCCAAAGCCCTCCCCTCCCTTCCTCTCCAAACTCCCAAACATAGCCTTAAAGTCTAATTGTTTAAATCACCAGTAACTTGGAGATTGAAATATCTCTGGTAGGTCTTAAGAGCTGAAATTGTTACCTAGTCTACATTGTCATTGAATGGACGAGATTGTTGGAGGTAACCGAAATCGTAGAAATACTGTTTGATTTCAGATAGACGCTTAATCTCTTTCTCTGGCTGTGCATCTAACTTTTTGACCTTGTCTAACGTCTTCTTCCACGAATAATGATTAGCTTGGCGGCCCCTGATCTTGTTTAATTGTTTTACTACAGAAGGAGGGACTCGAGGGACATAAATTGAAAGGGTTGATGTGTTGAGAATGAAAAGGAGAAGGAATATGAGAAATTCAAATAAATATAACTTCATTGTGTTAATAATACTATGAGATAACTGTGACTGCTCATGTAGATGAAATGGATATATAGATAGACTTATTTGATTACCGGATAATGGATTCTACAATAAGTGGCTTATTTTATTCTACTTTTCAATTTAATTAAGATATTATTTAATTAAAGATGCAATTATTGCTAACCCCTCATAAGCCCTGCCTCAAATTTATCATCCATTACTACTTGATGCCAGAACTCGCCCTCGAACCGGACTAAACCGGTGGTATAAAGCCAAAAAAATTTATCATCCATTGACTTAGGTTTCTCAAGTCTCTCAAGGAGGCAAAAAGTTTATATATCAATCTCACCTTTTTTTTCAAATTAAAAATATTAATAAAATCAATTTAATTATAATATTTTAAAATTGATATAATTTAAGAGTTATGAATAATAATAATAATAATAATAATAATAATAATAATAATAATAATAATAATAATAATAATAATAATAATAATAATAATAATAATAATAATAATAATTTTCATATTTCTATTCTAATTTTAATTATAAACTAAAAACTAAAACTCATAAAACTGTTCATTCTTTTTATTTTAATTCAAAAAATTAAAATTTTTTAATAAATTTAATTTTAATAATCACTAAAATTATAACAAATACACTACAATTATGATATCTAGACAATAAACCCGTGCGAAATGGTGCGTTGCACGGAGTTTGATTAGAATGTATTTAAATAAAAAATTTAAGAGAGGCAGATAAAATATTTTGGTTTGCTTAATTTTCTATAATTTATTTTTTTTAATAAATAGTTGTATATCGTTTGAATATAATTTTTTTATAACTAAAACAATGATTTTGGTATGTATAATTATGAAAATTTATTTTATTATTTGTTTGAGAAATAAAAATTATGGCTTGAGAAAAATATATATATTCTTATGATTAAGTTAACTTTACATGTATAAATTCAAGGGTTTGCTTGTTTCTATGATAAAAGAAGAAGAAAATTGTATATGATATTAAAATAGTGAGGACAAATGATACCAAAAGTGGTCTAAGACGCAGAAACAAAAACAATATTGTTGAGTTACAACTCTTACAGCATGCTGTCAAGTTACTTGTTTTAGTGTCGAGTTACATGTCCAATTGGCCAAACCTAGTACCATTGTTCAGCTCTGTTATTGGTTTAATTACATGTCCAATGGACCAACTTACATGTATAATTACAGGTTCAATTAAATCATTAACAACAAGAACATTTCCAATAAGAACATATAACTTAGATGAACCAATTAACAACAAGACTTAGAAGTCACATACATATAACTTAGATGAACATTTCCAACATTAACCATTAACAATAAAATTAGAAGTCACATTACAATAGAACATTACAATAGAACAAACTTAGATGAACATTACAGTAGATGAAACTTATGTTACTTGAAAATGTTTGTTCCAACTAATGAAACAACTAATAACATTACAAACCCTAATGCCGAACCCATACACCAACCCATATACTTAATCTTCAACTGCAGGAAATTTTCATGATTCTTGCTCTCCTTGCTTAAATCCAGAAGCTCGTCATTTTTGTTTTTCAAAGATCGAATCACATCTTTTGCAAGGATGTTCATCTCTTCATCAAACCATTCAAAATAGTTACACCCTTTTTTCCACATCAAGTTAAAATTCCCACAACCATAGAACCTTCTTCTGGGATTCTCGTAGGTCCAGGATGTCATCAATAGAGAGTCAACCTCACACCAACATTTGTTCCCTCTTCTTCGTAACCCAGATTGATTTGTAGACATGGAAAGAAAAATAGATGAAATAATGGATTGGTGGTGAAAGCAAAGCGACAAAGAAGATGAAGCTTATGGTTTAGCAGCTGTTCTCCAAGAACCCAGATGAACACAACAATAAATTTAGGGTTAACCTGATATATTTATATTGTTTTTATTATTATATTATATATTAATATATTAGAAAATCTTTAAAATATAATTGACATAAATTGAATTAATTTGTTGCCGATATGGCACTGCCACTTCACCATTAACAATGCCACTTCATTAAAAAATTCTCCTAGATTGAAAAGGGGACTTTATTCATCATAAAAACAAAATAGGGGGACTGTTATAACCTGTTTTTGAAATGAAGGGACTAAAATTGAAAAATGAGCATAATAGGAGGACCAAAGTTGCATTTAAGACAAATTAATTTTAATATTTAAAAATATATAAAAAAAATAATGTTTAAAGTATATATTAAATAAATATATTAATGAAACATATTGTGATAGCACTCATATAATTTTATTAAATATTATAAAAATAACTGAATATAAATAAGATATTTCATTTATTCATCAAATGAGTTAAAAATAAATAAAATTAAAAAATCAAAGAAAAAGCTATATATGTTGTAGAGGCATATCTTGTGCATAATGACGTGAATGAAAGAAAAAAATGAGTACAAGAAAAAGTACACATGAAGAAACATTAGAAAAATAAAAGTAAACCATGAAAAAGAAAGTCAGATGAAGGAGAGAAATAGTTATCCAACACTTTGGTGGAGTACAAAAAATTGGATATTTGTCCGGTCCTCTGTAACTTATTTTGTATTGTCCTTAGCTAATATTTCAAATCAAAAGTTGGACAAACATTTTTGTCTTGTCCTCCCTCATTTTTTAACAAATCAAGAGAAATTTTTGCATGGACACGATCCTAAATCCACATTTTTAGGAACAACCAATAAGAAAGAGTACTTTTTAAATTTATTTTAATTTTAATTTTGTTTTTAATTGGATTCATGGGGTGGTTGAGATTATGAGGGAGAGAGAAAAATCAATATTTATTTTTTAATTAATTAAAATTCTGTGATTGATTGTATGTAAAAAAAATTTAGGTTAATAGCATTTTTGCCCCCTGCCATATGGCCTCTTTCTAGTTTACCCCCTGTAAATTTTTTTTTTTGCAAATGCCTCCTTGCCATTACAAGATTCCATCAATTTGGACCTTCGACAGATCTGGCACATGCCAAGTGCCTATGTGTCCAGCTGAGTGGCATTTTTTCTATTTTTCATTTATTTTAAATGCCAAATAATTTAATTACACGCCACATCAGTATTCCATCACTTATAATATATTACACAAATGTGGTTCATTTTGGTCCTTCCAATTTGACCTAGCTGATAATCACCATTGGAGCTGCTCAAGCTTGCTAAGTGGAGCATTTCGTGCCCAGAAAAAGATAGCAACTGAAGTGACGGTCATCCCTAGTCTCGAAATGGATTCGCGTCCAAAGGTATGTGGATATTTTTCCCTTTATCCTTTCGTATTTCGTTCTTTAGGTTTAGGCTAATGTTAGAGTGCTCGTTACAGATTCTGGGTAAGTTCACTGTTGTTATTCATCATGGTGGGGAGTTTGTTAAGGAGAATACTGTGTTTTACAAGGGTGGGGTTGAGTCAACTGTGTTGAATCAAGATATAGAACATTGGGGTATATAAGAAGTGACAGAAATGGTAATCGAATGGGGATACGTTAGAGATGAATTTAGGGTTTGGACCAAACTTGAAGGTATAGATGAACACTTTGGTGAACTTAAGAGTGATGATGGAGCATTGATGTTGCTACATTTGCTGTAGGTAACAACACTGAAGCACACATATTTGTGGAACATAATGTGAGGGACATAGGAGTCCATGTTGTGGAGCCTAAGTGTGTTGAGATGGGTCTGGGTAGGGATTCTAGTGATGCTAAAAGTGATGATGAAGCAGAACATGTTAGGTTTGATGACTCTGAAGATGAGAGAACAACTGCAGTGGATGATGGTTTTGAATGTTTTGAAGTAGAAAATGCCAAAAATTGTTCACCTCGAATTGAAGTTGCTGGGAAGTCCTACATGTATAAGAGGTGTGCCTCAAAGAAGATGACACCAAAGAAAAGGCAGAAGATTCTAGTTGGAGCACCTGGATTAATAGCCAAGGAAATTAAGAAAAAGGAATCTGAAAAGATGGAAGAAGACAAATATGAAAGTGATCACTTGGGTAACTCTGATCCAGATGCATCTAAAGATGAAAAAATGCCAAAGTATGAGAAATTTATGAAGGAGCAGCTTGGGAGGGATTATGATTTTAAATTGGGAATGGAATTTAATTCATTGGTTGATTTCAAAGATGCCATAATTGAATGGTCAGTTTTGAATGGGAGGGAAATTACCTTTGTGAAGAATGAAAGAGATCGGGTAAGGGTAGAATGTAAGGGCAAATGTGGGTTTTTGGCTCTATGTTCCAAAGTGGGTTCCAGCAAGACATATCAAATTAAAACATGGGTGGGAACCCACAGTTGTGTTAGGGTTTTAAACAATAGGTGTGCTAAGTCCAAGTGGGTAGCAAAGTCTGTTGTAAACAAGATGCAGTCAAGTGAGAAAGTGAAGATAGCTGATATCATTCAAGACATGAGGAAGACATATTCAATAGGGATTACCCCAAGTAGGGCATGGAAGGCAAAGGAGATTGCAAAAGGAATTATTGAGGGGGATGCTGTTAGACAATATGCAATGGTTTGGAGGTATGCTGCAGAATTAAAAAGAGCATGTGCAGGAAACACAGTGAAGATCAATGTAGAAAGACCCATTCCATCTATTCAGTCAAGATTTGGGGCTTTCTATTTCTGTTTGGATGGCTGTAAAAGGGGTTTCATTTAAGGTTGCAGACCATTTATTGGTGTGGATGGATGTCACTTGAAAACTGATTTTGGGGGTCAACTGTTGATAGCAGTGGGTAGGGATCCAAATGACCAGTATTTTCCACTAGCATTTGGGGTTGTTGAGACTGAGACCAAAGAAAGCTGGAGGTGGTTCTTACAACTGTTGATGGAGGACATTGGTCAAGATAGAAGATATGTCTTCATCTCAGACCAACAAAAGGTATTTCTAAATCTATTTGCATACTTGTTTTAGAATGACTTTGTATATTTGATTTGTGAAATCTGAATATATGCAGGGTTTGGTAAGTTTTTTTGAAGAAATGTTTGAAAGAATTGAACACAGGTTATGTCTTAGACATCTGTATGCAAATTTTAAGAAGAAATTTAGTGGAGGTACTCTGATTAGAGACCTAATGATGGGGCAGCTAAGGCAACCTATTATCAGGCTTGGGAAGAGAAGATGGCTGAACTAAAGAAAGTTGATCCAAAAGCTTGTGAATGGCTGATGAAGATGCCTACAAAGACATGGTGTAAGCATGCCTTTAACATTTACCCTAAATGTGATGTGTTATTGAATAACATTTTTGAATCCTTTAATGCAACAATACTATGTGCTAGAGATAAGCCAATTTTAACTATGTGTGAATGGATTAGGAGCTATCTCATGAATAGGATTGCATCTACTGTTACTAAGCTAGAAAAGTGGGCACATAGGATTATGCCTATTCCTAGGAAGAGACTAGATAAGGAGGTATTTATGAGTGGACAGTGGAATCCAACTTGGTGTATGAATGACCAATGGGAGGTTAAGCATGCCTATAATGGTCAACAATTTGTTGTTGATGTGGGTAAAAGAACATGTTCTTGTAGGTTTTGGGAGTTAGTAGGTATTCCTTGTAGGCATGCTTCTGCAGCATTGGCCTATAGGCAATTTAAACCTGAAGACTATATGGATAATTGGTACTCTAGGGAGAAATATGGAGAGGCATATAGTGTTGAAGTTATCCCAATTAATGGGATGGATATGTGGCCACCAGTTGAAGCAGATGAGTTACTTCCTCCATTATATAAGAAAGGGCCTGGTAGGCCTAAGAAGCTTCGATTCAGGGAGCTTGGTGAAGGAGGTACAAGAATGAGGAGGGTTGGAGTAACATATAGGTGTACAAAGTGTGACAAAATCGGGCATAACTCAAGAAAGTGTAAGGCTACAAGTCAAAATCTGGATGCCTTGAAAAGAAAGGTACCATTGCATTCCATTTGAATTTTAGGTTGTAATGTTTTTGAAATAATACTGTTATTAACCTGTTTTCATTTTCAGAGGAAGGCTCCTAGGAAGAAACTTGCAGTCAACAATGATGCTGAGGCTGCAGACCATATTGATGAAGAGGTTGCAGATCCTATTGATCAAGAGGTTGCAGATCCTATTGATGAAGAGGTTGCAGACCCTACTGATGGACATGATGATGATCAAATGGAGGAAGAAGGACCTGTGGTCGAGAAAGATGAGATGCCAACTGAAGCCCAAGGTCAAGAAAATCCCACTACTGCTGCCCCAAAGGTGGTGAAGAATCTCAAGGTCAAGAAAAAATTGATTCTTACTGGACAGAAGAGATCAAGTAGCAGGCTGAGGGTGCTGAAAACTTTGACACAACAGGGACCTGGAACTAGTGATGACCCTCTTGTCATTCACGAGGATGAACAGGGTACATTAACTCAGGAGCATACTGAAGTTGGCTCAGACCCAAAGCTAGGGACTTGTCTCAGGGCTATGAAGTCTTAGAATGAAATCTCAAAAAATTAGGAACTCAATTTGATTTGTATTGGCTATGTTAAGATTATGTTTGTTGCAACTATAACAGATGAACAATTAGTGCTTTTTTTATTATGTATTTGGTTATGTTTGGAATATGTAACAATTATGACATATGCACTTATGGTGCTTTTTTGATTATGTATTTGGTTATGTTTGGAATATGTAACAATTATGACATATGCACTTATGGTGCTTTTTTGATTATGAAGTTATGATTATGAATTTGAAATGCTATAAGATATGGTTTAGAAACACCATTACATTGCACCAAAATCATTACACCATTCAACTGAAATGATACATGTTAATGAAACACCATTACATTGCACCAAACTCAAATGAAACATGGTAAAGAAACACCATTACATTGCAAACAAAGTACACAACAGTTAACCTATCTTGTAGACAACAAACAACAACATCCAAGATGCTACCAAGGCCACCATCAACCTGAAGTTTTTTTTCCTTTCAACATTCATCAACTTTTTCAACTTTTCAACCTTCTTTGAAGATGCCTCCAGGCCAAATTCTTTGGAAAACTCCTTTCCAAACTCTTTCCCAAACTGTAATCCAAAAGCTTTCATTTGATCAACTGTGAATTCACTGTTGTTGATAACCAACTCTCCACCTCTGAAAACTTCTTTCTTTCCACCTGTCATAATGTTTTCCATGACTTCATCATCCCAAAGAAACAAATCGCATGCTGCATCACTCTACAAAGCCAAATACACATTTCACATGGATCAGAATTGGTACTATACTCTATTTAGAACAAAGAAATAGAAATCACCTTTCCACGATTCTTGCATCTCCAGAACTTCCTCCGAGGGTTTTCGTGTGTGTTTGAGACAAACATCTTCAATGATTCGTTGCATCCACATCTGGGTATTGATCTACCGATTGAATTGCCAACTGACGAGCTACTGGTAGCTTCCATTTTCGTGCCCTAATTTTCAGTGCTTGGCTGAAGAAGACGAGGTCCATGGTTGAAGATGATTCATAATTATAACTCTCAAATACTGATGTGGCATGTAATTAAATTATTTGGCATTTAAAATAAATGAAAAATAAAAAAAAATGCCACTCAGCTGGACACATAGGCATTTGGCATGTGCCAGATCTGTCGAAGGTCCAAATTGATGGAATCTTGTAATGGTAAGGGGGCATTTGCAAAAAAAAAAATTACAGGGGGGTAAACCAGAAAGAGGCCATATGGCAGGGGGAAAAAATGCTATTAACCCAAATTTTTTTTAGGTATGTGTCCACCTAAGAATTTTCCACACATCAAATGCACCCTCAAGGTAGTATTTCATTGTTATGATAGACTAACAACACGTAAACAGACCCCTCCTCAATGATATGATACGTGTAACAAAATCACCACGACAAATTGAGAAAATAGAGCACCTTAAATACTAGATGCAATTGATACAATTCAACACAATAGAACATTTACATAGAAATTCATTTAATTTGGGATTCAAGGAAGTCCCACTACCCTAAATACAAAAATTTCTAAGTTAAAGAATAATCTTCCCTTATCTGATTAAGTAGAATCTTCAAATCTTCAGTGATGTAAATTCTTCCACTCTTAAGGTTTTACTCCAACTCTTCTCCTTTTACTCTACTAACATGTTAAAACTTTCCCTCACCCTTTTATAAAACTAGGTCTTTGCCCTATTTCCTTTATTTAGACTAATTCCTATATTTATTTGTAATATTTATTATTTAGCCTTTTAATTCTAAATAATTACCAAATCTCATAATATATATATATATATATATATATATATATATATATATATATATATATATATATATATATATATATATATATATATATGGTCCGGCCCTGCCTTGTCTTAAGCACGCCAAAAACAAGCGGGGGCGGGTAACCCTTCCAAGTGTTAATGGGCATAAGAATCAAGTCTTCCCCGCCGTGGTGGCGGGTTGGCAGGCGACAGGTTATTTGTTTTCTTCATTTTTAATAAATTAATAGGCTTTTTTACCTTTCAATTATTTTTTTCACTTATTTTTTAGAATAATTTTTATAAAAGATCTTTTTTAACAAATTTTACTTAAAAAATATTACATATATTCAAAAATAAATATATAAAACAAAACCATCAAGAATTAGAATGACTAGATTTAACTAAAAAAGAGCGGGTTTAAGGCGGGACAAACTAAACGCGTAGGCTGGGCGGGTTTTGGCGGGACGAGCATTGACGAACAATGGCGGGATTTAATGGGCGGCGGGCCCGAAATCTTAACCAACCCGCCATTACATGGCAGGTGTGCGGGCCGGCCCGACAGGCCACGACCCGTTTTACCATCCCTATATATATATATATAATAAACTCTATTTTTTATTTAATAAACCATCAATAATAATACCAGTTAAATCACAAAATCCCTAAATTCAAATAAAGATCTGTTAAAATTTTATTAATTCTAATAGAAATTTTGGGATGCTATAATTAATCTCACCTCAATCATCTAATAAAATGCTCACTTTGCTTCTTTCAATTAATGCCACATAACTCTTAAAATCTGTAGCATTTTCACCAACACACTTACCACTTTGTAAACAAAAATCGACCGACAACCTAACATAAGTGTTGTGGGCTTTTGTCAACCTATACTTTATAGTGATACTTTTAGAATTTATTTTACTTTTAGTCTTAGTATATGTGGATGTAGGAGAGGTGATGATTCTAGGAGAGGTAGTGTTAAATCGTCAATCTTTGTTTAAACAACGACAAGATCAAAACTTCCTAAGAGCACTTCTTACATATAACCTTGTTGCACCCTAAAATTTACCCACCTAATTTTATTTCTAACTGGCTTAAGCTTCGCGTTCATATGCATACATCCATTAGATCACCTAACATATCATGCATCATTAACCAATAAATTTGATTCGGGATCAAGGATTTTGAGATTAGGTTTTAATTGTTCATTGCTTGAGCTTGTTGAATTTCACCAATTAAATTTGGTTTCACACATCTTGTTATTATTATGTAAAGCTATGTGGGCCCTACAATCTATCATTTCAATTACAGGACCGATCCACACAAATTGTTTTAATATTCGAACGCGTTTGGAAATAACAGAAAAGGAGTTCCTTTTAAAGGTTTCATAAAACTTGTATTTTAAACCTATTATTTCAACTTGTGAATACAAGTCCCCAATACAATACAGAGAAATGAGATATACAACAAGTAATTACACACTTCATCACCCTCTAATTGAGTTCATGATCAGCATGGTGAATCTATATTGGTGTCCTCATGCCAAATGTCGACATATCTCTACTCTTGAAGACTTGGTCATGTGGAAAAGAAAAAAACACAATCTGGAAGAGAAGTGAAGTTGAAGTTACAAAATGTTGAACAACATAGATGGGTTCCATTTGGCATCAGTTATAAGACATTATCCTTGAGCTTTGAGTTTTGAGGCTTCATGAACTTGAGTAATCGCACCCATGAGCTCGACCTTCTTTGTATTATCTTGGGTGGGTAAATCGATGATACTTCTAAGACCTGTCACACTGAGTTTACAAGATGTAAGTTAGCAGCAAGTTCAATTGATCAGCACAAAGCACTGTTATCATTAACAAAAATTCAGCATCCATACACATTCCTCATTAACAAATCCACACACTGACCTGCATACATTCAAACCGATATCAAAATCACAATACGCACCCAGTTTCAGAATCCATTACATCAGCCCATACAGTTCAAAACACATACCAACAACCCCATTACAAATTCAAACAGTTCAGGCACATCTAGTTCATACTCCAAATTCAATCAAATACTCATAACAGTTTTACTTATTACATCCATAACACTTCATTATTAACAATTCTGTCAATGCCCTATTTTCAAATAACATATAACTAACTAGCCAATTCCAACCTATCTTAACCAACTCTGTAACTAACAGCAGCACTGATTAACCTTAAGTTCTCTAATCACATCCTAACCATAGTTGCAACTAACTTATAACAAACCTTCAAACATATAACTAACTCCAACTGCCATGTAACAGTCTCCAACTAACTTCTAACCAACTTTCAACACCTTTAACTGATTCATAACAAACTTATAACAGAAATTCAGAGTTCAAAAACTAACCTTCTCACCTCTATATATGAGAAGCACTCTTCATTCATTGGACCTTCCTTCATTTTTCTTCAGCCATTCTTCACATCCCCTATCGATTCATTCTCCATCTTTTCTAACCACCACGACCATTTCTTCACTTCATCTTCATTCTCTCTTCACTTCACCCTTTTTCATCTTCTTCACACTTCATTCATTCACTTTTCCTCTGCAAATCCATCATCACCATTCATCTTCTTCTCTCCCACTCTACACCATTGGATCTCTTCTTCATTCTCGATCATCTTCATCAGAATTCAGACTCTCAGCTCTTCACCTCAACTCCTATCAATCAATTAACTTTCACCGAATCTATAGAACAATCTCCAGTCTTCATTATTCCTCATCATGTTCATCGTCAATCTTCCATAAGTCTCAGCAACAACACCATAGCTCATTCGAAGATTCATCAAACAAAGAAATACAGAACAAGATTCAGAACACGAGAAGAAGAAGAAGAAGAAGAAGATAGCGCAAAGAGGAATAGAGCAAGAGAAATTACCTGAATAGAAGTGTTCCTCGAGTTTATATCGCCAGCCACGCAATCGCGACCTTCACTTCGATTTCAGAACCGCAAGAACAACCATGTTCATCATCATCATCTCGCGATCGAGTCGCCGTTTCTCTGTTCACGATTCATAACAACAACCACACGCGGACGAAAAGAGAAGAAATTCATTCAGAGTCTTCAGTAGAAGGTGAAGCGTACGTTCATGACGAAAGAAGATCAAAGAAAGGCGATTGAGATTGCTTCGATCGGAGAAGAGAGAGGGCGCCGCCGCCGCCGCTGAATTCGTCGGGGAAGAGGGAAAGAGCCGCCGCTGAATTCGTCGGGGAAGAGAAGAAGAGAGAACAAGGTTTTTACCCTAATTCCTCTTATGTTATTTTATTTTTCATTTTCTTGATTAATTAATATTAATTTAATTCAATTAGATTAATACTTGTCAATTAAATCTGGATTAACATAAGATAGAATAAAATCTGAAAATCATTGGGTCCAAAATTTGTACTAAGATATGTCCCTTGGGCCTTGCGAAATTGCTAAGCACACACCCATGAAGCCCATGCTGCTTTTTTTGGCAAGAAAATCAAACAACAAAATCATACATGGGCCTTTGCACCCCCATTTGGCCCTTTGTCTTCTTTTTGGCAAATAAAAGCTGTAACAAAAATAATTCTGATGAGCTCAGGCTTTTGGGCCCTGCGCCCCTTTTGGTTTTTCACCATATAATTCATTTTGCACCCCCTGTTTTCCATTTTAATTTAGATTATAATTAGTTTTTTTGTTATTTCTTTTAGTAATAAAAATGCTGACTTTTCCTATTGTTTTTAGACTTTAACACAATTTTGACATAGAAAATATTCACAAAAAAATATTAGTTTTTTAGGCTAATCATTTTAATTTCTTTTGTTCAAATTAGAAATCAATTTCTCCCATGAAAATTAATATAAAAATAATAGTACTTTTAATTCACTTTTGTGCTATATTTTGACTTGTTCTATTTCATGCTCTTGTACTATTTTCATGTATCCTACTTGTTGACTTCTAATTGTGATCTTTATTTTCATATTCTTTTATTCCTAACCTTAGGTAGAAACCATGATAACATTAGGTAGAAATTCCCTTCATACTTAGGCTAGTTTCTTTTCCTTTTCAACTTTAAAACACCTAACAATATCCAAATTAAATCCCCATAAAAAATACCAAGAAAATACTAAAAAAAAAACATTAATAAAAAGTGAAAATCATTAAAAAGGGAATGGAAGCTTGAATCTCCCTTGCTTTAGGGAATCATTCGAGTGCTTGGATCTCCCTTGCTTTAGGGAACCATTCGGGCGTAAGTTCCCAAATTCTAAAAAAAACACAAACCAAAGAGCAACTCGAGTCTCCCTTGCTTTAGGGTGCAACATGAACGCTCAAACTCTTTTCTCTATCTCGCCTCCGAGGTATTCTTTAATCGGACACGTTATTTCCGCTCCATTCCCAGCTTAAGACTCCAGAGGTCGAGCAGCAGAGTGCGAATGTAACTTCGTCCACTAAAAAACACAAAAACAAACAAAAACTAAAGAGCCGAACTACGGCGCTCTGATTCCTGAAAAGGATACGTAGGCATTGGGTCGCGGGGCCTAAGCGAGCACAATTATTTATAAACTCTTTTTTCCCCGTGTTTTCTTTTCTTTCATTTGCATGCATTCCCTTAGAATTAAGCTATAGATTTGTACACCCTTTAGATAGCAACAAACATAGGTGGATACCATCGAGTACGATGGGCGTGAGGGGTGCTAGTACCTTCCCCTTGCATAACCGACTCCCGTACCCTATCTCTGGTCGAAAGACCTTGTTCTTATTCATCTTAGGTTTTTTGATATTCCTTTCCCTCTTTGGGATAAATATATTGGTGGCGACTCTGTTGTTCATCATTTCGCGAGCGTGCGACAAACCTTATAATCATTTTACTTAAAACAACATAAAAAAAGATACCTAATGAGATAGGCAAAATCACCCGAGGAGGGTGGACTGGAGATAGCCTTGTTGAGAAGGTGAACCAGGATAAAAATGAATGTGTCTTTTATCTTTTATATCTTTCATCTTACTTAGAACATTCACACTGGTTATCTTCAGAACTGTACTTGACTAAGTCAAAAGTTCTGATGGAGTTAAGAAGTTAAATTGAATGTATCTCTCATTGGTTATGTCGTGTTATCTCAAACATGCTTCCACAACAATGATCTAAGCATATCCATAAAATGAGATGCTGGAAGAAAGAAAAGATTTTATAGAAAGGAAAATAAAATATGAAAGAACGCAATTCAACCCCCCCCCCCCTTTGTGTTTTTCTCCACCTTCACTTGTTAGGGTTAGATTTCATTGACCTATTCTCATGTAGTATTTTTGACCAGTAATATGTAATTCTAATCAGTTATTAATATTACTGCTTGAAGCTCTCATCATAGCTCATGTCTGAGTCAACAACGTGAGGTCATCAATATTACTTAATAGACAATCACTTAACATATTAACCAGTACGTCAGTATTTAGTTTCAATAGTTAAAATGGACACTATATTTAAATCTATATCTATACTTTAACATATAATAGTGATAGATTTGGATATAGTAATGACCAATATCTTCTGCATATCAAGTCATACCATAAAAGCATATTTTAGGTAGCTAATAAAAAAATCATTAAAAACGAAGAATCCACCAATATTTAAACATAAGAAGAATTACATAGAATACCATGGTAGAGGTTCAAAACATAAGTACTAAGAAAACTACATCTAACGCCAACAGATGATAAAATTAGCTATGCTTACTCTTTGTAGCTTTACAATCAAGTTCTAGAAGAAATAAATTGGAATTTATCTATTGGGGATTCCTCTAACGGTGTTTTCTCCTTCAATCTTCCTCTCATATTATATCTTGTTGTAACTTGTGGTGAGAACTTACTTTCTCTAGGAACTACCTTGAATCCACCGATATATATTTAATGAACTGCATGGCAGTCATATTTAGAGGGTTTGAAGTGGAAGGCTAGTTAAGCACACCTCCCAGGCTCTTTTAGCGCGCCTACTTTCTTCCTTGATAAGTAATGCCACCTCACCTATAACTTGCCTTGCTACCTTAGCTCGTTGTGTGCACCGCACACACTCGCTTAGCCACCAAAATCTTTCCTTCACCTTGAAGTAACTTAGCTTGAAGTCATGTACCGTATTTGCTCGCTAAGTGCGCCTGTGTTATTGGCCTAGCGAGTTGGCACCTTTGCTCACTAAACACGACTATCTTCTTGGCTTAGCGAGCTTTAATTTTTTGGGAAAGTACTTTGCCTTGGGCTTTGTGTTGCTTTGGTGATTTCTAAGTTATTTTTACCCGCTTTTAGTCAATATATATTTAAATGCCCAAATAGGCATTTTATCACTTTTCGTTGATAAATCAGGGCTTTTCATTGATTACTTGTAAAATAGGTTAATAAATATCTACGTATTTAACCTATTTTTGAAACTTATCACATAGAAAAATCTAGAGACGTTAAGGGGCAGGCATCTAGTGGATCCGACTCATTGTTGTAGTAATAAAGATGTCACTACACCTGGCCCGTAAGAGATCAGGTGACTTTCAATTGGAGTGCAGCGCCCACTGATAACTTCACGCCCCTAAACATTCAACAAGAGTAAATTTGGCGTGAAGTCCACCACACTCAAGACATCTTACCTTCGATGGCTCCCAAAGAAGACACTATGGAGTCTAAATCAATTCGATGGTGCAAGTATCACAAGGTGAAGGGTCATCATACTAATGATTGCTACAAACTCAAGAGCGAGTTTGAGAAAATTATTCAGGAGGGCCACTTGAAAAAATATGTTAGGGGAGGCTCTCACCAAATAAGAGGCAGATCAAGAACTCACAGGTGAGATCCATATAGGAGCCCTATGTCCAATAAAGGCAAGGATCTAGAGAGAAGAGAAGAGGATAGATCAGTCTGTTACACTCTCAACATTGTAGCATGAGGGTTCTCTAGGGGAGGAGATCAGGATCAGTCTCCTCCATAAGGATACCATCCACCACCACCTTAAAATAGTCTAGCTCAATGAGATCAAGTTAGGGATAAAGGCTAAGAGATTGAACTTTGGTTTTCTTAAACCCTTGGTCTCCAAAAATGAGACCGTCCATTTGAGCCTACTCAAGGCCCTTTCTAAGATTCTTAATAAGAGAAGAATTATTTTTTGCGGTGTTCTCAACACCTCTTACCTTGATCTCCTCTTCGCCCCGAGCAAAGGACGAACTGCCTTTTTGAGACATGCCCTTTTTTCCCGTCATAACGCTGCCCACCTCTGAATAAATCGAGGTGACAAATTAAACATCTATGAGAAATTTTCTAAAGTCTACCTTACCTACTTTGATAGAGGAAATTTCTCCCCTCTGCAGCAGGGATATGTCACGGTGGATAATGAAATGGCTTTTATGATCGTCCCACCATCAACATTCTTTTATTTCTTGGTTACCTAGGTGTGGAAAGCAGTAGGATTAGTGTATTGTATAATTTGAACCTTGCCATGGAGATCTTTGGATATCACCATCGTTGCTTTTCTCTCAGGTAGAGAAACATTCGTCATCCTTGCTGCAAAAGGAGAAAGTACGAGGCTAGTTTTAATTAACTAAAACAAAACTGACGAAGAAATACTCATGGGAAGAACACCTTATCCAAAAAAAAACCATCAACTTGGAATAATCCACTTGGTATTTAAATAGGTCTCATACCCACATGATATGAAATTTCTCCAAAAAATCAAATGCCTCCCTTTTGTGTCAGTCGCTTTGTTTACATTGTAGGCCATGATGGCTAGAGACTCGTACGTGCAAAAAAGATAAAATTGATACAAATCATCATTGCAATAGATAACTTTGGGATAATGAGAGCTTCCTCTAACCCGTGGGAAATAGAAGTACTTGTTAGTTACTTCGGGAGGCCTCCGCATGCAAACCTTTTCTCATCACACGTAAGACTCCAATATCATGCCAACCTAATTATCAATGTTTGAAAACTCCAGGCCCACTAGAAATGCCTCCACCCAATCATCATTGGGACAAATCTAATAAAGACTCAAAACTTTCTCATTAAAAGAGCATGAAGAGAAGTCAGTATCGCTATCTCTAGACAAACTATCAAAGAGACCAAACATCCCCCTCACCACAAATTTCCAATCTACTATATCCATAACAGGTTTCAAAGCTTGCAAGCATTGCTTCCACATTTCGTTCTTATCGAAAAAAGTTTAGGGGCTCTATAACCCCCTCAAACTCATCGCACTCACGAATAAACAACATTGACTAAGAAAAGGTTTAAACTAAAAATACATTAGGGTCAAATCATTACCTAATACTACAGTTGAAGAACAAGAGAATAAGGATATAGTTAAGACAAAGAAACATATTAATGAAACGAGCTCAAGATGAATTTGATTTTGAAAAATGATTTTTTAGTGGGGAAGAATATGAAAAGTTTAGTCACTTAAATTTTTTTAAAGGTGAAGTGAATTGAAATAGGGAAGTTCCCTATTTATAAGGACAAGTGGCATACGAAAGATTGGCCATACTTAAATTTACTACTCTAGAGAAATATAAGTAATAAGGACTAAGAAATCTTTATAAGTTCCATGGAATCTAATCATTAGGGGTACGCAAAGCTATATGCTTACTATCTAGGGAAAGATTGGGAGGTGATTATAACTGAGAGAAGATATTGGTCAAGACTTATTACAACAACATAATGAGTTCGAGTGATCTCATATGCGAGAAACTATGTATATTCAGGTCTCTCACATGGTATTCACTCTCGCCTCTCACATGCATACCTCTTTCTTGAAGGACTGCATAATGTTACTCTTGTTCCCATGAAGTTACCAATAAATAAAATACCTCGACAACATTCCCATAAGGAGAATCCAAGGAAAAGTGGGGCTATAAAAAACTTATACTAGGATAGAGATAGTTCGCCATAAGATAACAAAGATGACCATCATTTGACCAGCTCGTCTTTTTTATTAAAATCGACTCAACTAAGCTAGGCTCGACCTTGATACATGGGAAAAATCCATTAAAAATTATATATAACATGGTGTTTCACTCAAAGCATCTCTCCCTTACATGCCTCATGCTTGAGGAACTATCTATAATTTGGTCTCTCGCTTAAAACATATTTCCCGTATATGCCTTATGCTTGAAGGATTGTGTACACTTTGATGATTTGAACTGGATCCAAACCCGGAGTTAGCAGAGCTCGTCCCGTTCTAAATTCATCCAAGGGGAAGGATCGAGATGGATCATTTTAATTGGATAGGTCGAGTAGGTCATCCTAGGATCAACGCATATTATTTCTAATTAATGTATTTTAACTCGTAGACAAAGTATTAAAAGCATGAGTAGCCATAAAAGATTGGTATCACACAAATAAGCAAAGGACTTGATTCCCATAAATTAGTCTAAGGTAAACAAGGAGTTAGAGTCCACAATGACTAATTAATTGGTCACTAAGCTCCCATATCATACGATACTATATTTAAACTAGCAATCATCAAACAAAATGGATAAACATTTTATGTAGACTTATATTCATACAAATATTTGTGACTATGATTGGCTCAATGCTGTTAGAGTTATAAGTTGGTGTGCCCATCGCGTACATATATAAACTTGCAATACTATAATAATACATTTTATGACAAAACTTTCACATTAACCAACAAACAATAGAGGTGCCAATAGGTGTGATATATTCTAATTTATTTTTAAAAACATACTACACATTCCTTGGTTATGCTAGGAACCGAGGGGAAATGTTATGATCAACCTCCCTTTGAATCCCAGCTATTACATTTAAGCGCATTTTATTATTATTATTATTATTATTATTATTATTATTATTATTATTATTATTATTATTATTATTATTATATATGAACTATTCCAATTGTTTTCTTAAATGGATGCTTGTTAAAAATATTTGATGTTAGTTAAATAAACATGAATCCAAATTAACAATGATGTTGTTGTTGTTAGAAATATTAAAACTCAACAACAACTGTATCCATACTTTCCTAACAAAATTAAATTTTTTTACAAGTATATATTGAAGAATATAATTTTAGGAATTACAAGAGAAAATATTACATTCAAGAACCAATCTTAATCAAAATGTTTTCTGCTCTTTCTATCCATCCAACAGAATGGTTTTGTAGTTTTCTCCTTGGTTGGAATTACTATCTGAGTAGAAAAGCTTTTGATTTTGAAGTTTAGATTTCACCTCGTGGAAAAATCAATCAAGGGAAAAAAGGGAGAACTTTCTATTATACTCTATGTTACCTCTCCCATAAAAATGAGGTAAAAGTCTTGTTTCATGATGGGTTATGATAAGGGGAAGCATACATATTAAATCAAAAACTCACCCAAAACAAGCGAGAGACACCATATTTTCACCCAAAACTTTAAGTCATTTGGTATATGGGTCATCTCACTTATAAATGCTCAAAATTCATTTTTCAAGCAATGTGAGACTTACAACTCACACTTATTTTTTAACAATCTCTCCTGAAGTGTGAGTCCATCCACTATGCTCTCTCTCAAGCAGGGACGGAGCCAGAGATTTTTAATTATAGGGACATATATTAATTTATAAATCCGTAGCATAATATAATCATTATTTATTTTTCTAAATATATATTATATTTATTTTCTATGAGATTTATCTTTTAAAGATATTCAATAATTTTTTTGGGTTAAATATATTTTTGTCCCTATAAAAAACTGACATGTTTTTTATCCCTACAATATTATTATGCACATAGTTTTAGTCTCTGTTGTTAATTCAATGTATTTTTTTTAAAATGATTATTTTGCAGACATAATTAGAATGTTATAAAAAGTTTCTTAAGAAAAAGTTGTATTATACTCCCTCAATTAATCAATGAATTGTGTTAATTTAGATGAATATTTATTAATTAATTATTATATAAATATATTTAAATATATTTAAATATATTTTTTAAAACTTAGTGAGAGCACATGCGTTTATATAGTAATGAATATAGTTCTATTACTTTCCATCCTCAAACATAAGCTCTTTCATCCACATAAATTTTTATCTCCATTGACACTCTTTCATCTTCATGTATTTGCATCACTCTTCATCCAAAACTTTAAAACATTACGCATATGAGTTATCTTCCTTATAAAATACTCGAACTTCATTTTTTCAATATCGAATTTAAAACTCACACTTATTTGTTAATATTTATAGTAAATATTTATAGTAGAGTTGTTACACAATTAATATAAATCAATAAAGAAGCACTTCATTCCAATCATTAGACATTTTTCTTCTTAGTCTCTCAACTTTACGGCAGTGTGTAAAAACAAGAAAGAAAAAGTAGTTTAATGCCTAAAGAACTACAAGATGATAAGTGAGTGGTAATCCAAACTCCAAAGGACTCTAACTTCATACGGTATACTCAAACAATACATGTATTTTAACATTCTTAGCTCATCCCAAAGACTGCATGCTACCCCTCAAACAATATAGAAGTAGGTCAGGAATTAAAAATGCGTATCAATTTGATGGACAGGAAACTGATTAATAATAAGTGAGCTGTTTTGTAATTGTTGCGGCAATTGGAGAGCATTACTCTACTAGGAGTTGATTTTATGCATGTATGTTAGCTTTGTAGGAGCAACTTGTGTCCTTTGGGATATTTTGTTAGGTTTGTTAGTTCTGTATTGTTAATCATGCATCTGGATTTGTGTAATTTCTTCCTCGTACTGTTTTTTCTTGTGTATGCATAGCAATAGACATTGTGCAGCCTGTAACCAATACTAACCACTAATTAAGCTGTACCAAACAAAAATCATGACAGAAAACTACATCAAAAGAAGTTTATTTTGACATGGAAAAATACATTAAAAAAAATTAATTGCCTTCTCTCCATCCTCATAATTATTTTAATAAATAAATAAATGGAAAAAATTATATTTAGGGATGGCTATCGGACATATTCGTCACATTTAAACCTACTTAATTTATAATAACATGTTTAAAACGGGACGGAACGACATAACGTGTCCCGTTTCACAAAAAATGAGAGTGGAGCAGAACGTGTTTGCCAGCATTAAACTTTTAAAATCTAAAATTACAAAAAAATTATTTTAATGCTTGTCCCTAAAAAAAAGGCGTAAGATAAGACAGACATATTAGAGGATGCAAGATAAAACTTTGACTCGTTCAAAAAGAAATACGGGTAAAACAGATATCTCGGATCTGTGTTACCACCCATAATTATCTGGCAAGAAGTGTTTAGTAAGCATATTAATCTATTAAAAAAAATATAAATAAAAATAGACGAGTAAGCCCGCCGCCCGCCAACCCGCCATCTTGGCGGAGCCGGCATGATTTTGATGCCCATTTTACTTGGCGGGCATGCCCGCCCCGCTTATTTTTTGGCGGGCATAAGGTGGGGCAGGCGGCGGGCAGGGCGGGCGGTCCGTTTTGCCACCCCTAATAAAGATATTGTTAAACACTTCTTACACTATTTAAATTTAGTGTGGTTTTATTCAATTAACATATCAATATTATGGGAATAAATAGATTTTTCTGAAAAGATTATAGATAGATGTAATAGAAAAAGCACTGGCTTTGAATATAGAGTAAAAATTTATGAACCACTATCTGTGAAAGAAGTTTGGCATTTGATATGATTGCTTTGCCTAATAGTATGTCTGCTCATAAATAGCGTACAATGCTTTTGAACAAAAATCGATTATTCGATTCAACTCATATACTAAGGTGAAAACTTGAAAAGAAATATAGCTACCCACGTGAACAAGTATAATAGAGTTCCAAGGCCATTTACCGACAGGCGTGAAAAAAATATCCAAACTCGGCCATTCTTATTCCGAATTTAACGGGAAAAAAGATTTTAATGGAAAAAATAGTTAAATGAAAAGAAAAATATTCCGAATTTAACGGGCAAAAAGATTTTAATGGAAAAAATAGTTAAATGAAAAGAAAAATATATCAATGTTAAATATCAACGATTGTATCGTTGATTAATTGACAAGAAAACTCGTTTTTCTTTAGGGTTGAAAATAAGTATGGTAGAAAATAGATGATGAATTATTATGTTTAGGCTTTGCCAAATCTAGTTATGGTCTATCATTGAGAGTCTGTTTTTTCGAAACTGTTTAACCTATTAGCATTCCTAAAAATTTATTTTATTTAAATATTTATAAATAAGCAATTCAACTAATGTTACTAATAAATTAAAATATCAATGAGATTAAATACTTATTTATATTTATTTATTTAAATTTACCTATTAATATAAGTTTAATAATATTACTATTTGTTTAAAAGTATTTATTAAAATAACTAATGATATTGTTCATAAATTATTTTCCAGTTTTAATCACAAATTCTTTCATATAACTAAGATTTATTTTTGATTTTATTTCAAAGTATAAATAAAATTTAATAATAATAATAAATTTATTTTATTTGTTTAAATAGACTAACCTGATAAATTTAACTTTTTTTTATGCATTAACCTTCTTTTAATTAAATGGACCGTAGACCTCTATTGAATAAAATAACCTGCATTAGTCAATGCATGATAAAATTTGACTGACAGATTAAGATGTTATAATTGAGTTTACAATCAAATATTATTATATTTAGATAGATTAACAGATTAAAATCAGCCTCGTTTTCTTTCTGGTACAAGTCATAATCCAAATAAATCCACCTATATATTCATTTCACCTACATGAATACTCACAGTTATCTCATAGCATGACTAACACAATGAAGTCACATTTATTCGAATTGCTCTTTTTCCTTCTCCTTTTCATTCTCAACACATCAACCCTTTCAGCTCATATCCCTCGATTCTCTCCTTCTGTAGGAAAACAATTAAGAAACAAGATCAAGGGCCAACCTAATCACTATACATGGAAGAACACATTAGACAAGTTCAAAGAATTACCTCGACCAGATGCTCAACCAGCCAAAGAAATCAAGGGCCTATCCGAAATCAAACAGTTTTTATACGATTTCGGTTACCTCCAACAACCTGGTCCATTCAATGACATTCTAGACCAGACAACAATTTTAGCTCTTAAGATCTACCAGAGATATTTCAATCTCCAAGTTACAGGCGACTTAAACAACGAGACTTTACAACAAATCTCATTACCAAGATGCGGTGTCCCTGATAAGAATTTTAAGTATGGTTTCACAGATACAGTTAATGTGTCTTGGCCGAAAGGAAATACCTGGTTTCCTTTCGGCACTAGAAACCTTACCTATGGATTTCTTCCAGAGAGTAAAATTCCATTAAACTCTACACAAGTGATGAGAAATGCCTTAACGCGATGGTCACGGACTACAAACGTCCTGAATTTCACCGAAACAGCTTATAATGTTGCTGACATTAAAATTGGTTTCTACATTTACAATGATGAGGTTGCGGATGTTGTGATAGGGAGCTCTGTTATAAGCAAGCAACTCAATTCTAATGTAACGTCAGGTGTGATATCACTTGAAGCTTCAAAGTACTGGGTGTTGCCGGATGACAACTCCACTTGGTCATGGAAGGATGGAGAAATCGACTTGGAAACTGCGGTGATGCATCAGATAGGACATATATTAGGACTTGATCATTCTTATGATGATGAGTCAATTATGTATCCAACAATATTGCCATCACAGCAAAGGAAGGTGCAGATAACAGATTCAGATAACAAAGCCATCCAACAACTCTATTCCAATGTTACTAAAGACAACAACACAAGTTCTGGTTACGTTGGACGCTTCACACTGTTTGGGTCCAGTTACGGCTTTGTAATATCTCTGTCCCTTGGATTTGCTTTCATGGCTATGCTCAACTAGCTTCTGGAATTATATCCTTTCATTGGGAAATGAATAATTTATTTGTGTGATATTAATTCTGTCTAATTTTCAGTTATTTCCTACAATGTATTTAAATGTACTTTCTTATCGTTTTTTTTTTTTATGTGGAGTGGTATTTCTGTTGAAAACTAATTTCTGAATTTTGTTTTGTAAGTGTGGGTTTTAGGTGAATTGTCCTGGAATGAATTTCATCTCAACGAAGTTCAACAAAGTTGATTTATTTTTACATGGTGAATTTTTAATTGCTATTTTTAATGAGGCAGTGAATTGATTTGATGATATTTTGTAGGGGGCGTCATTTAACTGAAAATAAAATTAAAAAAATACATGATTTGATGATATTTTGAAGGGATCATTTAATTGAAAAAAAAAATACATGCAAAAAATATTATACTTCTGACGCTCAAATCAGTATGCGAATGATGTGAAACTTTAAGTATTAGTGAATATATATTTAGATGTGACTGAGAGTCACATTTATATAGAAATGACGGTTACAATCGTTTTTTCTTTGTAAAATAGATCTCAAGTAGTCGTTGGATGCTTATCAACTATTATAATGGAAGGAAAGACATGTTCTTATTTGACATCCATATATTCAGGCCCACTTGTACATTAGTGAGTGGCAAGCCCACAAAACTTTCCTCCTATATGACATCCATAGATTTAGGAAATTTTTTATTCCACCCCATGCTTTTCTAGGACACCACACGAAATTCTTTAAATATCTCTCAAAATCGGAAGTATATTTTCGGTACGCACCAATTTTGACGTTAACGTTAGAACAAATCGGAAATATAACTATGGTATGCAATTGGAAGAATATTTCTGGTTCGTCGGGCACCTAAAAGGCGCGTTTCCTCTTCCCCTCCCATTATAGTTTCAAAAACAAAAATACAACACAACAACTCTCTCAACTCTCTCAATTTCATTTTCACAACTTTTTGAGCAACTTTTTGAGCAAAAATTCAGATACGCAGAAGAGAAGAGAGGAAGAGGATAATCTCTCAGGAGGCACGATTCTTTGTTGTGAATCTATGACGGATTCCGACATTGCCCAATGCAACAGGAGGCTGAAGATTAACAAGGAGTCCTTGGTGACAAAAATGGTAAAAGACTCAATGCTAAGATTGGGCATAACTTGTGAGGGTACTGAAGAGGATATTCAGAAAGAAATCGGAGTGATGGAGAAGAGAGATAAGAAGGTTATGATTGCAAGGAAGGCGGAACTTAAAAGTTTGAAATAATTATTGTTACCCTAAATATTAAAGGATGGGGTAGTAACATAAAGAGAAAAAGGATAGGTTTCATGAATCAAGCTGGCAAGGTCGTGTTAGCTGAAGATTTCGTTTTGCAAATATGATCCTTCGAAGGGTGAAGACTCGAAGGAGGATGGTTGCTGATGACCGTCTTTGAAGATAAAATGGCTCCTGATGGCCATGTTTCGAGGATGAAGAATTTTAAGTCATAACGGAGATAGTGAATGCTGAAGCTAGTAGGAGTGTATATCTTCGAGACTTAGACAAATTTTACGAAATATGTTAAGTACTGATGCTTAGCGTGTTTTCGTGGTATTTTAATGTTAAGTTATATTGCCACGCGTCGAAGGAGGATTCAGGCGGGAGGATTTGAAATTCGAAGAAGTTTGCATAACTGTCCAGAGACAGATGGCTTTCCGGGGATTCTCATGAGAAACGTGGCATTAGATTAGCGTAGGACCGTTAAGGTCAAAACTAGTATAAATAAGGGTTCTAATGTTAGGATTCGGTGTGTTCATTTTGTACAAATCACTCACATATTGCTCAAGTATCAAGTGTTAAGAGAAAGAGTTCGCTGAGAAATGTACGTATGACACCACCACCATTTTAATACATGTGTATTTTTCTTTATTTTCAAGTATCTTTCGATATTATTGCATTTCGTTTACTTCCTGCCATTTACATTCCTGCACTCTTTATTTTCATGTTATTTATCTTTGAAGTATTTAACATTTCCGCACTTTAAGACTCTTGCACTTTTACAGTTTTTATCTTATATTTTATCTTGACTTACCTTTCGCTGAAGTTATATTTACGTGTATAACCAAGTGATTGCTAACCTTTATTGTTTCGATTGAGTAATTCTTATTTTCAAGGCAAATCATAAACATGGTTCTAATCATCATAAATAACAATCTTTTTGACTATGTCCTAGGATCAATCTAGTCGATCTTGCGAGTAACCGAATTATATTTATTATAATTTGGAAGACTAACGGTTGTTTACCGGAAATCACCGTAAACAAATTGGCACGCCCAGTGGGACAGTGTCAAGCAGATTGTTTTTAATCAATTGTTTTATTTTGTCTAGACAATATCAAGACCTTGTATGAACCTTAGGAACGGTAAATTAATAAACAGTGCACAACCGATTCCCAAACGAAGGTACAACAAGAAAATGGTCGTCACGACCAGTGCAGGGGGAGATCAAGATCCCCCACAAGGCTCAGGATCAGGAGCGGCAAATTCTGCGCATGTTTCAACTTCTACTCAAGGAGCGCGGGATACACCGGGTCCAAATGGATCGAGACCCACGGATAGTTCCCAGGCTATACCTGAGAATAATACAGAACCATCAGGGACTATTCCAGTTTCAGTGTCGACTACCGCACCTTCATCCACAAGCGCAAACGAGATACCACTTCTCTCGACGAATGCTGCAAATAACTTATTCAACCCAGGGTCGAACTCTGCGTTCGAATGGAGGCCAAACTACCCATACGGAATGCCATATCCATATGGAACAGGCGTACGAGGGGCAGGACCTACATATGCTACAACTAAAAATGCGACGTTTTCGCCAAATGTTGGTTCAGTGGGTCGAAGTGCACAAAATACTGGCATCTCTGCCCAAATACCCAATTTTACCACAAGTAATCAAGCAGCATTCCGACAAGAAATGGATGCAAGCAACCATGATATGTTAGGGGTCTTGGCCAAGGAACTGGCTTCAATTTTGAATCCACTAGCAACAAATATTACTAGTAGGAATCGAGAGAATGTGGAGATTTTCCAAAAGATATCATCTCAAATGAATCGAATGGCAGATTTCATGGGAGTTCCATACCCTAAACGAAAGGACAAGCAGCCCTTGTATCGAGAAGAAGGACCCATTATGGAACGTATTCAAGATGTGGTCCCTCCGTCTAGGACAACCACTAATAATGTAGTTGCCCCACAAAGAACAGCGGCAATCGAAGGGAACCAAGTAATAGATTTGGAGGCTTTGAATCAAAGAGTTGTTCCCGTTCAACAGGAAATGGAGGAAGTAAGACCCAGATTAAGGATAGTGGGTAGGAACGAACATCCAGATGAAATCGTTCAGAGAGTCGGAAGAGAAAATCTGGCTACGGAAAATAACTTAACTGCCATGATAGAAAGGGTTATGGCCAATAACGGCCTTAGTACTGGACTTCGACGCCCAAATTATACATCCCCCATATTAGATTATGTCATGCAGACAGAGTTGCCTAGAGGCACTAAAGTACCCAAGTTCACAAAGTTTTCAGGCGAAACTAGCGAGTCAACTGTGGAACATATTGCCAGATACCTGACAGAAGCAGGAGACTTAGCAGGGAACGAAGATTTAAGGATCAAATATTTCCCTAGTTCGCTAACAAAGAATGCTTTTATTTGGTTCACAACTTTACCACCAAATTCGATAGATGCTTGGGCACACTTAGAAAGGTTGTTCCATGAACAGTTCTACATGGGCCAAACCAAGATAAGTCTGAAAGAATTGGCCAGCATTAAGAGGAAGTTTACAGAACCAATTGATGATTACCTGAATAGGTTCCGACTGTTGAAATCAAGGTGTTTCACAACAGTCCCAGAGCATGAATTGGTCGAAATGGCTGCCGGTGGTCTAGATTATTCAATTAGAAAGAAACTAGATACTCAGTACCTTAGGGATATGGCCCAGTTGGCAGATAGGGTTCGACAAGTCGAACGTTTGAAAGCAGAAAAAGCTAGGGCAAACAAGGGATATAAAAAGGAAAGAGTAGCATACGTCGAAGCAGACGAAGTTGATGGCGAACCCTTCGAAGACTCATGCGACATGGAAGAGGTCGAAATAGATCTCGCCGAGTTAAAGGAAGCACCACCCTATGCTTGCAAATTACTTACCCCTTCTAATGGAAGGAATCCAGTAGATAATGATAAAAGTGATAGATTTCCCAAGAAAAGTTATACGTTTGATGTCACTAAGTGTGACAAAATATTTGATTTATTGGTAAAGGATGGCCAAATGATACTGCCTTCAAATTCCAAAATTCCTCCGTTAGAACAACGGAAGAAGAGAGGCTTTTGTAAATATCATGGTTTTTTGGGGCATAAAACCTCACAATGTTTTCTTTTCAGGGATCTAATTCAAAACGCTATCAAGGATGGACGTTTGAAGTTTGTTGACAAGACTAAGAGTCACATGAAGGTCGACACAAATCCTTTGAACATTGCTGACGCTAGCCTGTGCGAACCACTGGATGTCAACATGATAGAGGTATCTGAGGTAGACATTGCGAAAGCTGAGACAATGTTAACCGGAAAGCAGGCTATTGAAAGCCTAAATGACGATGCGGTCTTCAATACTGATGTTGAAGAATCCTCCAAGACAGAGATAACTGAAGTTTCGAGAGGAAAAACCAGTGAGGCCACTGAAGACCTTAGGGTAAAACTTCAGCAAATCCAGATTTCTGAAGCCCCTCCAGCAGTTGTTAACATGGCCAGTGCCAGACGATCAGTGTCTGAATTTGGCGAATTAGAGACATGGTTGACAAGGCAAAAGGGAAACATTGAAATTCTCCAAGAGGGGAAAGTCTCAAAGATTATCTCTGGAATTGCCATGAAAGGAATGGCGGAAAACAATGGATGTGTCTAAGGTGTTCGATCATGCTGAATCGAAGGGTCGAAGCCAACTTCGAAAGGGCTCGACGCGAAAGATGGGAACACCCCGGGAGAGAACCAAATCCTTTGCTACAAGTGTACCCAAAGATGGAAGAAAGCTTGGTGGGATTTTTGGTCAGATGTCACAGGGAAAACACTGAAGTTGCACTGTGTCCCAGATGTGGGGCAGTCTATGATGAAATGCTGGCACGATCATTCGAGAGGGTGTACTGCTACATGGGTCGAGAAACTCAGGGATTACGTCCTAACCTGTATGGTTTCGATATATGGACCCCAACGAAGAGACCTGACAGCCCACATCCTAGGGCTCGAAGGGTAACATTCAAAGTCCCTGCAGAAGTACCTAGGGACAGATGGGTGCAAGCTGGTGCAAGAACCAACAAATGGCGAAGTTGGGACCAAGGAGGAAGGACTATAATGGCATATAGGAAGCAATTTCAAAACTCAAATCGAGAGATGTACCTGTTGGAGAATTACAAGGGAAAAAATCCTATGTCCAGATCCCAGTGGAGAAGGCACCAAAGAATGAAAAAGGCTCAAAGAGAATACAGACCAAGAGAAGCTGGAGAGTCTAGTAGCAACCAAGTCCCACACCAGGGGGAAAAGGCAAGCAAACCTCCGGTGGAACGCAGACTATTCAAAGCCGAAAATATTTTAGAAGAAGAAGAAAAGATGCATTCAAGTCCTTGGAAGGAAGAGGATAGAATGACAAATGATTTCGACTCTGACGGGGTGTCATCTATAAACCTCAACTGCAACGTTGTGTCTGTACTCCCTCATGAGTTTAATCAGGAAACTGAAGTTGAAGACTGCGAAGAGGCTGATATCGAAGAAATGGCGAAACACAGACCTGTGTTACTATGTTCTAAACAACGGTGCAGTTGAAGAGCAGAACGCTTTCTTCGAGAGGCCCGATGAAGGTATGCGAAATCATTTGAAACCACTCTACATAAGGGCTAAAATTGAAGATGTTGGCATTAATAAAGTCCTAGTAGATGGGGGGGCAGCAGTGAACCTAATGCCCCAATACATGTTGAAAAGAATTGGTATGTTCGATACCGATATAAGGCCACACAACATGGTTTTATCTAACTATGAAGGCAAGATAGGACAGACACTGGGAGTTGTTCAGGTGAATTTAACAGTTGGCTCAGTCACGAGGCCAGCTATGTTTATGGTTATACCAGCAAAAGCAAACTACAACCTTTTGCTCGGAAGAGAATGGATCCACAGAGTTGCAGCTGTGCCATCGACAATGCATCAAAGGGTAACCATTTGGAGAGAAGATGGTATAGTAGAGAATATTGAAGGGGATCAGAGTTACTATATGGCTGAAGTTAATCAAGTTAATAAAACTAACTTCGATAGGAACTTGGCAAACATAGGACCTTGTCATGCTGCAGAAGAGATGTACACCCCAAATAAAAATGCGTTGTACTACTTAACTTTACACCCAAATGGGTTCCAGTGGGACAGGGAAATAATGGATGGCCCAGAAGATACCCCACCAACGGAGCATCATCCAACAATACGGCCAACAGGCTGGGATGACGAAGTTGATGATGTCTGAGTCATCATTTTTCGAAAGGATTTCGGCTTATGTAGCCGAGAATAAAAGAAAGACGGCTCTCGAAGCCGAATTGTCAAACATGTTGTTCAATGAAGGTCTAAAAAAGGAAGAAACTCCAGATTTGGGGATAGATATGATCCCTCACCTGCCTGAAGATTTAGTCCAAGTCAAAGAGATTTCAGGAGAAGAGATAGGCCAAAGATTGGATGCAATCTACGACGAAGAGCCTTTGGGATTCGAGAAGGACCCAATGGGATCAAATATCAAAATGTTAGCCCAAGATCCACTCAAAGAAGTAAATCTCGGAGACGGAGATCAAAAGAGGGTAACATACGTCAGTGCGAAACTAGAGCCAACGCTGAAGTCAAAAGTGGTTGCGTTGTTGAAGAAGAACAAAGATTGCTTTGCATGGGATTACGATGAGATGCCTGGTTTAGAGCGCGATTTGGTTGAATTGAAGTTACCCATAAAGGAAGGAAAAAAGCCCGTCAAGCAAACTCCTAGAAGGTTCGCACCAGAAATTCATTCGAAGATTAAAGCAGAAGTCGAAAGACTCCTACGGTGTAAGTTCATCAGAACCACAAGGTATGTCGAATGGATTGCTAATATTGTACCGGTTATTAAAAAGAATGGTTCATTAAGAGTATGCATAGATTTTCGTGATTTAAATGCAGCAACTCCTAAGGATGAATATCCCATGCCTGTGGCAGAAATGTTAGTGGATTCAGCCGCAGGTTTCGAGTGTCTAAGTATGTTGGATGGATACTCTGGTTATAATCAGATTTTCATTGCAGAAGAAGATGTGTCTAAAATAGCTTTTCGTTGCCCAGGGGCAATAGGCACCTATGAGTGGGTTGTAATGCCTTTCGGTTTAAAGAATGCTGGGGCAACCTACCAGAGAGCAATGAATTCTATATTTCATGATTTTATAGAAACGTTCATGCAAGTATGCATAGATGACATCGTTGTTAAATCTGTCTCAGATTGCGATCATCTCGATCATCTAAGCCAATCATTCGAATGAATGAGAAAACATGGCTTAAAGATGAATCCCCTCAAATGTGCTTTCTTCGTGCAGGCTTGAGATTTCCTGGGCTTCGTGGTTCATAAAAAGGGGATAGAAATTAATCAGAATAAAACGAAGGCTATTATGGAAACCAAGCCTCCATCCACGAAGAAAGAATTGCAGTCCTTGCTGGGGAAGATAAACTTCTTAAGAAGGTTCATTTCTAATTTGAGTGGACGCACACAAGCTTTCTCCCCTCTACTTCGTCTAAGGGAAGGAAAGTTCGAATGGCGTGTCGAACATCAAGAAGCTTTTGATAAAATCAAGCAATACTTGATCCATCCACCAATTTTATCTCCCCCAAATGGGAAGAAGCACATGCGCCTGTATATTTCAGCTTCAGATAATACAATAGGCAGCATGTTAGCACAAGAAGATGAAAATGGCATCGAAAGAGCCATTTATTACTTAAGTAGAGTACTCAATGATGCAGAGACTAGATACACTGCGATAGAAAAACTCTGCCTTTGTTTGTATTTCTCTTGTATCAAACTTAAGTATTATATAAAGCCAGTTTATGTTTCGTCTCATTGTGATGTTATTAAACATATGTTATCGAAGCCAATATTACATAGTCGAATTGCAAGTGGGCTTTAGCCCTTACTGAATATTCACTAATATTTCAGCCTCTTAAGGCAATGAAAGGTCAGATTGTGTCAGATTTCATTGTTGACCATGCAGTAGTTGAGAGTCATCAACAGTATGTGGATTTGAAACCTTGGAAGCTATACTTCGATGGTTCAACTCATAGAGAGGGAACTGGAGTTGGAATGCTAATAATTTCTCCTGATGGAATTCCAACAAAGCTCAAGTATAAAATCGAGGGGCCTTTGTGCTCCAACAACGAAGCTGAATACGAAGCATTGATCGCCGAACTTGAAGCTTTGTTAGAATTGGGGGCAACCAGAGTCGAAATTAAAGGAGATTCTGAACTGGTGATTAGACAACTGACAAAGGAATACAAATGCATCAAAGAAAATTTGATCATGTACTTTGTCATAGCAAATAGGTTGCTCAAGAAATTCGAATATGTGGAATTAAAACACGTCTCAAGGACCAACAACCAAGAAGCAAATGACTTGGCACAGTTAGCCTCAGGATACAGGGTATCAAAAGAGAAGTTAGAGGAACTGATTGAAGTAAGAGGGAGAGCAATGTCTACTAAACTTTCCCCAAGTGATCTGGAGAATTCACAATTAGGTTACGCCAACAAAGAAGAGTTCGAAGTATTAAACATAGACTCATTGACAGATGCAGATTGGAGGAGTCCAATAGTAAACTATCTAAAAAATCCTTCGACAGGCACAGACAGGAAGGTGAAATATAGAGCCCTGTCATATTTCCTGATGGGAAACGAATTGTTCAAGAAAACTCCTGAAGGTGTATTGTTGAAATGCTTGGGTGAAGCAGAAGCATATTTGGCTCTTTCAAATGTACAGAGTGGAGCATGTGGTGCACATCAAGCAGGACACAAAATGAAATGGCTTCTGTTTCGTTATGGAATGTATTGGCCTTCCATGTTAAAAGACTGCATAGAGTTTGCGAAAGGGTGTCAAGAATGTCAAGAACATGCAGGTATCCAACACGCCCCAGGAAACGAATTAAGTTCAATAGTGAAACCATGGCCTTTTAGGGGATGGGCACTAGACTTAATTGGAGAAATTCATCCTAAGTCCTCTAAGGGTCAAAGATACATACTAGTAGGAATATATTACTTCACAAAATGGGTCGAAGTGATACCACTGGCGAATGTGGACCAAGAGGCTGTGATTGATTTTATTCAAAAACATATTATATACAGGTTTGGAATCCCAGAAAGTATAACTACTGACCAAGGATCAGTGTTCACTGGGCGAAAGATGCAGGATTTTGCCAAAGGAATAGGGTTCAAATTGTTTACTTCTACACCTTACTATGCGCAGGCAAATGGACAAGTTGAAGCAGCAAACAAGATAATAATTGGTCTTATCAAGAAACATGTGGGGAAAAAACCCAAGAATTGGCATAAAACTTTGGACCAAGCACTTTGGGCTTGTCGAACATCTCCACAAGAAGCTACAAATACAACGCCTTTCCAACTGACGTTTGGTCACGACGCAGTACTCCCAATCGAGATACATCTGCAGTCAGTAAGAATACAAAGACAGGCAGAAATCCCTCCCAACATATACTGGGAGTTAATGATGAATGAATTAGTAGACCTGGACGAAGATAGACTTCGAGCGTTGGAGATGATAAAAAGGCAAAAGGAAAGAGTATCCAGAGCATACAACAAAAAGGTGAAAGGTAAAACGTTTATCAATAATGACTTAGTTTGGAAAGTTATTTTACCTATAGATCGAAAGAATCAGGCACTTGGTAAATGGTCCCCACACTGGGAAGGATCCTTTCGAATCTTAAAGGTATTTTCGAATAATGCTTATGAAATCGAAGAATTAGCAGAAGATCGCAGGATCTTAAGAGTAAATGGGAAGTATCTGAAGAGATATAAACCAAGCATGTACGAAGTAAAGATTGCAAAAACGTAGATATTCAAGGTACTGCGTAAGCCAAAATGGTTGAACTAATGCCAAAATGGCTTTGTGATCAAAATATACGATAAATAAAGTAAATAGACAAAGAAACATCAAAATATTTGTCATTAGAAAGTGAAAGATTACATGCATTACAAAATGAAGCCTAAGAGCATGACCCAAAACGTTGAAGAGTACAAAAGAGAAAACATGAAAACCTAAGGCAAACCACTTGCTAATTGATCCTTTGGTCTAGACCTTCTAGGGATAGCAGGGGCAAGCTTTCTGCCTCAAACATATCCATGGACCCAGAGTTGCGCATCCTTCTCACTATACCCTTTTTGAGGAATATGTAAGATAGGAGTCTCCCATATGGAAGACACGTCACAACCCCTTGACGAGCAGCAGCCATAGAAATTGCCTCAACAAGCCCTTTGAAGATCATCAAAGGAAAGTTGATTTTCTTCCCACGAAAGCCACAGAGTATAAACTCTAAATCTTCCACCATGATGCTATTTTGATCATGGTTTCGTGGATGAAAATTACCCACAAGGAGTTGGTGCAAAATCCTAATGACCTTGGCGCTGAAAGGGTCATTGTCCATGAGAGTCCTCAACAGAAGATGAGTGGTCATGTTGAAGCTGTTATCATCAAAGGTCTCCCTAATGTTGTTGCATCTCATTAGGTTAGAGATAGTGGTGGGAGTGATCCTAATGTGGGCACCTCGAACCTCAGAGATTACAGTGGTTCTACCTTCTGGATCTATGTGCAGAGACGCAAACATCCAAAAGTCTGCTAACATGTTAGGATAAACAGGTCCCTCCAAGATTTCATAATAGAAATCAAGCTCTTGGTTAACAAAGAAAGCACTAATGCTTATGGAATTGCTTTCAAAGTCTTCTTCAGAAACTTTGAACTCTTTTTTGATGCAAGCTCTGATATTGTTATAAGTGAGGGGTACTGCCATTTTGGAGAGAAAAATTTGGAAATGTTTTTCTGGTTTTGTGTTTAAGGGAATGCAAAGGGAGGAACGAAGTTTCAAGATAAGGTTTTGTGGAACAAGAGTGAAGAAAAGAAGTGTGATGTTAAGCCCTTATATAGACCTGGGGGCAGGAGTGGAACGGTTTAATTTTTAATGTTTGATTAAACTGCGTTTGGTATTCCAAAGAGAAGTTATGGCTTCCGCCGTTTCCCGCCCTTGGAAGTTGAGATGCAATCATGAAAAACTGATGCATGCACGTCTTAAAGAGATGTTTTGGAGAAAGTGACGTCATCACTTAATAATGATTACGGCTAAGGGAGTGGAAACGTCAAGTCTAAGCTAAAGGGTGCGAAGGATGGTCAGATCACGTGTTTTACATTAATTAAAATTACTGTGGCAAATCAGAAAATAGATTTTGGCGAAATCTAGAAGATTTGCTAAAAACACCGCTTGCGAGTATTGCAAAAATATGGACAAAGCCGAAGATAAAAGTTATGCAGATAAAAGTTAAGCATACATATATATTCTGCGAAGAGTTTGATTACAAAGCAAAAGTACAGCATGATAACGAAGTACAAAGTTTGAGGTAACTAATTAAAATCTTTAGGGAGACTATCTTTGATCTTCGAATACTGAGCTTCCCATGAAGACATACGAAGTTCAAGCAATGCCCGTTGTTTCTTCAATTCTACAATTTCTGGCACTAACTTCTAAGCAGTTTCGAAGTGTTGGATCCCCAATTGTGCTACGTCGAGCAGATCTTGTTGGTGGGCCTTTTGAATAGTTGCCTGAAAAGTTTCAGCCTCCTTTATCTTCCCCTCGAGCATTTTTATCTCTCGCTTCCAGGAGTTGATGTTCTTCTCACATTCGTCATATGCTTCCTGGTTCTTCGAATATTTAAGCTTAAGGGCGTCACCCTGTTTGGTTGCATCAATAGCAGATTTCCACGAAGAATTATGAGAGGTCATTTTCGCAGTCAGCTGTTCGTCGACATTTTGTTTTCGAAGAATATTGGCCTGGAGTTGTTCGACTAGAGAACCCAGCAAGACAATCACCTCTGAAACTTCTTTTGAAACTTGAAACAGATCCACTTTCTTCAAAAGTTGATTCAAGCTATGACTCTTGGTAGGATTCTTACTAAGGACGTCAACAACATTGGTTTCAAAGAACTTTTCTTTTATTTGATGAAGGAGATCAGGGGTGTCCTCTTTGTCACCAGATTTTGTAGGAACGGCTGGAGAGACCTCAAGTTCAGAGGGCGAAATAGTATTCGCATTCATCATGGCCTTTAGGAAGCTGAGAGGGTCAGTTTGCTTAAGCTGTTCCAATTCTGAAAGAGTAGGTTTCGCAGAGATAGGCGTCGAAGTTGTTCCAGGAGTAACTATGGTTTCAAAGGTTGAAGTTTCTTGAGGACTGTTTTTATCCGGTTTAGAAATTTCCTCCATGGCATCTTGTTCAGACATAGTGTCTTCACTACCATTTGGTCGCTTATTTGCATTATCACTACCTGAGCATTGATGATTTTCTCCCAGGTTTTTACCTTGATGGGTAGGTGGGGATTCATCAGTCGAATGGCTTTCTTCGATTGGCGCATTAGGAAAGATGGTTGCAAGAGGCCTAGCATCTTCAAGAACTGTTGAGAGAACATGAGATTTGTTTTGAGAAACATCTGCGTTGAACAAACCAGAATTAATCATAGTGACAAGATTCTGAGGAGTCTATTGATTGTAATGAAGAAGTTATGATTACCTTGGAATCTATCGACATCAACGGTAAAGTTGAAAGTTTAAGGCCGGAAGTAGCAGTGCCAGTATCATCCTGCAATAACAAGGTAAAAGTTAATTTAATCATTAAGTTAAAGTTAATAAAAATGATTATGGGTTGAGACCCAAGTACCTTGGTTGGAATGTTGTCTGGGCTCGAATTATGACTTTCAACAACAAGAACGTTGCTGGCAGTCTTTAAAGGTGATTCTTCAGAAGACACTTTGTCACTGGATGAAATAACTTTCGAGGAAACCGACCCTTTCTCCTTGCCCACAGGGGTGACAGCTTTCTGTCTCTTTTTATGTCCTTGCCTAGTGCGGGGAGGAGATTTGTCTTCATCGTCCGAAGCAGCCGTTAAGGAAGCTTTTCGCTTTAAAGCTACCGGGGGTTTCGAGCTCTGGAAAGTGTGGAGTGAACAAAGTGAGCACTACTCACAGGTTATACATTGTTTAAAAATATAGAGTGTGGATATACCGTGGGTTTCTTATCAGTAGTGACAGAATCACTCTCACTTGGCTTGTTGCTCTTCGATGCTCCAGAATCTTTTTGTGTAGAAGTTTCTTTAACTTTCTTCCTTAGAGCAACAGCTGCAATAAAACTTGGAATCAGCATTTCAACGGAATAAGAAGAGTTAGTCGAAAGATTGTCTAAACCCAAACCTTCAGGTATTGGAGTTAAGACGCGAACATGTTTAAGATCTATATGAAGATGCCCTTTGAAAGTATCCAGGGTATGCTTAGTCGGAACCACTCGCGCAGCGTGTTTTTTAGTGCTTTCCTGAAAGATTTTTAAGACATTCCCACACATAAACCAGTCTGGAAAAGGAGGGCTCAGAGCCACACCAAAATCAGCACTTGGCAGCGGAGGGAATTTCGGAGGATTAAGTTCGAAAGCCACTTCATAACGCAGTTCTGGTCGAACAGACGGGGGCAATTTCAACTTATCCAATTTTGCAGAAAACTTCTCATGCAAATTGACTGCAGCTTCGCGAACGGTCCGACTAAGATCATCAGGCATGTAGATAGTTTCAAAGAAGTTCTGAAAGGCTTGAATTTCTTTAATATGAGTCGAAGTACCTTTTTGAAATTTCTCCTGCACATCAGCAAAAGCTGTAGTTAGTTCCTGAGTTAGATTCTCAGCATCAAAGATTTGTGTAGTATAATACTCCGTCCACCATTGATGAAAATCTGGAGTGGAGTAAAAAGCGGGTTCGAAGGCAACAGGAGAAAGATGGGCAACGCCAGCATATCTGGCAATCTTTGATTCACATTCTTCTTCAGATAAATACAAGGTGTGAAAGCACATATGGTTCCTTTTGTCATACAAACATTTGGGTTTTACTTGAACCAATCCAAATTGCCTTGATACCAGATTTGGTTGGTAGCAGAGGAGAACATATTGGCTTTTGAAGGGGCGAAGACGGTGATAGAATAACCTTGGGGTAAGGAAAGCTCCCCAAATAGTCATAGATTCAGTCTCTTGATCTTGAGATGTTGGTGGAAACTTTCGAGTGAACCATTCGGGACCCACTGTCCTGTTTACGAACGGTGCCATCGAAGGGCTGAATTGGTGACACCGAGCAAACATCATGACATATGCTAGAAAGTGCTCGCGAAGTTTCCCAGTCTCTTCTTTTGGGGTTAGCGAAGCCAACCTGGTTCCTTCTACAGTTCGATTTTTAATATCTGGATCTTCTTCGTTCACAACACCTCGAAATGGGAGCTGAGTCTCGAAAGTGGCATTAAGCCACAATTGCAATAACCAGAAAGGACCAGCGTAGAGCAAAGATCCACTTTTGTAGTTCTTAGTAAGGTTCGTGGCTTCACCAAGGTTCTCGTAAAGGAATCCTAAGATTAGTTGGCTCAGGTTTAGTCTTTTTCCAGCATGTAGCGGATTAGCCATGCAAAGATATCTCTTTGCAACTTGTATGGATCTGGAGCAGAAAACACACCTTGAGAGCCATAATGCTAAGAAAGCAATATGCTCCTCGTCGGAGACTTCTTCCTGCGTTGTATCATGATATTTATGAATGAAGGCAGTATAAGTAACTGTTGCCTCGTTAAAATTAATGGTGTCAGTATCCATATCATTTGGGTCAAAAGTTGCCCCAGTTGGTCGAAGCCCTGTGATAGCAGCTATGTCAAAGAGAGTAGGGGTAACCATTCCACATGGAAGATGGAAAGTATTGTGGGAAGCATCCCAGAAGTGAACCGCTGCTACTAACATGGTTTGGTTATACTCTAATCCTGTTTTTGATAGTTGGATTAAATCATATATTCCTAATGTTTTCCAGAAGGATGTCTTTTTTCCTTCTACTTTCGTTAGCCAAGCATAATACAGTTCAGGATCTTTTGCTAACGGGATTGACCTAAACACTTTCACGAAATTGGTCATGTAATTTAACCTAATTTTTGCCAGAGCCAAAGGGGTTGCAGTCGAAGCTTCTGCTGCATTATCAGGTTCTCCTAAAGATGGGTGTTCATCTTCATCTATCCTAATTTTACTAACTAGAGGTCTAGTTTTATAATAAGCAGGAAAGAACTTATCCAGAGAAGGGCTAGTTTCTCCTGGTAACGGACCCATAAAAGCGTAAGGTTTTCCAAAAAGCTCAAAAGGGATGATTACTTGAGAAGCGTAGATAGCGCGCGCCTCTGCGGTGTTAGGGTTTGGTATGTGTTCTTGCTCCCCTATCTGGGTAGGATGTTGAAGTTTTAGAACAGGTTGAAGAACATTTGAAGAAGCCATGGATGAGTTTGATTTAGAAAATGGGTTTGGAAGTGACCAAAGATGTTCTCTTCTGAAGAAAGAATGAGGGAATAAGAGTGAAGGTTGTATGAGGAAACTGAGTCAGGTATTTAAAGGTTTTTAACGGAAACCCTTTCAAAATCTTTTGGGTAAAAGCCAAGAGACACGTGGCGAACGATGATTTAATCCAATGGCGGTCGAATAATTACTAGCCTTACTCCTAGTATATAGGAGTAATGATCAAAAAGCAAGGTCAGAACGTGGGAATGTAAGTTATGAGAAGACATCTTTGAAAATGACAAGACGTTTTGGAAACAGGGTCATCAATGATTATGACGTCAATTAAACAATCTTGGAACTTTCAAAGATAAGTAAGGGACGAAATCTTATGACGACAAAAAACGCCTATTTCTCTTGTTTTTCGAAACAGGCATTTATTGGGGGCAATTTGTTAGCTGAAGATTTCGTTTTGCAAATATGATCCTTCGAAGGGTGAAGACTCGAAGGAGGATGGTTGCTGATGACCGTCTTTGAAGATAAAATGGCTCCTGATGGCCATGTTTCGAGGATGAAGAATTTTAAGCCATAACGGAGATAGTGAATGCTGAAGCTAGTAGGAGTGTATATCTTCGAGACTTAGACAAATTTTACGAAATATGTTAAGTACTGATGCTTAGCGTGTTTTCGTGGTATTTTAATGTTAAGTTATATTGCCACGCGTCGAAGGAGGATTCAGGCGGGAGGATTTGAAATTCGAAGAAGTTTGCATAACTGTCCAGAGACAGATGGCTTTCCGGGGATTCTCATGAGAAACGTGGCATTAGATTAGCGTAGGACCGTTAAGGTCGAAACTAGTATAAATAAGGGTTCTAATGTTAGGATTCAGTGTGTTCATTTTGTACAAATCACTCACATATTGCTCAAGTATCAAGTGTTAAGAGAAAGAGTTCGCTGAGAAATGTACGTATGACACCACCACCATTTTAATACATTTGTATTTTCCTTTATTTTCGTATCTTTCGATATTATTGCATTTCGTTTACTTCCTGCCATTTACATTCCTGCACTCTTTATTTTCATGTTATTTATCTTTGAAGTATTTAACATTTCTGCACTTTAAGACTCTTGCACTTTTAGAGTTTTTATCTTATATTTTATCTTGACTTACCTTTCGCTGAAGTTATATTTACGTGTATAACCAAGTGATTGCTAACCTTTATTGTTTCGATTGAGTAATTCTTATTTTCAAGGAAAATCATAAACATGGTTCGAATCATCATAAATAACAATCTATTTGACTATGTCCTAGGATCAATCTAGTCGATCCTGCGAGTAACCGAATCATATTTATTATAATTTGGAAGACTAGCGGTTGTTTACCGGAAATCACCGTAAACAGGTCGATGTCTGTTTTCTCTAGGAAACAAAGTTATCTAGCTTTAATTTGAAGATGGTTGGAGAATTTTTTGGGGGGGGGGGGGGGCAAAGGAAGTGGAGTGGACTCATATGGATTCCATTAGAGCTTCAGGAGGTTCGGTTACTATTTGGAGGAGAAATTCCTTGGAGATTATTCAGAGCTTTAAAGTAGTGGGCTTTGTGGGGCTGAAGGCTTATCACAAAGGTACTTGTATAAATTTCATCAATGTTTATGCTCCCTGCAATTCTATTTTGAGAAGAAAGGTTTGGAAAAATTTAACAAGGCTGAAGAATTTGGCAGTGGAGGAGGAATGATGCATAGGTGGTGATTTTAACACTGTGTTATTCAAGGAGGAGAGGATTGGGAAGTGTACAGGTAATAATGGTAGGGATTGCACTGATTTCTTCAACTTCGTGGAAGAGATGGACATCATTGATCTTCCTTGTGTGGGGGGGAGATTTACTTGGTTTAGTTGGAATGATTATGCTATGAGCAGGTTGGATCAATTCTTAATTATTGATAACTTGATCTCTTTATGGAAGTTTGATAACCAGGTTGTGGGTAAATGGGTTTTATCGGATCACTGTCCTGTGTGGCTGAAATCTAGTGGAAGTGATTGGGGGTCTAAACCTTTTAAGTTTAATAATGGCTGGTATAAACACAAAGATTTTGATTCTTTCGTGAAGAAGGAATGGAGATTGTTGTCTATTAAAGGGAGAGGTGATTATGTGTTGTATGATAAATTAAAAAGTCTCAAGTTGAAATTAAAGGTGTGGAATAAATAAGTTTTTGGTTGGTTAGATTTGAGGATCGAAGAGAAGATTTATGAACAACACGAGGTGGACCAGTTTTTAATTACGATTGTTGGAGGTGATGTTTCCAGAGCTGTTGAGGCTAGAAGATTAGCAGCAGATGAATTATGGAACAAGCTGGAGATGAAAGAATGTTTGCTTAGGCTGAAGTCGGTTTAGAATTGGCTTAAGGAAGGAGATCTTAATTCAAAATTCTTTCATAGTTCGTTAAAGGAGAAGGTCCGCAGGAATTCCATTAGTGTGGTTGATACGCCTAACGGTCAGGCGGATGGAGTTGAAGAGGTTAAGTTTCACATTCAAGAACATTTTGAGAGGTGTTTTAAAGAACCTTGCAAGTCTAGACCTATTCCAGATGGCATTATTTTCAAAAGGCTAGAGGTTGACGCGGATGCTTGGTTGGAGCGTCCTTTTACATCAGAAGAGATCAAAGATGCAGTATGGAATTGTGATGGGTGCAAAGCTCTTGGGCCTGACGGTTTCTCCTTGGCTTTTTTCAAGAATCACTAGGGTTTGTTAAAAGTAGACATTCAGAAATTCGTAGCGGATTTTCACTAGAAGGCAGTTTTAACCAAGGCTTGTAATTCCTCATTTATAACGCTAATTCCAAAAGTGTTGAACCATTAATCCCTTTCAAAGTATCGACCCATTTTTCTTGTAGGGAGTCTCCACAAAATTTTGTCAAAGCTTCTTGCAGGTAGGCTTAAAGAGGTTATAGATAGTTTGATATCTGTCAAACATAATGCTTTCATTGAAAATAGGAACATATTGGATGGTATTTTAATGGTTAATGAAGTGATGGATATGGCTAAAAGAGAGGGTTTGAATTGCTTAGTTCTGAAGGTCGACTACGAGAAATCCTACGATTACGTTAGTTGGGACTATATAAGATATGTCATGAAGAAGATGGACTTTGGTAACAAATGGATTAGCTTGATGGAAGCAAGTGTTTTGGCGAGCTCTATGTACATAATTGTGAATGGGAGTTGTATGAAAGATTTCAAAGTTGAACAAGGCTTACGACAAGGAGACCCCCTCTCTCCCTTGTTGTTCGTTATCGTTATGGAAGGATTAACAAGTCTTATGGAGAAAGAAACAGAACTTGAGGAGTACAAAGGGTTTCAGTTTGGCGACAACAACATTGTAGACATTCTTCACTTTACAGACGACACCATTATACTTGGTGATGGAGGAGTTCAGAATCTGTGGAGTTTGAAGGAAATTCTAAGGGGGTTTGAACTCATGTCTGGGCTCAAAAGTTAATTTCTGCAAGAGTAATATTTATGGGATGAACTTGAGCGATATAATTCTTCAGATGTCGTCATCTTTTTTGACTTGTGGCATAGGTGCGCCTTCGTTCAAATTCTTGGGTGTTAAGGTGGGAGATAGTGTGAGGAAGGTGTATATGTGGAAAGATGTGATTAGATATGTTAGGAGAAGACTAGAAAAGTGGAGAGGGAGATTACTTTCCATATGGTGGCGTGATTTAATATTGATCAACGATTGTGAAGGCTCAATGGGCCTTTATGTTTCAAATATGTTTCGTTGCAGGGTTAAAACAGGAGAAACTTTGTCATTCTGGTTCAGTAGATGGGCGGGGAACCAAGCCATTTTGGATGCTTATCCGGAGCTATATGCCAAAGCCGCTTTCCCGTTCATGTCTATTGCGGAGGCATGTTTGTGGGACCGTTTGGAATGGGTGTGGGATGCTGATTGTTGGCTGCAAGAGGAGGATGACAAAGACCGTGAGATGTTGCACATTCTGATTGATCAGTTTCCGCAACTCAGCTCGAAGAATCTTGGCAGAGACGTCTCTTTCTGGGCCACAAATGAAGAGAAGTGGTTTTCCGTTAAAGGGTGTGCTGCTGAATTCAGAAGAATAGAGGCTGGTGTGGGGCTGCAGCATGAGGAAATTAGGAGAATGAGGTTTATGTGGGAGTTGAAAGTCCCTTCAAAGGTTGGCAGTTTTGCTTGGAGATATATTTTGGGAAGGTTACTAACTAAAGATCAGTTGAAGTTAAGAGGGTGGTAGAGGATAGGGACTGTTGCTGTGTGTTTTGTTTTCATAATATGGAGAATTCCAATCACCTATTCGATTAATTTGACGAGAAGGATTTGGAACAAAGTTGGAGAGTGGTTAGGGGTTTCGGTTAATTTGACGAATGTTGAGTTGAGGAATTATTTGGATGACTTTGAAAAAATTAAGGCGGTACACGAAACATTAACTCTAGGGGTAATTTGGCTTGCGGTTTTATGGAATTTGTGGGTGATGAGAAAAGCTATCTTGTTCAGAGATAATATCTTTAACTTTGACGAGTGTTTTAGAGCTGTTGTGCTTGTTTCTTGGAAATGGTTTAGGTTAGTTAATGCTTCTTCTATGGCTTGTAATTTTCACTTCTGGAACATTTTACATCTATCTTGTATAAAGAGGTAATGTTTTGGCCATTATTCTTTTGTGATTAATACCATTACATTGAAAAAAAATCACAAAATCCACCGCATTTTGTTATTTTCTTGTTATTTGGTTGTACTTTTTGTTATTCAATTTGGATTACATTTTTGTATCTCGTACTACAACTATATATATTCAATAGTTCTGGTTCAGTAGCATTTTGTTATTCTATGATTTATGGCTTTTCTCCCAATTGTACATATATTCACATTACGTGCGAATGAACCGTAAATATATAAAAATGGAAAAATGGTTTTGTGCTGGTTTAAGTTACAGAATAAAACGGAAATATATTTCCGGTTTGAAACCGCAAATATACTTCTGGTTTTCAATCAAATTTAAATAAAAATGGTGCGCACCGGAAATATATTTCCGTTTTTAGAGGGGCATTTTAGGAATTGCATAAGGTACTTATTTTGGGCATGGGGTGAAATAATAATTTCCCTAGATTTAGGTCCACTAGTACATTAGTGAGTGACAAGCCCGCGAAATTTTCCTCACAAGTCCTTGTTATCAAGTTTAATACAGAAATTGTTGATGTAGACATCATTGATATTGTCTTAGAGATTTCAACCGTTAAGTGAAACTCCCCATTGAGAACGTGCTCTAGGGATAAGGAACTAAATGGTGGCGTTGAATGGAGTTTTTGGCATGAAAAACATGCACACGAAATGCACTTTGTGCATACGATATGTTACTATTTAAACCTTGGCCCAATCAAGCACATTTACTATTTTGCGAATCGGTCTGAGCAAGTTTTGCGTTTCTAGTAGATCATGACCGTTGAATTTGGCTTGTGTTATGCCTATAAAGCGGGAACTTGAAATTTATTTCACTTATGGAAATATTATTTGCCTCAAGGTTTTTCAAGAGAGAGTTTTATTAGCCACTTCTTTTTTATTGTTAAGAGTTTTGGAACTCTAATTTCCTCGCTTGAAGAGTTGCATCTTCATTCAATTTTTTCAGTAACTGCATTAAACTAAAGTATTTAGTTATTCTCATTTCCATTTATGAGTTTCATGTGCACTTACATATGGAGAACCAAGAAAACCCATTTTTAGTTATCCCATTTGTAGAACTTAACGATGTTGACTCTAGCATTGAGCCGATAATAGACAATCATGGTAATAGGGAGTCTTATCCCACTCGTATCTATATGAAATAGGTCAGTCATGAATGGATCTAAGGCTACAATATCTGCCAATACACACGAAGCTTTTGCCGCTGCACTAGCAACAAGCATTCCACCACCTTTTCCTCCACTGCGAAACGCCATAGGTCCTAAAACGGTTGTTCCACTATATTCAGATATCGTTCGAACTTCAAAATTGGCTAGATCTATTCAAGTAAATCCAATAGAGACTCATGTTTCACCTTCGATTACACAACCTAAATACTTGCTTGGCTTCCAAATTCTTCAAGCAAACCTCGATATGCAAGGGCTAACGAACTGTTAAACAACATGTTTAACATCAATCGACTGCAAAATTCATAAACTTTTGAAGTAAGGCTTCGATGCCTAAAAGAAATCCTTCACAATGCTCCATTCGGAGAAAATACAGTTCAAGAAGTTCCTTTAAGAGAAACTCGAATCAACGTCTTGAAACCAGTTGGGGCTCCTCTGTCACAGGATCAACATAAAAGCAAGAGAAACCTAACTTCTCCTCACAGCTCCGGTGGAGACCAAGCAGTCATGCTTCTTCTCTAGCTCAAGCAAAAACTCACTCGGGAAAGTACAAATGAAGCATCAGTTGTCTATAAGAATCCTGGAGAGTAAAATTTGGAAGTCTATGGAGAAGTCGCTAAAACTGGGAGATTATGAAGGAAAAGCATATCGTGACGAACATGTGTAGCTCGTGAATGAGCGGGTGTTTACCGTGAAAATTGGTAAACAAGCGTTAGTCTTCCAAAAATAAGAGTTTTTAGTTACTCGCAAGATCGACTAGATTGATCATAGGATATGTGCTTTATATTTCAAACTTTGTTCTTAATAATGAAGAACACTTCGACTACGTTCATGTTCTTATTAAAATGTTTGTTTTAATCTAACTTACTCTTTAAAGCAATGCTGGAACTTATAAAGAAAGTAAAGTAAAGGCAATTGAAAGTAAATTGTAAGAATGCAAATTTTGGAAATGATAAGCTATATAAAACTGTACAAAAGATAAAATGGTGTTTACACATACATTCTCAAAAGACTCTTTTCACATAACGCTGATACTTTGAGTTTTTAGTGAGATTTTGTATACAAATGAACACACGAATCCTAAATACTATGACTCCTATATATACTAAATCAAAGATAACCATTTTAATGGTCCTTCATTCAGAACATGCCATATTTCGCTCGGAATTCCTTCTTTTCTCCCTAAAGTTCAACGCGTCTTCTGGTGAAATGGATAAGGACGAAAGGCAGTTGCATCTTCGTTAAAACTCAACTGCCCCGTCTAACGCTCCTTTTCGTCGAACTAACTACAAAACTTAGAAAATATTTCTAAGTCCATGTCCAACACTTCCCTCTATAAGAAGTGACTTCGACATGACTTCACCAGACATGTTCTTTTTCCGAAAACTCATAATATCTTTAAAAGATATTTTATTTCCTTCATTAATATTCATGATGTCAAAAACTCCAGCTAACACCGGGTGAATTACTTCGACGTTAATGACGCATTCAAGTGCAAGTAGTTTATTTTAACCCTGATCGGTTCAGCCTGGTTATGATCCAACAGTCTTCCAGACAGAAGTATCGATTCTTGAGCGGAGTTCAGTTAGAGGCTTTCAGTGCAATCATAACTTGGAAGAGATAACCTGTAAGTGAAGATACCCTAAAAAGGATCATGCAAGGTTAGAAAAAAATTTTGTGTTTGTATATATACTGACTCACACATGTCTCAATAGAGGTAAAAGGGACTCAATAATGTCTTTAGTGTTGGATCTTAGAGCATTCTTTCTGAGAGATCACCCTTTCAGACAAAAGTTAGGGAACATGAAGGTAAAATATGTCCAGAAAATATTAACCACGGTTGTACTTTACATGATTCGTGTCTCTATCGAATCTTACTCTAATCGCCCGGCCAGAAAAGAATCCCACCGGCATCAAGATGACTCTGATTGGGAATGCTGGGAAAGTATGAAAGGTACATCCCCCTGACGGTTTCACATGAGAAATTTTATCAAGATTGTGTTAATACAGAATTTTGATAAGCGGGAACTTGACCCCCCTTACCTCGTCATATACACATCTTGAACGGACAAATCAAAATATTGTCACTTCCACAGAAGCCACGACCCCAACACTAATGATTGTATCCATTTGAAAAATGCCATTTAAGAGTTGATAAAGAGGGGCCATCTAGCTAAACATGTCAAGGGGGGAGCAGGATAAAGAGGAACCACCTAAAGGATAAACATGTTGTTTTCTCGAAAACTCATAATATCTTTAAAATATATTTTCTTTCCTTCATTAATAATCATGGTGTAGAAAACTCCAGCTAACAAATTCCCCCCCCCCCCCCCCCAAATGTCATTTTTGACATATTGAAGAAAAAAGCCATTTTTCGACCATTCGTTTCGACACCCAACCTTCTAGTCCCAATGACGTCATGATCATTATGGCACCTTTTGCAAAACATCTCTTCGAATCTGGCGTGCGAATCTTCTTCCATCATGACACTCCTAGGTTCTAGGAGATTGAGGGTAGCCTACAACTGCCACCATTTTTCCACGAATCAAATGTCTTATACGCGTCCCACTCATTAAACCCATTTTCCAAATACTTGACGGAAACGGTTCCGTTTATTGGCTTATAAATAACCTTTCTTCACCATTTCAAACGTTTTCCTCTTCTCCCTCCAGATTTTGCAACTCTTACTCTCTAATCTTCATGTTCTTTATCCATCCTTCAAATAACTTCCACCATTTTCAATGGCGTCTTCTTCTACAGCTAACAAGGAATCCAAGAAAACTCAGGAAACCAAGAAGCCCGCCAGCTTACCCCTCGTTCACAAGATTCTAGAACCTCAAGTGGTGGGAAATCAACAATATGTTCTTGAGCAGTTCACCGAAGAACAACAAAGGATCTACAAATCCATGGCATTACTCCCTATCTCTATGACTGCAAAACCTCGTGCTATGTTAGGCCCCATAGCATACCCAACAGTTGACCAAGAATAACTTAGACGATTTTTTCCTACTTACCATAATTATAAACCTATAGCAAACGTTAGGAAACCCAGATCAAAAGATAAAGTTCACACTGATGAACAACCACACCCTAATCACCAAGGCAATCCTTTGACGGATGAGCCTATCAAACTAGGGTTTATGAATAACGGGTTAAGAGTTTTTTCAATCATCCCATTTATCTAAACGTCCTTCAGACTACTTAGCATGGCTAGCTAAGGTAGAAAAGAAGAAATCCTAATTCTGGAAAGATATGGGTATCTTCGGCTTAATAGAATTTTTGAAGGTAGGACTTGCTTATTATTCGAGAATGTTAGTTACTTCCATCTATTTTTGGGATAACACTCATCAAACTTTTCCCATTCTAATACATCAAATAAGTCAATGGATTTGATCAAAGCAAATAGACGGGCTTAACGGGTTTTAATCAATGGATTTGTGATTTGTATTAGTCGACCATTAGAGACAGGCTTAATGAGATTTGATTATCCAAAACACTCTGACACAATGGTATTGATTAGTGTGAAGCCACGTTCAAAACCATCTATATGCATGCTCTTAGTTGGTATTTGTGGGAAGGTTTAACGTTAGAAGTGATATTGGAAATTATAAATAATAAATGATAATTTTTATTTAGTAAAAAATCATGTGAAAAAAATGAATTGGGTTTATAAAGTGATATAAAAAATTAAACATTTAAGAAAACGAGAAACATAATTTTTTCTATTCTTAATTAACGTGGTTGGTGTTTTGGTTATTAAAGAGCTTGTTTCCCTATTAAACATATATAATTTTAATTTTTGAATTTCAAAGCATAAACATTGATTCTTTTATTAAAGAAATTTAATTTGATTCGATTTTTTAAAATTTGTTTTGCTCTAAAACGGGAAATCTTTTGACCCTATTATATTATTTTTAATCTAAAACGGGAAATTTTTTAAAATATCATATGTTTATTGGATCATCTTATCTGATATTATGATATAATACAAGAAACAAGAAAATTGAATTAACCTCTTCTCATAAAAATTTAACGATAATTTAATTTAATTTTAAATCTAATAAATAAAATGAAATATTTATTTAAATTTTAAATAAATTATATTAAAATAATTGAAATAATGTTAATTTAAATCCTCAAAATTATGAAATTTATAAAGTATTGTATATCAAACAATTTTTGATGTATTTTCTTTAAACATTAAAATCATATCAAATGACATTAAAAAAAGTGGTCAAACATTGATACTTTTTATTTTTTAATTTTAAAACATAAATATTGATTCTTAAATTAATGAAATTCAATTTAATTAAATTTATTAAATTTGTTTTGATATAGAACGAAAAATCTTTTGACCATATTATAGTATTTCTATAAAAATTAATTCTTTCAATAATTAATGTATTCTTTAATAATATATTATTTTTTAATTTCTTCATTAATAATAATTAATTTTATATAAAAACAAAACGATATTTATAAGAAAGGAAAATCTAAATTGAACCGAAAAAGAAACTTATCATTCAATTCATACGATCAATGCCTATATTAATTTCTAGAAAAGACAATAATTGAATGACAATAGAAAAATATTAATTGAGAGAATTTTTTTTTGGTAAGGTAGATGTTGACTTAACTATAAATGAAGTTATATAATCCGCTATACGGGTTATTATAAGAAGGATCGTGCACTTTATTGGCCTATATTTATAATTTCTTATTATTATATTTAAATTTATTTAATCTTAGTTTGTGCTACTATTCATTCATAAAAATTTATTTAAATTTAAACAAAATATATATATATATATATATATATATATATATATATATATATATATATATATATATATATATATATATTAAAATAATCCTATCTATTTTAAAATAATTGTCTTAGTACTAATTATACCTCGCTCAATTTTTTTAAAAACAAAATTGAATCTTAACATAATATTTCTAAAAATAATGTTTATGAATGATCGTAAAGTATTCATCATATTAAAAAATTTACATTATCTACAAAAATTTGAGAATAATATAAAACAATTTAATTTTGTTTTATACATCACTCAATCTTATTGAATAGATACATATTAAAATGGATTTCAGTTCATAGCTAAAATACAACTTAATATTTATCAAATATTAAAATTTTTAGGAATATGCACATTGAAATTATCTAAATTATGTACCTATGCAAATTATATTTTTTTAATTATAAAATGGTAATATTTATTCTAAAAATTGCTATAATAATTTTTTAATAAAAAACTTTAGATAATCATGATGTATAAAAAACAAAAATATCTTACGTGAAACACGGAGTTGTCATTTTTATTATTCAATTTATTTTATTATGTATTAAATATTTATATAAAAGTTGAATAAATTAATATTATATTTTTGGTTACTGTCATACCCTAAAATTTGCCCCTTCATCTTTAAAGACAAAAATCTTTAAATGCGAAAATAATTGAAGAGGACACTCTAAGCTTTCCAACAAATTCAAAATTATTCCCAAATATTGAGAATTGAAAAAATTATGGCGGGTGAAAGTTGGAAAATTTCGAGTTGAGCAAATTCATTATTAAGCCATAGTTTTAATTCAATCATCCCTTAAATTGTTTTATTTTAGTTGTTTTGATTTATTCATTTAAATAATTCAAAATAAAGAAAATAAAATAAATTAAGCTCTTAGTGAGGTCCAAGCCCATCTTCCTTTTAACCCAATGTTTTCTTATAAATAACTAACAACCCTTATTCACCAACCATTTCACCTCTACCAAATTCTTCATTCCCATACACGAACAATCAACAACTCTCATAATTTTACACTCATCCACAAAAAACCCTTTACCATCCTTTCTGACCGTCACGAATAATCTTCCGACACTCTAATTCTGTTTGTAGCAGAGTGATAAATTTTCCAGCCTATCTGCCGAATTCTGAAACTACTGTTCTGATTTGCTCCGAATTTTTTGGCAAATTCCTCGTTTTTCTATTTTATTCGATTTAATTTCTATTTTCATATTTTCAGAAAAATCTCAAAAAATTTGTAGCTTCGTATTCTTATTTTATTTGATTTATAATCAGGTTTTTATATTTTTTTGATTTTATTTTGACGACTTTTCTATTTTTCCATTTGTTTTCTTAACCGTAATAGTGCAGTTTATGAACAGGTTTCATATGGATTGACCAAGTGGAAGGAGCTTTATCCCTTGACCTCAAGGGGTATCCCAAGTGTTTTTTGGCCAAAAGTCTTGGCCAAATCAAAGTTATTCGTGTTTGGCCAAAAACCTTTTGGTATTTGGCCAAATCAAGGTTATTTGTATTTGGCCAAAAACCTTTTGGTATTTGGCCAAATCAGGTTATTATTATTATTACTATTATTATTTTTATTGTTATTGTTATTCTTATTATTATCATATTTTTGCAGGTATTCCTTTGGCCAAAGAGGAGCGGGTGTAAATCTTATCTCTCATTCCTGACACTTGTTTTTCACTCCATTTTTTAATTAACCATTAACCCTATTTTGGCCAAACACTTTGTTGGCCACTTTCCCATGATGCAACCTCAAGGACCAGATCCAAACACCAAGTTTTTATAATGTTTTTTATTTTTTATGTATTTCAATTGTTTTTTATTCCTTCCTTTCTTTTTAAAAACTCTTTTCAAAAGTGATTCTCTTTTCTTTTTTTTCTCTTTTAAAATAAGAAATTCTTTTATAAAATCAAACTTTTATTTTTTTAATAACGATTAATTAATTAGGATTAATATAATTAGAATTAATTTAATTAATTAGGTTTAGGTTAATTAATTAGTAAACTAATTTTTAGGTTAAATAATTAAAATTAGGTTTTAATTCTAGATTAGTAATTAAAAATTAATTTTAGTCTTTTTAATCAAAACCATGTGACTATCAGTAATGTGAGAAACTGTAGGCTTAGGTCTTCCCCTTAGGTTTTCCCTTAGTTTTTTTCATTAGGTTTTTAACTGTAATAATTAATTTAATACCATTAGATTTTTTACAAACCCTTAAGGTTTAGGTTTTTAACTTGTTTCCTTTCTATTAACCATGGTTAACTTTGCCCCATTCGGGGTTTGCCCTTTGACCTTGCCTTTCTATTATTTGCCAAATTATTCATAATTTTTGTATCTGCTCCGAGGTTGTAACAATTTTAATTTTTGATGTATTTTATTGTATCTACCCCAAAGCCATGTACAAAGAGTTTTCTACCTTTCTTTCTGCCTTTTATTTTCCGTTACCCTTCAGGATTTTATTGTAATAGTAATTAGGTTGATTTTTTTGCCTTTATTTTCCCGCATTAACAGGTGTTTATTGTAATAACGTAGAATTTTTAATTGTTTATTATAACTGCTGTGATTAGTAATCCTAGAGAGTGCAACCCTGAATTGAACATAGAATCACTAATTTTACAAGATAAAATATCTGAACTGAATCACTTGATTGTGGCACACACACACCTTTAGGGTAACCCTTGTTGTTGCCTTGTTGCCTGTTGCCTTTATGTGAATTTCAAAATAGTCAAGTCCCTCGATTCCGAGGATACCTAAAGCAAAGGTTGCCTTAATCATTAAAATCATTATGAGATCTAGTCCCTCGATGCTGCCTCGGTAAAACATGATGATTGTCCCAATTGCTAAGGTATCCTCGCATGATGCCTAAAAAGATTAATGACTATTATATCCTTCCTAAAGACTACCTACCTCTACATGGTAGGGACAATTTTATGGCGAACGATAATTCTCGATGACCCTTCAATATCCAATGAAAGGACTTCCTACCTGTTGTGAAAACGATGTCAAGAACAAAATATAATTGGAATTAGGGAAGATAAGAAGAACACAAGAATTGGTTATAAATGCTATTCTTTCACTTTCTCTTAAATCAAGATTACAAGTTTACAAGAATAACAAATAACCTCTCTCACCCTAAATTAGGATTTGCAGCTTAGCAATGATGAGAGACTAGTATGCTATTTATAATAAAACCTAACATACTAACTAATGGGCTTTTTCCACAAGGCCCATTACACAAGCCAACTTAATAAACTAGCTAACTTAACAAATTAAGGTTTAAACACTAAAACCTAATTTAACATGCTAACGACCCTAGCATCTTCGACACAAGAATGTGAACAACCTTCGACTTCATGCTTAATCCTGTCGAACCAAGAAGCTACCGTTCGACCATACTAGAGTTCAATCCAATATCTCACAAATCTCCACCTTGGATCTAACTCTACAACATCAAAGGAACAAACTAGCTTTCTTCATGCAGCTTATCAACTACATACAGTGGAAAAACTTGCAACTCGGCAATGTCTTGGTGATCATATCAGCAGCATTGTCTTTAGTCGAAACCTTCAGTACTTGGACTTCTCCACCCTCAATTACTCCTTTGACGAAATGCAGTCTCACATCAATGTGCTTAGTTCTCTTATGATAGGCTAAATTCTTCAATAGGTGTATTGTACTTTGACTATCACATTTAACAGTGATACCCCGACCTTGAAGTTTTAGCTCCTTCGCAAAACCTTCAAGCCACAATGCTTCTTTCACAGCTTCAGTTAGGGCAATATACTCCGCTCCAGTGGTTGATAGAGCAACAACCTTCTGAAGTGTTGCTTTCAAACTAATTGCAGTGCCAAACATAGTCAAGACATATCCAGAAATATATTTTCTGGAATCCATACAACATGCATAATCAGAGTCGACATATCCTTCGATTACTGCTTTACTATCTTCACCCAAGGCTCCACCATAAATTAGAACTCTGTTCAAAGACCCATTTATGTACCTTAAAATCCACTTCAATGCTTGCCAGGGAGCCTTTCCAGGGTTCACCATGTACCTGCTTACAAGACTTACTGCATATGCTATGTCGGGTCTAGTACAGACCATAGCATACATCAAAGAACCAATTATATTAACATATGGGATGCTATTCATATTCTTTCGACATCAGTATTGGGACACTGATCAATACTCAGCTTGAATTGAGGGTTTTTTGGAGTCACAACTGGCTTCGAATTCGACATACCAAACTTTTCGAGAATCTTCCGTAGTTATGCCTCTTGAGATAAGCATAACTTCGACTTCTTTCTATCTCTTCGAATGTCAATTCCAAGAATCCTGGAAGCAGCTCCTAGATCCTTCATATCGAACTCCTTATTGAGTTCAGCCTTCACCTTCGTCACATCTTCAACATTGTTGCTTGCTATGAGAATATCATCAACATAAAGCAATAAAATAACAAATGAATTACCAGGTCGAAATCTGAAGTAAACGCAATGGTCGAACTGACTTCTAATGAAACTTATGCGTGCCATGAACTTGTCAAATCTCTTATTCCACTTTCGAGAAGATTGTTTCAGCCCATACAAAGATCTCGTTAACTTGCACACACAATCTTCCTCCCCCTTTTCGACATACCATTCAGGTTGCCTAATCAGGATCATTTTATCTAGATCACCATACAAGAACGCAGTCTTCACATCCATCTGTTCCAGTTCAAGATTGAACTGTGCCACCATGGCAAGCAACATTCGAATGGACCTATGCTTCACAACAGGATAAAACACATCATTGAAGTCGACACCTTCTTTCTGAGTGAAACCCTTTGGAACTAACCTTGCCTTATATCTTTTCGATGTCACTCCTTCAATTCCTTCCTTAACTTTGAAAATCCATTTACAGCTGACTAACCTTGCCCCAGCAGGTTTCTTGATCAGTTCCCAAGTGTGATTATCATAAAGAGATTTCATCTTATTATCCATGGCCTTCAGCCATTCAATCTTATTTCGACTCCTCATAACTTCCTTGTAGTCTCTAGGTTCTTCATCTAGAACTTCACTTGCAGAGATTAAGGCATAAGCTATAAGATCTGCATACCCAAGTTTCTGAGGTGCCTTGATGACTCTTCTCGACCTATCTCTCGACAATAGGTAGTCATCGTCAGTTTCCTCAACTTCCTCAGCATCTTCTGCTTCTTCGACCTCATCAGGGATATGCAATTCAGCATCAACATGCTCCACCTCAACAGGAATCTCTACCTGTTCCAGCTCTTCTACACTTCGACCATCATCATCATCATCATCATCATTTTTCTTGAAAGCCATTTCAGCTTCATTGAAAACTACATCTCGACTGGTGATACACCTCCTGTGACCTGGTTCTAGGCACTATAGCCTATAAGCTTTGACTCCTTCACGGTATCCCATGAACATGCATTTCAGAGCTCTAGGTTCGACCTTGTCTTGCCTAATGTGAGCATAGGCTACGCAGCCAAATACTCTCAGTTTGTCGAGATCTGGTGGATGTCCCAACCAAACTTCTTCAGGTGTCTTCATATCTAACACTATCGAAGGACATCTGTTTATCAGATATGTTGTTGTCGAAACAGCCTCAGCCCAAAACACCTTCTTTAAACCGGCACTAGTCAACATGCATCTGACTCTCTCCAAAATAGTTCGATTAAACCTTTCAGCCAAACCATTTTGCTGTGGAGTACCTGCAGTAGTTCTATGCCTTGCAATACCAGAGGCAGCACAAAAACTGTCGAATGCCTCATTGCAAAATTCAAGGCCATTGTCGGTTCTCAACCTCTTGACCTTTCTTCCAGTCTGATTTTCAACCAGAGTCTTCCAACTTTTGAAATTCTCAAAAGTTTCATCCCTAGTCTTCTGGATGAATACCCATAATTTTCTGGAATAATCATCTACTATGGATAGAAAATACCTTGCTCCTGAATGTGATGGACACCTTGCAGGCCCCCAAAGATCAGCATGGATGTAATCAAGGGATCCATGTGTTCTTTGTTTGCCTTTGTTGAACTTCACTCTGCAAGATTTTCCAAGTACACGGGGTTCACAAAACTTCAGCTTTTCGACTTTGTCTCCACCAAGCAGATTTTGTTTCCCTAATTCGACCAGCCCCCTTTCACTGACATGGCCGAATCTCATGTGCTAGATTTCTGTCTTCGACAAAGGTTTCGTGGATGCAACATTTGTCGAACCACTTACAAATTCAGCCTCAAGGGTATACAAGCCTTGATTCTTCACGCCTCTCAAGACTTCCTTCAAACCCTTCATGACTCTTAGAATACTTTTATCTCCTTGGAAAATATATCCTTTCTTGTCAAATTCACCAAGAGAAAGTAGATTTCTCTTCAAATCAAAAACATACCTGACTTCAGTCAACAACCTTATTGACTCATCATGGAGTTTGAACCTCACAGATCCAACACCTGCAATCTTGCAAGCCTTGTTATTTCCCAGCAATACTGATCCACCATCTTGATCACATAATTCCTCGAACAAGTCTTTGTTTGGAGTCATGTGCCAAGTGCAACCTGAATCCATAATCCACTCTCTTCTCGAGTCACTGCTTGAAACCACAAGAACATCAGATGATTCGAAATCATCTTGAAAAATGGCTGCATTACCATTATCCTTACCTCCATGATCTTTTAGGCGTTTAGGGCACACCTTTCTTGTCTGACCATCCTTCTTACAATGATAGCATCGAATGCCAGATGCTTCGCCACTGTAAGTCTTCGACTGGCTTTTGCCTTTCTTCTTGTCAAACTTACCATCCTTTCATAAGAGTTTTCCTTTAACGGCCAAACCTTCGCCAACAGTCGAAGGTTTATGCTCCTTTCGTTCGTTCAGGTCCTTTGAATATAGGGCTGATTGAACTTCTTCAAAGGCCAGGGACTCCCTTCCATACAGGAGAGTTTCTTTGAAGTGAGCATGTGATTGAGGCAAAGCGCACAATAGTAACAACGCTTGATCTTCATCATCGATCTTTACATCAATATTTTCAAGATCAAGAATCAGCTTGTTGAACATATCCAACTGCTCAGCCAACACTTTGTCTTCAACCATCTTGAATGAATACAAAGCCTGCTTCAGGTAGAGTCGATTTACCAGTGATCTGGTCATATACAAACTTTCAAGTTTCTCCCATAACCCTGATGTCGTCGTCTCCTTTGATACCTATCTGAGAACCTTATAACCAAGGCTTAACAAAATTGCGCTGTGTGTTTTCTCGATCATAGTTGTCTTCTCCGCTGCCGTTAATGCAGCATTCATGGCTGCCTCTCCCTTCAACGCTTCCAAACAACCCTGCTGAACAAGTAGGGCTTTCATCTTCAAGCGCCACAAACCGAAATCATTCACTCCGATGAACTTTTCAATCTCATACTTTGTTGAAGGCATCTTCTCCACGCTCACCGCACCAATTTGTTATGAAAACGATGTCAAGAACAAAATATAATAGGAATTAGGGAAGATAAGAAGAACACAAGAATTGGTTATAACTACTATTCTTTCACTTTCTCTTAAATCAAGATTACAAGTTTACAAGAATAACAAATAACCTCTCTCACCCTAAATTAGGATTTGCAGCTTAGCAATGATGAGAGACTAGTATGCTATTTATAATAAAACCTAACATACTAACTAATGGGCTTTTTCCACAAGGCCCATTACACAAGCCAACTTAATAAACAAGCTAACTTAACAAATTAGGGTTTAAACACTAAAACCTAATTTAACATGCTAACGACCCTAGCATCTTCGACACAAGCATGTGAACAACCTTCGACTTCATGCTTAATCCTGTCGAACCAAGAAGCTACCCTTCGACCATACTAGAGTTCGATCCAATATCTCACACTACCCTCTTATGGTATGGATAGCCTTTTCAAACCGAAAAGCTAAAAGAACAATTTTTCTAACTTAGAGTAGGTGCTCTTGATTGCTTACTCTTTTCAAATACAAAACTCTTTTTCCCACTCATTTTTAAATACTTTCGAAAACAAGGCTACACTTATTTACAAGTTAAAGTCCTTAACAAATCTTTTTCCTATTCACACACTACACTTCAAACATTTTGAAAACAAAAAGTGAGCTAAGTAATTAAGAGCCCATGGATAACCATGGATACAAAGGGTGCTTACACCTTCCCTTTGTATAACCTATCCCCCGAACTCAAAATCTTTTTAAAAGGTCTTTTCCTGTTCTTTTAGCCTTCCTATATATTGGATAAAATAAAAGTCGGTGGCGACTCTTGCTATCCGCACATTTTCTAAAAGTCAGTTCTCCCACCGTATTACAGTTACGTAAATTCATACTATATTTTTTCTTATAAAAATTCATACTATATGAACCTTATGTATATTTATAAAAAAATAATTTTTAATTATCATTATGATATATTTATTTTTTATTTATAACGATATTGTGTAACCCGTGCGAATGCACATGTAAATGACTACTTAGTTGTTTTTTTCTACTAAAATATATATTTTCAACTGGTTGATACTACTTAATTTGTCCATATTTTACATCTATTTTTAACCATCACTATATTAAATTTATTTACTATTTATAACGATAATGTGCGATACATGCAAACGTAAGGGTAGATGACTACTTACTTATTTCGTTTATTTTTCTACTAAAATATACACTTTCGACCGGCAGAGGCTACTTAATTTGTATAGTTTTATATACATTTCTTAACCATCATTATCCTTCCATTTATGTATTTTTCTTTTTAATTAAATTAAAATTTTAAACTAATAAAAATATTTATTATATATGAACATATATATTAATTTACTACATAAACAATTTTTTATTCAATTGTTAATACTCTTACGAGTAAATGTGAACGTATCTATGAGATATCATCTATAGATGGTTAATTTTGATGTCTTCTTTTAAAAAAAATTTTGTTTCTGTTTTATATAATTGAAGTTAAAGAATCAAATGTATGGTTTATTATAAATACAAATCAATGATTAAAGTTTGAGCAAATTATTAATCTATATTCGTAAATCGTAACCATGTGAATATTAACTAATTAAAGAATAAATTTAAAATTTATCAATAATAATTTGGTAGATGTGTAATATGAATCCATCGCACAAGTTTCTTACAAGTTCACAATTAATTAATATTAGACTTGGTTATTTAATTTTGTTTTCTCTCTTTCTTCTATGTATCGGTATATAATTTTAGAGTAATGCCATTCATACACCTAATTGTTACACTAATACGTACACCCAACAGTACTTTACAGTAGTCATTAAATTTGGTTAATGCAATGTAAAAACTTGGTTAATGCAGTAATGAAGTTGGTTGATGCAACATCCAGGTATTAAAAATAATTTTTAGCAGTCACCAAACTTGGTTAATGCAGTGTAAAAACTTGGTTGATGCAGTAATAAAGTTGGTTAATGCAATATCCAGATATTAAAAATATTCTTTAGCACTCATCTAACTTGGTTAATGCAGTAATAAAGTTGATTAATGCACGTTCAGATATTAAAAATAAGCGTCTGTACATGAATAGTATTCGTCCGTACACGAATAGTATTCGTCGGTACGTGAACAATGTCGTCCATACATAAACAGTATCGTCCGTACATACGGTTTAGGTGTAAAGTTTGGTGTAAGAATAATATTTAATTTTAACAAGTAGTAACAACTAGTAAGGTAAAGGTAGCTAGCTATGAAGAAGAATGACCTAGTGAATATTTTAGACTTAGGCATGTGATGTAATGGATTGTCACTATTAATTATATGGTTTAATCTCTTTTTATCTTATATCTTAATTTTAAATTTCATTTTATTCTCATAACTTAAAAAGAAATTGATATTAGTCTTTTAATTTTTCAAAACATTTGATATTAAATTTTTTTTGTCTAATTAGCGATGTCTTTTAATTATATTAACTAATTTTTAATTAACAAATATAAAATTTAAAAATTAGTCGCTAAATTCATCTCTAATTCTATAAAAAAAACTAATATAATACATTTTAAAGAATTAAAGAATTCATATAATTTTAAGTTAAAGGAGCAAAATAAACTCAAAATAGGACAAAAAATAATATCAAATCTAATTATACTTATAAAAAATACAATCACATCTTTAATACCTCATTTTAAACATAGAAAGGTAAAGTTATAGTATCTTTAGTACAACATTTTAAACACAAAAAGGTAAAGAAAACTTTGAAACTCTATAAAGTCCCTTGCATTATTGAGTTGAGAGTAAATTTAGTAAACTAATTTCATATATAGATAAACAAATCCATATATTATATATTGATCATATATTGATGTCACCAAACATAAAAAATATAAATTAAATTATAATAAAATAAGAAATAATATTTTTTAAAGTTAATATAAGGAATTATCAAATATAAAAATGAGAAAAATTTGAGAGGTGAGGCCGGTGTTTTAAAGAATGGACACTTAAAATTATGATATTTTAAAAATTTAAAATTTGATAGGTATCCTCATTTTTTAAAAAAGATCGAGTCATCTAATTCAACCAGTTTAATACTATATAGTTTTATTATAGAGACCGATTTATTCAATTGAATTATTTATTCAATTGAATTATCTGATTTTGCCACGTGATTCGATTAGTGACCCAGTAATTTTATCAATAAACCAATAACTCATCCTCAACTATTTGATGATCGGTAGAACTTTTAAAATATTAAAAAAATTGATATATTATATTCACACCAAGTAGCTTTTAAATACTTACTCCAAATTTTAGTTCTTTATTTTCTTATTTAAGTTTGATTTAATTTTAGTATTTTTTTATGAGAAAAAGGGTGATGTACTGACAGTGTAAAATTTTTTTACATTGTTAACCAATCACGACCATGTATCCTACCAAGTCATACTGTTATTTTTAAATTACTGAGATGACATGGCAGAATAATATATTCTTATTGGATGACAGTGTACAACTTTTTTACATTGTTAGTGCATCTCCATTAACCTCTTTTTTAATTAACAAAATATAAATTTAAAATGTCAAATATATAAAAAATATTAAACTTTATAAAAGGATTTATAAGTCTGTGAAGTAAACGAACTAAACTCAACACAGTTAATTGAGTTGTTGGTGAATTTAACACGAGTTGATTTTGAGATTAAAAAAATTGGGTCAAACCCGAGTCAAAATTAACTGAATCAATTTTTATCGAATCGATATGAGTTAAAACTAATTCAACTCGATTTGATTGATTTTCAGCCCTTCCCCTTCGTACCTTATTCCTCTTCAAACCAAAGTCAAATATGAGTCAATGATGGTTTGAATAGAAATTTCCTAGCAGCTGTTTTAAAATCAAGAGCCTATTTTTATGGGATTATATATCTTAATAATTATTGTCCTGTGTCCTACTCGGGTCTTTTTAATAAGACCAATAATTGTTGTCCTATGTCCTACTCGGGTCTTTTTAATCAGACCAATCATTGCTGTGCTGTATCCTATCCTATTGGAGAACATGCAGTCCCTCTTTTCTCTAAACTAGACTCCCATGCCCATGCCCATTGTATATGAAGTTATGAAAGTAAAAAGTTACTTAATAGAGTTATGAAGTTGGTTAATAAACATTCAGATATTAAAAATAATTTGTAGAAGTGAAATAAAGTTGGTTAATAAAAAGTAAAATGTTTTTGATGAAGTTATGAAATTGTTTAATAAACGTTCAGATTTTTAGTAGCTATGAAGTTCGTTAATGATATTTAAAATATTGGTTAATAAAGTTATAAGTTGGTTAATCACTTTTTTTTTTAATCTGTACCCCTTAATCTAAATAAAAAACATAAAAGAATTTTTAAAAAAATAATTTTTAAAATTCTTTTAAAAATAATTTATTATTATAATACTTCACTGTTCACCGTATTAGTGATCAGTGAAATATGATGTAGGTGTATGATTTTGGTGTAAGAATAATATTTCTCTTTTCCTAATACATCCAAAGTGATACACATTGTATTTCATACTGTATAAATTTGGTGTCAAAATAATAACCTCTAAAATTATATACACATAAGGAGAAGAAGAGAAAGGGAGAAAACAAAATTAATTGTGAAAGTTCTTAAACTGTGTCTGTCTAATTTAATATAGATGTAGATAAATCATAATAAGAGTTAGGAAAATTTTGATATTACAATATGACTTAGTAATGTTTTCTTTCAAAACACATGATTTGTGTAGGATTTTGATTTTATTTATAAAAAGTAGTTATGAATTATGGTTGGATGAAACTAACAGATTAAATGCAAAGTATGAGAATGGAGTGGTTGAATTTCTTTAATTCGTTGAAAGAAATATTTCTAACAATAATGGAATTATTTATCGTCTTTGTGTTTTTTGCGAAAATACAAAAAACCATGGAAAGAAAGAAATATTGAGTCATCTATGTTGTGATAGAGTTTTTCAACATTTTACGGCATAGATGCGGCATGGTAAAGTGACAAAAATTTCAACTATGTCACATAGAGATGAAGTTGATATAAATATGGATGATCAACTAGAAGATATGATCCATAATATTATAGAACATTATTTAGGAGAGTCTATGTGTATGATATGTTATGTAGTGAGAAGAAAGAACCGTTATATTCAAGATGCACAAATTTTATTCAATTTTCAGTAGTATTAAGACTATTTAATATGAAGGAAAAAAGTGGGTGGGCAAAAAAAAATTCACTTAATTGCTTGTATTGTTTAAAGACATGCTTCTAGAAGATAACATGTTGTTGAATCGTAATTTTGAGGCTAAGAAGATATCGTGTCTAATGGGTATGTATTATATCAAGTACGTGTATGTCGTAATGACTAGATATAATACAAGAAATATTATGAAAGTTGAATTAGTGCTCAAATTATGGGGATTAGTGCCTGATGTGCGGGGATTCATGCTATAAGTTGAAGGACAATGATGCTATTGATAATGGTGCAAAGTAGAAAGGATCCTCCCGCCAAGGAGATGTGGTACCACTGCAAGAAATTTGCCATATACCAACGGACACTTTTAGTGGCCGTAAAAAAAGCGTTGGTATAGATAAAATTTAGAGACCAGATATACAAATCAACGGTTGGTATAGGATATCAACACTCAAATCACTACTAAAAAATTCGCTTTTAGAGACCGATTTAGAGACCGATATAATTTGGTCACGGTAGCCACCGAATTTAGCCACCAAAAATAAAATCCTTCATAAATGAGCATGTGGTTTGACGTTTGTGGGCATGAAAGTAAGTTAGTAACCGATTTAGAGACCGAAATTTAGTGACCAATTTTTCGGTCTCCAATAGTGACCGAATTAGAGACTGATATTTAGTGACCGATTTTTCGGTCTCCAAAAAAGTTTAGCTAACTCTTCACACATCTGGAGTTTCAATATATTAATTAATTTTAAAATAATGTCTGCTACCGAAATTTCGGTCACTAATTAAAGCTTCAATTTTCTTCTAAGTTGTAATATATCTTTACTAATATTTTATTTATTTCAAAATTTTAATTTTGATGTCAAGTTTTCCACCTTTTATTTACTCTTAAAACAAAAACTGTGATTAAATTAAATTTTGTAAAACGTAACAAAAATATGTGTTGAGCTATTTTAATAAAATAATAAAATAATTAAGTAATTTTATTTATATTAATTTTTTTAACTCTTTCCTTTTATCTTCAAATGACACATGGGGTCAAATTAATTTGAAAAAATATGATACATTTGTATACTTATTGAAAAATATAAATATAATAAATATTGTTTTTCAACTTTTCAACGATGGAATGCTAAAATATGTACTTAGGTTGCTAAATTCAAAGTAACAATTATAATTTTTTATTTATTAAAAAAACACACAAATAACTATAAAAAATGAAAACAATTTAACTATCTCCTTTTCCCTAAAAAATATGTCAACGTACAAAATTTTTATGAAAATAAATGAGAATAAATTTTTTATTAAAAAATAAATAAATATGTAATATTTATTCCCTCCTAATAGATCTAAAAAATCTAAAAATCTAATTGCCTCCTTTCTCCAAAATATAGCGCCCAGCAGGTGAGAGACAAAATAAATTGAAACAAACTTCCTTTTTTAAACCCTAGCTTTGAAATACTCTCATCTGCATCTTCCTGTCGCCGTCCTTACATCAAGACAAATCAAAGCTTTCTTCTCTCTTGTTCATCCTAAATCAACCACTTGTTTCTTCTCTGCTTCAAGGGTATTTTAATATTTCTTGTATGAAATTAATGTTAGCAACTATTTTGTGTTTTCAAATTTCATAAGTTGAATTGTTTTATGTGGTATAGTTAAGTGGCCAATTTCTTGTTTTAGGTTCTGGTAGAAGAAAACAAAACAAAAACCTTTTTAATTTCTTCTGTTTGTTTTTGTTTATAAATAGATTCAATGTTATTTATTTAAAAGTTAGATTCCTAACTTTTTAGATTCATTCAAAATTATTTGAATATATGAATAATTAGAAGTAACCAATGGTTTATAGATAGAAATTTTTTGAATGACATGAAAGTTAATTTATTAGAATCCATGAACAATTATGTGGATGCTATGTCTAAATGAAATCAAGTTTGAATGAGAGAATATTTTGAATTTCTAATATACCTATATATAATATTTATATAATTATAAGTTAGACTTTGTATTTTGGAATTCAAAGAGTGTTAGTGGTGAAGCTTTAACTTATTTAGGAAAGAATTTGGAAATTTCTAATTTGTAAATCATTGTTTGGTTGAACAGTATGCAGAACATTGGTAGTTTGGATAGTGAGGAAAGAATTTTAGCAATTTCTAATAGTGTCATTCATTAATAAGAAATAAAAAGTGACATTCATTACTAACTTGAAAAATATTATTCCACAATTTTTTTTAGCACTAAGTTAAAAAGTGACATTCATAAATAAGAATCTCTATGTTTGTTTTTTTCCAAATGAAACTTTTTAGATGCTACTTTCACTTTGATGCTACTTCTTTATCTTCTATTCAATTTTTAGGAATTTTACAAATAGAACGTTTTGGTAGAAATGCACAGCAACTGTACAGTTTTATGTTCATTGTAGAGTCAATTTTCAAATTCTTCATATTCATATTTTTCAAGGAAAAAATCCATTATAGAAGTTGTCTTAGTTTCTAGATATCTCCAATTTTCACACTGACCATTATTGGAGTTTATCTGCACCCTCTGACTATGATAATGTAGAAATAGTTTCAAATAATATTGTATATAATTATTCTTAGTTTATAGTTTACAGTGTAATATTTGGTGATAAAATCTACTTTAGTTTGAAAGAGTTTATAAGTTCATTATTTATCCATTTCCTTGTTTTCAGTCTCTGCTATTGGTTGCTTGCTGGCAGCACTGTGTTCATTTCTTTATGCAATAGCATACGGTGTACACTTGTAGATATTTAAGAGGGCTTTCCATTTATATGAGGATAGTGTGCAAAGAAATATGAACTTTACATTATAATTGATTCTACAATTTGAAAATTTTTCTATTGACATTTTAGATATTTGGGAGTGCTATCCATTTGCACGAGGATACTGTGCAAGGAAAATTTTGGAAATTATCTTCGAAGGTAATATCTCTTAGTTTTCCCCTTAATGTGATACTCTTAGCTTGATATTTGACAACGAATAAACTTTGCTTGATTATATTCGAGAATATGGACATCCGTGTATGTCGTAATTGGATGTACAATAGGCTAAATCCTCATAAAAAGGGGTACACTCCTGAATTTTTACAAGGGCTAAAGGAATTTGTTTCCTTTGCAATCCAACAACCTGGCATATTAAATAACGAAATTAGATGTCCGTGTTCTATTTGTAGAAACATTAATTTGTTACACTTTGAAGAAGTTAAAGTTCATATTTTCAAGAAAGGACTTACTCCTGATTATTGGTATTGGACATGTCATGGAGAAGTTAATCCAGAGTTGTGTGTCGAATTAAGTAGGAAACAATATGCGCAAGATGGATTGGTCCGGATCTGTGGAATTCATTGTGTGATCATTGAGGAACTCAAGAATTTTAAAAGAAGAGAATACAAGCAAAAACAAATCGAGCATCTGATTGTGGTGGTATTGGAGCATCCCTTCACACATGTGGCTCTATCACCTCATCCCAACATAGAGCTAATATGGTAAAACTTTCTTACTTTCATATATTTTATTGTTGTGGAATGTTTAGCTATTATGTTTAGATTATTAAATGTTATTAAGGTTGCTTAACTTCTTATGACTAGACATGGGATCCACTTAAGTTGTTTGGCTAATAGAGTTAGCAATATTGAATATGTCTTCTCCTCTTGTGTAGCAAGATTAATCACGTTTAATGGTAAGTTATATTGTATTAGTTTGTTTTTTTAAAGTTTATTAGAATGTGATTTGATATTAGATTTTTTTTAATTGTTCACATTTGCCGGAGCTGTAGCCTACACATAACTTTGATATGGTGTTAAAAATTTTATGTTACAAGACATGGTTTATTTGCTGTGTAGTTTGTAAGGGTAGTGCTTTTGGTATGGTGTTGAGTTTTTTGTTAGATCATTATATGGGCTACAATGTGTTTCGTTTATATTTTTAAATTATTGCTAACGTGTTCTTAAATTATATTTATCTTTGTAGACAGAACAAAATGGAACTCCTCCTAATCCTTCAGAACTGTTTCTTCACACACATCAACACCGCAAGACTAACACTTGGGTCGATAGAAGATCAGAACATGTGCATGTAATGAGCTCTTAAATTTAACTCGTATAACCTTTATTATTATTTTTATTTTGTTTTACTGTCTCACAATACTAATTAGCTTTATAATTTTTTTATTAGAAAAAGTTTACAGAAAGATGGGAAGAATTGATCCAAGAAACATCTCAATAAGGAACCATTCCACCTCCTCAATTAGATGTTTGGTGTGAGGTTGCAGGAATAAGAAAAGGAAAAGTATATGGTCTTGGAATGGAATCTACCGTAATAGCAGGGAAGCCTACTTATCGTGGTTCATGTTCCTCGTCAACCGAATGGGTTCAAAGACATGAATTTGAAGAAATGAGAAATGAAAGGGATCAGCTTTGTGAAGAATTGGCTAACACAAATAGGGCTGTTGAGCATAGCAATTACATGCTAAAGCAGTTGATGGACAGTTTGAATTTTCAACCAAGTCCATATGCTAGAGACCAAGTTCATGATGACGAGGTTGGTGATAATGATGATGAGGCTGATGACGAGGTTGACGGTGAGGTCGGTGATGAAGACATGAACTTAGAATAACAAATGACTATAAAAAATATATTATGTTTTATTATGGCAATTATTATCGTTAGTAAAAACAAGTCTAGTATTTTCTTTATGAATACTTATAAATACTTTATATTGTGTTCTTTTATTAGATTGAATATAAAGTATAATGTTTTTTTGTTAACTTGAATACAGAGAAAAACTTTAGTTTTTGTTCTTATGTTAAATATTTAGATGAGTATTTAATTTGTTAGAGATGATAAATATTTCATCTATTTAATTTTTTATTTGAAATATTTTATGTGTCTAATTTTTTTTTCAAATATTTAAAGATATTAAAAAAAATCATAACTAAAGGTCCTATTTAATTTAAAATTTTAAAATATTAAATAAATTAAAATAATTAGAGACCCATTTAGTGACTGAACCAAAATAAAATATGATTTTCGCTGAATATTGTATCTAGTCGCTAATTTAAGGTTCGGTCGCAATGTCTGTTGTTAGGAGTGAATTAGTAGTGTTTTCATGAGTCAAATTAACTACCTTTTGAGCGAAAGTTGAGTAGATCTTATGAGTTTTGAGGATTTTATGGTTAGAATTGAACTTCAGAGGTTCGATACTAATTGTAGAACAACTTGCGTCACCTTGGGTGTTATTTGTGCAGATATTGAAGTTGAGAAGTAAAGACGAAGAAACACGCAGGCGTAGAGACTCTGGAGAAGAGAAATCACAAAGAAGTGGGATGAAGCAAAGGCCGAGCCGCGACATTAAGGGGCGAGACGCGCCATCCCCTCTGACTTTGGTTTGCGCCGCGCCAATACGTGCCGAGGCGCGGTGGCTGCGTTACAAGGATAAATTGTTATAAATTGAAGCCCTAATCCTCATAAGAGGGAGATCTTTTGGTGAACGAAATTCAGAGAGCAATCCTATTCCAGAGCATAAAACAACTTCCAACGAAGAATTCAACATCAATTGAAGACATCCTCTTGATGAAGATGAATCCCTCTATGAAACTTTGTGTGTTCTTCATGGCTATGGAGAGCTAAACCCCATTGTGTTGAGTTTAAGGTAGTAGTTAACCTATGAAGATGCAATTACTTGATTAATTCCTGTGAACAATTGTTTAAGCTTTATTATCAATAAAAAACCTTGCTTTTATTTTATATCATTGTTGAACTATCAATCGAGAGATAGGGTTTATACTTTTGCCCTAGGTTTTTACATTGACTTGTTGATTAATACTCAGAGATGAGATTTTGAAGAAGTTTTCATAAATCATCGCGGTTAATTCCCTTTATCTTTATAGTTATTCTGAGAGATCGAATATCATACCGGTAGAGGTGTCTCTTGAGTGATCATTAGACATAATATCTCTTTTGAGGATGAATGAAGATAATAACTTAGATAATGTTCACTTGTGGATTAAATGATCAATTGCATATGAATAGGTTGATGAACCCTAAAACTCAACATATTCATTCACCATTGTTATTCGTCTTTAAGCTTTTTATCATTCAATTATTATTCTGTTATTTGCAATTTGAGATTAAACAATCAAAACCAATACTTTTCACTAACTCATTATAATTCGACTATAGAACGGCAGCAATATCAACTCAGTGTCTGTGGATACGATATATTAGAAAATATTTACCCAAAATACTTTCAACAAAATGGCGCCGTTGTCGGGGACTGTGTCAATATTGCACGCATTGCAATAGTCGTATTATTTTTAGTTATTTACTTAATTTTAGAGTTTTTAGTTACTTAATTTTAGATTTTTAGTTTAGTTCCTTTATTTTAGATCTTTAGTTAGTTACTTTATTTTAGATTTTGTTATTGCAATAGTCTTTTAATTTTGATTTTTTTTATTATTATTATATTTTTTATCTTGTTATTTCACTTGTTTGCTAGTTTTGTAGATTTTTGTTTGTCGGAATGTTTGATCCAAATATAAATGTTGGGATTCATGCTCAAAACGAGATCCTAACTCAACAAATGGAGTATCTCCTTCAAACTATGTCACAGTTCACACCTCAAGTTAATGAGTTTCATGATATCGGATGGTGCACACCGGAAGATGCGATGGAGTATCATATGGCTAACCATAAATATCAACAACAAAGGCTTTCATACTATAATCACGTTTGTCAAAGAGGACCCTCTGAGTTAGAGGAAACCATGAATCAATTCATGCAATTCTCTTTAGCCATTCAACAAAACCGGGAAACTCAAGATGTTCAACTTACCAAATTCCTAACCGAGCAAAACGTAAGTCAAATCTCAACTTTTCAAAACCCTATGACTTGTGTAGAAACTTGCAAGACTACTTCTATAAGGAGTGTAAAAGTGATTGGTGAGGATGTTGGAAAGAAGAGAGTGAAGGAGGAAGTTGATGACAAGGAAGATGTTGTTGAAAAGGATAATATAGAGTATGTAAATGTCAAGAAAAATATAGAAGTTGAGTATGAGCTCTCAATGAAGCTACCTTATCCAAGACCTCCTAAAAAAGTAGATGATGTGTTAGTCGAAGGAACAAAAAAGGAGGATATAATCAAGAAGTCGTGAATGAGTTAGAAACTTCAAAAGTTGAAACTTTTTCAAAAGAGAATATGGTGGACTTAGAGTTGAAGAAGAGTAGTAATGCAAAGAAGCATAAAATCTCATTGGAATTCCTTCCTCTACAAGTTCCTAATAAAGAAGGGAATGAGAGTCATTACTTTTGGCCAATGGAAATGTTTAGCCGTTTGCAAATCACCATCCCATTTTTAGAAGGTTTAGAGTTAAAGCCAAAATGTGTCAAACTCATCAAGGATAGGTTCTCACAGAAGAAGAAATTAACGGATAAGGAGGTTATCTCTCTTGAGGAGAGGATACAACAAATGAATAAAGAGAGGTCGCGAGTTGAAGTGGTAAGAATTAAGGATGAAGAAACCAAACAAGCAAACTTTAAATACTTTTGGGGCTTCACATTGGTAAGAAAAGTACCAAGAAAAAGAGACAATGGTTGATGATTCAACCATGAACCGTCAAGCCATGTGACGTTAAACGAGGCGCCTCGTGGGAGGTAACCCACACTTCTAATGTTTTATTTTTTATTTTGTTTTGTTTAATTTTCTTCCAGGAAAGAATAAGGGGACCTTTCTGGTGAAAGCTAGGAAGAAGCAATTGATATGGCAATACCCTTTGTGAGTCAACCCTCTCGGGCTTGTTCTGAAACATTGAGGTCAATGTTTAGTTCAATTTTGGGGGTGGATTTACTCTTTTGCATTTTTTTTTAATTTTCTGTTTATTATTTGTTTGTTTTATCCCCAATTTAGAATGAGTAGTTTCTACACCATAATAAAAAGCTCGAGTGAAACAATGAGAATGCCAACAATGGAGTGACATGCATGAAAGTGGTAGTGAGCGGAAATTTTTGAAAAATTGTTTTCCGCTTTCTTTTTCAATAAAAGTGACAAGGCAGGTATGAATTTTCGAACTCAGAATCTTAGTGTGTGCATGAAACGTAGGTTGTTAGTAAATACTAATAGAAGTTCTTTGTGGTACACAATTTTTGTTGGATCAGGTTAGCCTTAACCATTGTGAGGAAAGCTTTCCATTGTTTACTATATGCAGGAGACCATTGATTACTTTGACATATTTGTATTTTGCTAAACCAGTTGTCGCATTGTTTTGTGGAAATCTGTGAAAGTGATTTAGGCACTTGTTTGAATCTGAGAGTTGCTTTGAGTTGATCCCATCTTAAAACTTATTTTCATCTGTGAGAGTGTGATCCTTTGCTAACCATTCTTTGAGACTGAGGTCAAGATAAATTTCTTAATATGCACCAAGAAAAACACCTGGTGAGTTTTGATCTCAATAAAAAGTTTTGTTTTGGACCATCAACCATAAAATTTGGTGATGTGTTTTCTCTTTTACCTTTATAGAAAGTAGGGGAGCATTCATAGATGATTGGTCACCATTTCTACCTAATTTCTATCATGGATTCGGTCTAAATTTGTTGATTCGGTAACACTTTGATCAATGTTTTATTGTTTTTGTTTAAGTATTTCATGTTTGATTATTTTTATGTTTACTTTGCATTATGTTTTAATTTAAGTTATTTAGATGCTTTTGATGCCGTTTGGTTAGTTGTGTACAAGTTTCAGATTTGAACAAGTCATCTTAAATGTCGAAGCAACCATGAAGGAAGGAGAAGCAAGAGAAAGATGAAAATTCAAGGTTCTGGGGTCAAACACGGCCGCCCGTGCTTCCACGCACGGCCCGTGTTAGATGATCAACTCTCCTCCAAACAAAATCCAGGGGCGACACACGGCCGCCCGTGCTTCCACGCACGGCCCGTGTCAGGATGGCTGGGAGCAAAAATAAAAATAAAGAGCAACACGGCCACCCGTGCGTCCAAGCACGGCCAGTGCTGCTGAGAGCGTGAAAACTTCCAATTTTAGGGCTTTTTCATTAAATCTCCACCTTGAGGGCACTTTAGACATTGCATTTGGCTGAGATTTGTACCTAGACTATTTAGTTGAGATTGAGAGAATTGTTGAGGGACTTTTTGCATCATACGATAGAAAATAACAGAAGAGAGAAGATAGCTTCATCAAGAGTTTTGGAGACGGAGGGATTCAAGGGTTTCCGCCATTGAAGATCAAAGTCACCATTATTTTTGAGTAATGTCTACATTCTTTATTATGTCTTTCTTGAATATTATGAGAGGCTAAACCCCCCAATGCTAGGGGGTGGTCCTGATTTGGTTTTTGTAATAACGATGAATTTGTGATTTCGTCAATACATTGGTTTATATTATTCAGTTAAATTATGCAATGTTCTTCTTGTTTTCTTTATCGGTCAAATAAGGATTAATCTATGGGTAACAAATACAGGACTGTAGTTGTTAGGGTTTGTGCATAATTTGTTTATAGTAGATATCACCTAGGACTAGGGATACCCTATAATTACCACATAATCTTGATTATATAAAAGCTTGGTTTCAATTTAGGTTCCTAAGGACTTAGGATTTAGGTTGGAAGACCAAAGGTTTCCTCACTAAGGACTTAGGAGGAAACACCCTAAGGATGTGGTAACTGAATGTTATGAACTTGTTGAAGAGATCTTAATTCTGAGTGTTACATGCCAAATCAACCACTCACCCTAGCATCTCATATATTTGATAACAAAAATCAATTTATTTTTCTCACTATTTTACTTTGCAAGGATTTGATCCCCTAAAACCAAAACATTAATCTTTTGTTCAATTGAATCATATTTTACGAATCTGTGTTTCCTACGCAGTCCTTGAGATCGACATTCGGGGAATTTCCCCTATTATTACTACAGAGGCAAAAATAGTACACTTGCTATTTTTCCGATCAAGTTTTTGGCGCCGTTGCCGGGGACTGCCAAAATACAAATTTTTAACTTAAGTTCAATTGAAATTTTGTTGCTCTGCGACTAAAATTTTATTTTCTGCACTTTTTATTTTTATTTTTTTTCTTATTCTAAAAATTGTCTAATCTGTTTATGCGAGGTAAGGCCTCAGCTGAATTTCTTTTTGACGCAGAAATCGAAAGAACTTTGCACACAAGGCGCAGACAAGCTCGTCGAGAAAATCTGGAATCTGAAGAAGAAATTATTTCAGTTCATTCTGGTTCAGATTATGAAAGTGAAGGAGAAGTCATGGGAGAGAATCCACCAGCGCCGGAGAGACTCCTTGGTGACTACGGTGCTACAAACACGCCGGGAGGTAGACTGACAATTGTCAACCAACCGGTAAATGCGGCTAACTTTCAATTGCATCCGAGCACAATAAATCATCTGGAAAGAAAACCTTTCACCAGAAAGGTTAATGAAGATGCAAACAAGCACCTACAGAGGTTTCTTACCATGAGTACGACTTTAAAAATTGAAGGGCATACCGAAGAGGCAAAGAAGCTGAGAATGTTCCCGTTCACCTTGGCCGAAGAAGCAGAAGAATGGTTCTATTCTCTTCCAGCGGGCAGTATCACGTCATGGGAAGAGATGGAGAAGTCTTTCTTGAATGAGTATTTCCCCGCCTCGATCTTTATAAGGAAGAGGTTTGATATTTTGAATTTCAAACAATAGGAGGGTGAACTCTTAGGAGATGCTTAAAAAAGATTCAAAAGGACCCTAGTGGCATGTCCCACTCACAACATGGACAAAACTGACCAAATGCAGATATTTGTGAATGGGCTCAAAATGAAAACAAAGCAGTTGATCGATACAGCAGCTGGAGGCTCAACAAATTTCACAACAGCCTCCGGAATTATCAAGATCATTGAAGCGATAGCTGCAAATGAGCAATTGGAGTTGTATGACAGGTGTACCAATAAACCTGAAAGAGTTATTGATCTGAAGTTGGAAACCTCAAAAATTCGGGTTGAAGATGCTATAGCTGCAGAGGTAGAAAAGAGATTAAAGGCTATGAATATAGGTACTCAACAGGTTGCTCAAGTCCAACAAGCTCAACCTGTAATTTGTGAAATTTGCCAAGGTCCTCACCAAACTGTATACTGTGTTGCTACTCCCAAGAAGATTGAAGAAATCAAATTCCTGAGGCAAAATAACCCGTATTCTAACACCTATAATCCAGGGTGGAAGAATCATCCCAACTTTGCTTGGAAAGATCAACAACAATTTCCTCAGAAGGCGGAGTGGGAAGTAGCTATTGAGAGATTGGCTGGACAATGCTCTCTGTTTCAAGAAGAAACCAGAAACAACCATAGGAACACCACAGTTTCGATAAAAAATCTGGAAGTTCAAGTGGGTCAAATAGCACAACATCTCACTCTACAGGCACAAGGTACCTTTCCGAGTTCAACTGTGAAAAATCCGAAAGACGAAGAGAAGATTAATGCTGTTACTACAAGGAGTAAGAAAGTGGCAGAACCGAAAAAATAAAAAGAGGAAATAAATGATCCCTTGGTGATTGAGGTAGATTTGGAGATAAGAGAGAATGTGAAAGAGCCCGAAATTGTGACACCACCGGTTGCGCAACTTGAAGAGAAAAATAAGAAAGATGCTAAACCCACAATCAAGCTTCCTTTTCCTTCTAGAGTGACAAAGAAGAATCAACAGAAAAGGATTTTGAGAAGTTTGCATCCTTGTTTAAAAAATTAGAGGTTAATCTACCTTTCTTTGAAGCACTTGAGCAAATGCCTTTGTACAAGAAGTTTATGAAGGAGGTTATCGGTAAAAAGAGGCCAATGGGGGGAGAACCAGAAATTGCAACAGAAAAGTGTAGTATAGTCTCTCCAGCAAGGAAGATCCCCATAAAGAAGAAAGACCCTGGAGCGGCGGCGATACCATGCACCATCAAGAACAGAATGTTTAAAAAGGTACTCATTGATTCGGGTTCTAGTGTGAGTTTAATGCCACTATCTATCTTTAAAAAGCTTGAATTGGGAAAGATAAGTGAAAGTGAGACAAAGTTGAAGTTCGCTGATCACACCATCAAGAAATCATATGGGATAGCTGAAGACGTACTAGTGGAGATTGACAAGTTTTTATTCCCTGTTGACTTCCACATCATGGACATTCCTGAAGATGAAGAAACTCCTATCCTTCTTGGGAGACCATTTTTGTTGAAAAGTCGTTGCAACTTTGACATTGAGAAAGGGACTCTGACGGTGAAAGCCTTTGATGAAGAATTAACCTTAAAGATGCTAGAAGTCAAGAAACAAAGTGAAGGTGTACATGATCAAGCTTCTGTTGGTATGATCGAAAGTGAGGGAGAATACAAAAGCCCTAAACATCTCCAAGAAAAAGTTTCAAGCATAGCTTCTCAGGTGGAACTAACTCATGTTTCTATCAAAAGTCCTAAGGTCGCTATAGAAGTTAAGAAGAAAAAGAAAGAAGAAAACCAAGGTGAGAAGATGAAGGTTGAAAGTGAGTTAAAGAGAAAAGTGGTCCATACTTTTCATCTTCATGAGTTCTTGGTGGAGAAAGTAACAAGCAACAAGGTTTGGAGAAGGAAATACCCTCCATAATAAAGGGTAATGGACCTTCGAGCCATGCGACGTTAAACGAAGCGTTTCGTGGGAGGCAACCCACGGTTTTAAAAATTAATTTCTCAGTTTGTTTGTTTTATTTTCAGGAAATAAAAGAGAGCATCTCTAGTGGAAGCTAGGAAGTGATCATTGGAATGCAATACCTCTGTAAGCAACCTCTTCAAGGCTGGCTCTAAAACATTGAGGACAATGTTTAGTTCAAGTGTGGGAGGGGTTCTTTTCATTTGCTTTTAGTTGATTTCCATTTTTGTTTTTGTTTGTGTGTTATGTTGACATTGTGTTATAGATTGATTTATGGATGTCGAATAAATGATAAATGGTAGTTAGTGGATGAAAGGGGCAACCTGAACCTATTCCCCCGAGGCACCCTGGAAGTTGATGCAGCTGAAAGAAAAGTAATTGTTGGACGCGACTTGCTGATACTGGACCAAGAGGATTGTATGGAATACCTGCGCCGGAAAAGAGCCACATGACACGAGGAGTGCTTTGGAACCTGTAAGCTTACCCAACATGGTGAGTTTATAAAAAGCCAAACACAACAGATTATCATCATGAGAGTTCATTCAGGTATGACTTTATCATTCTGATTTTGCGTATGTTCTACTAACACAGCATAATATGAGGACACACTCTGAGGCATTTGTTTGTTTTACCACCTGAGCCTTTCTAGCCATCCTAAATTATATGTTTATCCGTTGTTACCCCAGTTGAGCCATATCCTTTTGTTTGTTATAACCATATCTATAACCCGCAGCCAAACACTTCCAACCCTTGCTCGGCATAAATGTTGTGGTTTTTAGAGTGGTGCTAAAATCTAAGTTTGGGGTAGTAATCATCAAAGAAGACGACAAGTAAAAAATGAAAATAAAAATTTTGAGACATATGAAGGTATGTCCCACAAAAAAAAGAGAAAAACTTTCCCGAATGAAAGACTCAATTACATTAAGCACTCACAGAAGAATGAGTGAAGCAAAAGAGTCTAAGTCGAATAAATTCCCAGTGTAACAAGTTGAGCACAATTACGAGAAACACAACATGAATGTCGAACCCAAAACCAATTGTTTATCCATTTCCTTGTGTATCCCACCGTACCTAAACCCCATTACAACCCAGAAGACCTCGAAAAGTGTGTGAACTTTGTTAGTGTAGTGAAGGTAGAATTTATTCAAAATTAAGAGTTGATATTGCATATCTTTATTTCGTGAGTGCACAACACTTTAACCCTGAGAGATTTGGTAAGAAGTGTGAAAAAGCTTGCAGGTAAAAAGGTACTCTGAAGTGGAAGTGTGGTAGAAAGTTTGGTTCGGCAAGCCAGAGATTCTATTAGAAAGGTAGACGCAAGTTGCGAATAACATCGGCAGTGTTGTGGAAAGAAAAATCCAGGGTGACCTCTGTTTGGTCTCTTGCATCGCTTGAGGACAAGAAATGAGATAAGTTTGGGGTTGTGATCGGTCACCATTTCTACCTAATTTCTATCATGGATTCGGTCTAAATTTGTTGATTCGGTAACACTTTGATCAATGTTTTATTGTTTTTGTTTAAGTATTTCATGTTTGATTGTTTTTATGTTTACTTTTCATTATGTTTTAATTTAAGTTATTTAGATGCTTTTGATTCCGTTTGGTTAGTTGTGTACAAGTTTCAGCTTTGAACAAGTCATCTTAAATGTCGAAGCAACCATGAAGGAAGGAGAAGCAAGAGAAAGATGAAAATTCAAGGTTCTAGGGTCAAACACGGCCGCCCGTGCTTCCTCGCACGGCCCGTGTCAGATGATCAACTCTCCTCCAAACAAAATCCAGGGGCGACACACGGCCGCCCGTGCTTCCACGCACGGCCCGTGTCAGGATGGCTGGGAGCAAAAATAAAAATAAAGAGCAACACGGCCACCCGTGCGTCCAAGCACGGCTAGTGCTGCTGAGAGCGTGAAAACTTCCAATTTTAGGATGGCTGGGAGCAAAAATAAAAATAAAGAGCAACACAGCCACCCGTGCGTCAAAGCACGGCCCGTGTCAGGATGGCTGGGAGCAAAAATAAAAATAAAGAGCAACACGGCCACCCGTGCGTCCAAGCACGGCCAGTGCTGCTGAGAATTTTAGGGCTTTTTCATTAAATCTCCACCTTGAGGGCACTTTAGACATTGCATTTGGCTGAGATTTGTACCTAGACTATTTAGTTGAGTTTGAGAGAATTATTGAGGGACTTTTTGCATCATAGGATAGAAAATCACAGAAGAGAGAAGATAGCTTCATCAAGAGTTTTGGAGACGGAGGGATTCAAGGGTTTCCGCCATTGAAGATCAAAGTCACCATTATTTTTGAGTAATGTCTACATTCTTTATTATGTCTTTCTTGAATATTATGAGAGGCTAAACCCCCCAATGCTAGGGGGTGGTCCTGATTTGGTTTTTGTAATAACGATGAATTTGTGATTTCGTCAATACATTGGTTTATATTATTCAGTTAAATTATGCAATGTTCTTCTTGTTTTCTTTATCGGTCAAATAAGGATTAATCTATGGCTAACAAATACATGACTGTAGTTGTTAGGGTTTGTGCATAATTTGATTATAGTAGATATCACCTAGGACTAGGGATACCCTATAATTACCACATAATCTTGATTATATAAAAGCTTGGTTTCAATTTAGGTTCCTAAGGACTTAGGATTTAGGTTGGAAGACCAAAGGTTTCCTTACTAAGGACATAGGAGGAAACACCCTAAGGATGTGGTAACTGAATGTTATGAACTTGTTGAAGAGATCTTAATTCTGAGTGTTACATGCCAAATCAACCACTCACCCTAGCGTCTCATATATTTGATAACAAAAATCAATTTATTTTTCTCACTATTTTACTTTGCAAGGATTTAATCCCCCAAAACCAAAACATTAATCTTTTGTTCAATTGAATCATATTTTACGAATCTGTATTTCCTACGCAGTCCTTGAGATCGACATTCGGGGAATTTCCCCTATTATTACTACAGAGGCAAAAATAGTACACTTGCTATTTTTCTGATCAATAGACTCTAGATACAGGTTGATCTCCAAGTTGGGGAGAATCATAATCAAAAGAAGAGTAAGTACAGGTGGTGATGTGTAAAGAACAAAAGAACTTCGTAGCTTGAAAAAAAAAGAGAAGAAACAAAAGAAGAACAACGTTTGAACTTAGACAGTTGTTGAAAAAAAATGAAAGAAGCATCGAGCTACGAATGAAAAAGATGGACGGGTGAGAAAGCTAATGGTATAAAGAAAAAGGAATGAGTTATGATTCGAATGCTTCCTTAGAATAGGAACAACCCTTGAATATCTTCTTTTCTTTGAATCTAAACCACATTACAACCCTATAAAGACCTTCTGATTCTCAGATTCCACAGGACTTGATGCTTACAATATGGTGAACATATGATATGGATCTTTGTTGATTTAATTGTTTGGATGAGTGTTTAACCCCTCTGTTATTTATCATACTTTTTGATGAGAGTGATTAGTACTGATTCAACTACGATTGTGTAGCGTTTTAAACTTCTGGAGGTAATTTCCTTTCAGAATCTGTTTCATGTGTATGTTCTGAGTTTGCAGGAAAGAAGGGTATCTTATTTGATCACTGAATTGAACCATTTGAAAAATCTTTTTGGAAAACTTGTTGCATGATTGTTGGTACGTTTTGTTGTATTTATTGGGGTAAGTAATTTTGTTTAGGGACAAACAAAACTCTAAGTTGGGGAGAGTTTGTTAGGAGTGAATTAGTAGTGTTTTCATGAGTCAAATTAACTACCTTTTGAGCTAAAGTTGAGTAGATCTTATGAGTTTTGAGGATTTTATGGTTAGAAATGAACTTCAGAGGTTCGATACTAATTGTAGAACAACTTGCGTCACCATGGGTGTTATTTGTGCAGATATTGAAGTTGAGAAGTAAAGACGAAGAAACACGCAGTCGTAGAGACTCTGGAGAAGAGAAATCACAAAGAAGTTGGATGAAGCAAAGGCCGAGCCCCGACATTAAGGGGCGAGACGCGCCATCCCCTCTGACTTTGGTTAGCGCCGCGCCAATACGTGCCGAGGCGCGGTGGCTGCGTTACAAGGATAAATTGTTATAAATAGAAGCCTTAATCCTCATAAGAGGGAGATCTTTTGGTGAACGAAATTCAGAGAGAAATCCTATTCCAGAGCATAAAACAACTTCCAACGGAGAATTCAACATCAATTGAAGACATCCCCTTGATGAAGATGAATCCCTCTATGAAACTTTGTGTGTTCTTCATGGCTATGGAGAGCTAAACCCCATTGTGTTGAGTTTAAGGTAGTAGTTAACCTATGAAGATGCAATTACTTGATTAATTCCCGTGAACAATTGTTTAAGATTTATTATCAATGAAAAACCTTACTTTTATTTTATATCCTTGTTGAACTATCAATCGAGAGATAGGGTTTATACTTTTGCCCTAGGTTTTTACATTGACTTGTTGATTAATACTCAGAGATGAGATTTTGAAGAAGTTTTCATAAATTATCGCGGTTAATTCCCTTTATCTTTATAGTTATTCTGAGAGATCGAATATCATACCGATAAAGGTGTCTCTAGAGTGATCAATAGACATAATATCTCTTTTGAGGATGAATGAAGATAATAACTTAGATATTGTTCACTTGTGGATTAAATGATCAATTGCATATGAATAGGTTGATGAACCCTAAAACTCAACATATTCATTCACCATTGTTATTCGTCTTTAAGCTTTTTATCATTCAATTATTATTCTGTTATTTGCAATTTGAGATTAAACAATCAAAACCAATACTTTTCACTAACTCATTATAATTCGACTATAGAACGACAGCAATATTAACTCAGTCTCTGTGGATACGATATATTAGAAAATACTTACCCAAAATACTTTCAACATCTGTCACAGAAACCGTTCACTAAATCGGTCTCTAATTCGGTCACAAAATCGGTCTCTAAAAATCGGTCTCTAAATAGGTCGCTAGTCGTTAGCGACTAGCGCTTTTCCAACCAGAAAGTGACAGTCTCCTTATCGGTCGCTATTGACAGTAGTGACCGATTTTTATATATTTTCGGTCTCTAATTCGGTCTCTAAAAATGATTTTTCTAGTAGTGAATTTTCACTCAATATTAAAAAAAGTCCCTTTACTGGATTCGAAACGAAGTGTCACACAATATTTGAAAAGCAAACAAGAAATTAAAAAAACGTTAATTTATCATATGTATCTACTAGTATGTGACAATATGGTATCGTCTTTGGCTTTAAGGGATTTGGTGGGTAATTCCCACGTGATGGCCTAATGGGGGTGGGTCTTTCTGAAGATCCTAACTTCGTATTTCATGGAGCCATGTCACCCCTTCTTTTGGTTAGTTACCCATAAAATACATAAAAACTCTACAAATTCTATAAAAGCTTTTTCAAATTCTTTACCTAATTTCAACAGTCACAATCTCTTTTTCATAAATATCCTATACGTGTTTCTTATAAAAGCTTTTTTACTCACCCTTTTTATTTTGTAAAAAAAAATACCGTGAGCGCTAAAAGGAAAAGGGAAAATTTATTTCCCTCCAATTCATCAAAAATCGGATTCTCCTTTGTGATTCTCTCACTTCTGCGTCATTCAATGGTTCCTAATTAGGGTTTGAGGAAGATTGACAAACAATACAGGTTACGCTCTGCTTCTCATATGAAAATCACATACGTCGACGATTAGGTTTTTCTCACCCTTTTACTCTTTCTACGATTAGGGTTTACGAAGATCAAGTTGGTCTCGTGGATTGGTGAGTACAATCACTCATTACAATCTTTCTTAATCATCTATCTATTTTCACTTGATATTCTTTTTAATTTTAATTTTGTTGATGTTGTTACAAATACTAGCTACATAATCTGAAGCTTATTTGATATATTGATGAGTTTTCATCTTTTACCTGAATCAAATATTAGTGACCGATTAATGTGTTTTGGATATAAATTATAATTGCAGGTATCAACAATATATTAGTGACTGGTTAATGCGTTTTGGTTGTGAACTCATTATGTTATGTGGAACATTCGGTTGTGAATTCATTCAATATTTATGCTATGTGGAACATTGGTTGTGAATTCATTCAATATCCTCAATCTGCCCTTAAAATACTGTCATTGAATCTTATTCTGCAAGCTGTTGAAATTGAAAATTTATTGAATTCAATCCTTTCTACTGAAGAGTTTCAAGGTATATAATTATTGAAGTTGTGTTTTTGCTATAGACTATAGACTTCCATTCATGATTAACCCTATAAATATTTAGTAATTAGTATTATTAGTGTGTGAGTTTTAAATTGTTTGGTTATGGTATTTTGCTAACTTTGCTTTCGTTTGTTATGTACTTGTGTATCGAAATTTTTTTCTTCCTAATTTAGAATCAACCTTGCACTTACAATGACACTAAATAATCTTATTAAGATTCAGAAAATCTTGCCTTCAATCATATGTTGAGAAATGCCAGTGCCTTCAACAATTATTTATATTAGAATGTCTTCAACAGTAGACCAAAGAATCATCACATAAACATATATTGGATTATTCTAGAAAGTACAAGGCTGTGCTATTCAAATGTGATTGGATTGATATCAAGAAAGGTGTCAAGAAAGATAAGTTTGGGATGACAATTGTGAATTTCAAATATTTGAAACACACTGGAAAAAATCTTTGGGATGACCCGTTTGTTTTTGCATCACAAGCCAAAAAGGTGTTTTATGTATATGATGAGAGAAACAAGGATTGGTGTGTTGCTCTAGATGCAAAGGTGAGGGATGTCTATGATATGGGTGATGAAGACTCCAATGAGGATGAAGAAATCAATGAGCAACAAATACACAACACAAGCGAAGCTACTCAAAATGTTGATGCTTTATTTGCGGTTTCAATTGATGAAAATGATTTCTTTGAAGTTGATGTTAATAATCAGATTGAGGAAGAAGAGGAAGATTGGGAGAATATGTTTTGATTTTGAATGATTTTATACCTTTGTATACAACTGAACTTAACTTATTATGTTGAGTGAATGCTTTGATTTTATATTTTCTTATTTCGTTTGTATTTTGATTCTATATTATTATATTTTCATTCTATATTGTTGCTTATTAGATTGTTAGCTTGTTCTTATTTTTATATTTTTATTCTATATTGTTGCTTGTTAGCTTGTTAATTGATTAAAATACAGTGATGGCAAGGAAGAGAAAATTGAATATTGGGAGTCGTAAGTCAAAAGACTCAAACCCCGTCTCATCCCAAGGAAGTAATTCTTAAGAAACTCATCCAACCTCATCTCATGTCCAAGGAATTAATGCTCACGAAACTCATCCAACCTCATTTCATGTCCAAGGAAGTAATGTTGAAGAAACAAGGCCTAATCCAATTCATGTGGAAGTTGGCATACACGAGTCTGAAGATTCCTACTATATTCCTTCTGATGATGAAGAAGAAGACCTACAAATTAATAAAGGTTTGAATTATAGATAGAAGTTCTTATTTCTTATGTAGAAGAAAAAGAAGATTATAGAGTTTTGAATTATGTTTTAATGTCTTATATCCTTGACTTGTAGATGTTCAACCTAAAAAAAAGAGGTCCAACGAGAATGTTAGATGTATGGGAAATGGACACCGAGAGTTGCATAATTGTTAATTTGGATAAGTATGGTCAACCCATTGGTCCTGAAGGTACGACTGTTACTCGTTTCATAGGGAGTTTGGTTCGAAGGAAACAATATGCTTCCATTAAATACAAATCTTGGAAAGTTATGCCGGACAAGGAAAAAGATGAAATGTTGGCACAAATAGAGGTATTATATATACAACTTTATATTTAAATCATGATGAACCATAATTTTTTATCACTAATGTTGTATTTACTTAACATATCTCTTTTTGTTTAGACCATATTTGAGTTCGTTCCTCCTATGAATGACATTGCAAAACAAATGTTGAAACTTGAGATGAATATTAAGTGGAAACAATGGAAGTGTGATTTAAAATCAAAGGCATTTGACCCAAGTAAAACAGAAGAAGAAGTTGCATCTTTTATACCAGATTGTAGAGTTGACCCAGATCAATATCGTGAATTGGTTCATCATTGGTTTTCTGAAGAAGCACAAGTAAGTTAAATTGAAAAGAAATTGTGTCATATTATAAAAATATTTGAACTTGGTTTCTTCATTCGACTAACATCATATTGTATGAATTGTTGAAAATAAGTAAAATTAATAGTCAGAATCGTGCTAAATATGAAGATATTCATTGTATGGGTACAAAAAGCCTCCCAAGATTGATCAATGAAAAGGTTTGTAAATATTTGAACTTTTAATTGAGTAAATTGTATTTATAAAAGAAATTACTTATAAATTATTTCTTTGGTATTAGAAAAAAAGGCCAAAGGAGCGTCGCCCACACGCAAAGAGATTTACATTGATACCCGTACTCGCAAAGATGGTTCAGTTGTTAATGAAAAGGCTGCAAGATTGATTGTAAGTTTCATATTTGGATAATGTCTTAACTTCTTGAAAAGGCTGCAAGATAGATTGATTGACTGTTTCAAATTTAGTTTCATGGGATTGGATAATGTCTTAACTTCTTGTTTGTTTCATATTTGACCTGTACATGCATACTTTTTATATGTATTTTGAGCATTTTGTTTATTTTGTAGCACCAAAGTATCAAACTAAATTTTAATATTTCTATTTCAAAATGTTTTTTTTAAATTGGAAGATATTAATTCAGTGTGTGTCTATGTTTGAATCTATTTGTCAAATGTATTGATAAAATTATATACTTAATTTTATTTAGGTGTGTGTCTATGTTTCAATTATGTATTATGAATCTATTATTTAAAAGTTAAAAATATAAGCTTTAATTGGTCGTTATTCTCTCTTTGTGTTACAAGTATTGGTGTGTTTATTTGATTTTCATCTTGCATTTTTTCTTATATTATCTATTATAATATTTCAGGAAGAACTAAACAAACATAATAATGAGGCTGAAACTTCTCAATCGATCGAAAAGACACCGAGTCATTTGCCTTGGACGGATGACATTTATTCCCAAGTAAAAGGACCTGAAAAGAGGGGACGTGTGAAATGTTTAGGTAATATTCCCAAACCTAAAAAATCAAAAGCTTCTTTGTCTGAAAATCAAGAGTTGAGGGATGAACTTAAGAAAATGCGAGAAAGTTAAGAGAGGACAAATGTGTTTATGGAAAATATGATGTCAGTGATACAAAATCGATTATCTCAAGAAGATTTGAATGTTATTTTACAAGCTGCAAGACAGGTATATTATACATTACTCTTTGAGTTCATATTTCGTATATTTTGAAACTATTTATTAAATTGAGTTTGTAACTTATTTTATTTTATTTTTAATAGGCTACCGATGCTTCTAGTGTTCCAAACCTGACAAATTCTCGAAATACATGCACTGATGAAGATGGAATAGAGGAAGATTAAAATCTGCTTCTATCTTAGATATGTCTTATGTTTTTTTTTGTCGTAACATCTATTTTGGTGATTGTTATTATATAATTGATATTACTTTATTATTTTGATGTTTGTAAGACTTGCTATTTTGGCAATATAATTGAAAATTTATTTGATATTGCTTTAAATTTTGTGTGTTGTATAATACCAAATTTTAATTATTAAAAATATATTAATTAAAAAAATATTAGTTATAAAAAATATATATCAATTATAAAAAAATAAATATTTATGTAAAAAAACAAAGACATATACCAATGCTAATTTTGTTCTATAGCAACGCAAAATATGTGTTGGATAAAGCTATTAAATAGAATATTTAACCGTTGCTATAGCCTAAAAATTTTTCCAACACTTCAAAATATCCGTTGGTATAAGATATTGGGACGAAAAAATTTCCGTTGGTACAGGGAATTAAACATGACGGAATCAGACCACCGGTGGTATAGGGTTTTTGACTTTTACCAACGGATTTTGAACCTTTACCAACGGAATTTGGTCGTTGGTAAATGTCAAATTTCTTGTACTGTACATACCAATAATTCCAAGGTTCAAGAGACTATTTACGAATGTAAATGATGCAAATTATGTTCGACGGAATGCAAATGAAAGAAAATGTGATTGAAAAATTGGCCATGTAGATGATTCTATGCAATTGAAAAAAATTTGATTCGTTGTTTCTAGATTTGGCCATGAGCCAAGAAATCTTAGACTTGGACTTGTCACTAATGGAATGTCTTGTTTGGTAACCTGAGTTTTAATCATACTTCATGACTCATTCTTCTCATAATTTACAATTTATCTCCTTGGTTGTTCATGAAGTGTAAATATATGATGTTACTATAACTCACTTTATGTGAGATATTTAATCCTTTTATACGACATTTCTAATTTTTCCTTTTTTACAAAAGCAAAATATACTCGTAGTACAATGCAAAATAGTGAGGTTATGGTTGAGGCCAAAACCATGTACTTCTCTAGTTTGAAAGATAAGAATCCTATTTTGACAACTATCGCGTTTTATGGTGTTATTAAGGAGATTTTGGAGATTGCTTATGTTATTTTCAAAGTGCCTTTATATAAATGCAAGTGGATTTTCAATAACATTGGTGTACAAACTGATGAGTTAGGATTCACACAGATTGACCATGGCTAGACAACTTATATGACTAAACCATTCACATGGCTACTAAGAAGATTTTTATGTGATAGACCTTTCAGACTTATCGAGAAGATGGTCAATTGAACTCCCATGAAAATACATTCCTCACAGTGATGAAAATTTTGATATTCCCTCCACTCCTTATGCTACACAAGTGCTTACTTCATATGAAGAAGTTGATAGAGATGATGTACATGTTATTCGTAACGATCATCAAGAAGGCATGTGAGAAAATTAACAAGTAAGTATTTTATATTCTTCATTCATAATTTAAGTTATAATTTCTAGGATTAGTTACTAACAACTATTATTATTTTAAATTTAAGGGGTTTGAAGTCAAGACATCAAGAGACAAGACACCAAGATACTATTATTTGATGTAGTGATGTGTATATTATAGGTTATTTTGTGTCATTTTGGTTTTGATTTAATATATGTTTTTTGGTTTTTAATGAAATTTTGTCATTGATGTAATACAATTGTTGGTCTAATTCAATTCACATATGGGTATATCGTTGTTTCTAGTGTGATACGATTCAGAAAATTCAAGTTAAGAATTTCGGAATTCTGCAAATTTTATATATATATATATATATATATATATATATATATATATATATATATATATATATATATATATATATATATATATATATATATATATATATATATATATTAAAAAAATAAATAATATCATAACAATTGTTTAATACAACCCTTGTTATAAGTAGAATGTTATCTAGAATAATATAACCGGTGTTGCTAAGAATTGAACTCATGGCCTATAAATTATTTCACAACGATTGTTTTTCTCAACTGTTGTTATATGTAATGTGCTACCTAACTTATGACCACGGTCACACGCTCGTTGTGGAAACCGACATACATGCAATCACACGCAACCCAACAATGAAACTTATGACCACGGTCACACGCTCGTTGTGGAAACCGACATACATGCAATCACACGCAACCCAACAATAAATGTACAACTGTCATTATATGTGTTTCACAATATGTGTTTTCTGTAATAGTGATTGGATTGAATAATACTATATACTATTATCCTTTTAACTATCCAAACACACTCATTATATCATGAGGATTTTATAACTTACAAAATACATTTTTGATTTAAGATATTTATTTGCATATTTTAGATTAATTTGTTAGAACTCTAAAAATAATTATATATTTTTTATACGGGAACTCTAAAAATAATTTAAGAAAGCAAAAGTGTAACTATTACATGACTCAAACACAAAGTAGTAAAGGTTGCTATATGAAAAGAAGAAGCGGGCGGGCAAAAACAACTAAAAGAATGTGCAAGTTAATTAAAACAAGTATCAAAGTCATACTTAGCCATTAAAGACAGTAGTAATTCAGTTGAACAAAAATGAAATAACAAGAAATCATGTTGGTCTTCAAACATATATCCACTATATGAAAAAGTAATCATTTTACAGTTGTGAGATTTTGGATCGAACTCTAGTATGGCCGAAGGGTAGCTTCTTGGTTCGACAGGGTTAAGCATGATGTCGAAGGTTGTTCACATGCTTGTGTCGAAGATGCTAGGGTTATTAGCATGTTAAATTAGGTTTTAGTGTTTAAACCCTAATTTGTTAAGTTAGCTTGTTTATTAAGTTGGCTTGTGTAATGGGCCTTGTGGAAAAAGCCCATTAGTTAGTATGTTAGGTTTTATTATAAATAGCATACTAGTCTCTCATCATTGCTAAGCTGCAAATCCTAATTTAGGGTGAGAGAGGTTATTTGTTATTCTTGTAAACTTGTAATCTTGTTTTAAGAGAAAGTAAAAGAATAGCAGTTATAACCAATTATTGTGTTCTTATTCTCTTCCCTAATTCCCTATTATACTTTGTTATTGGTATCGTTTTTCACAACAAATTGGTGCGGTGAGCGTGGAGAAGATGCCGTCAACAAAGTATGAGATTGAAAAATTCACCGGAGTGAATGATTTCGGTCTGTGGCGCTTGAAGATGAAAGCCCTACTGGTTCAGCAGGGTTGTTTGGAAGCGTTGAAGGGAGAGGCAGCCATGAATGCTGCATTAACGGCAGCGGAGAAGACAACTATGATCGAGAAAGCACACAGCGCAATTTTGTTGAGCCTTGGTGATAAGGTTCTCCGACAGGTATCAAAGGAGACGACGGCATCAGGGTTATGGGTGAAACTTGAAAGTTTGTATATGACCAAATCGCTGGTAAATCGACTCTACCTGAAGCAAGCTTTGTATTCATTCAAGATGATTGAAGACAAAGTATTGGCTGAGCAGTTGGATATGTTCAACAAGCTGATTCTTGATCTTGAAAATATTGATGTGAAGATCGATGATGAAGATCAAGCGCTGTTACTATTGTGTTCTTTGCCTAGATCACATGCTCACTTCAAAGAAACTCTCTTGTATGGAAGGGAGTCCCTGACGTTTGAAGAAGTTCAATCAGCCTTGTACTCTAAGGACTTGAATGAACGAAAGGAGCATAAACCTTCGACTGTTGGCGAAGGGTTGGCCGTTAAAGGAAAACTCTTACGAAAGGATGGTAAGTTCGACAAGAAGAAAGGCAAAAGCCAGTCGAAGTCTTACAGTGGCGAAGCATCTGGCATTCGATGCTACCATTGTAAAAAGGAGGGTCACACAAGAAAGGTGTGCCCTGAACGCCTGAAATATCATGGAGGTAAGGATAATGGCAACGCTGCCATTGTTCAAGATGATTTCGAATCATCTGATGTTCTTGTGGTTTCAAGCAGTGACTCTAAGAGAGAGTGGATCATGGATTCAGGTTGCACTTGGCACATGACTCCAAACAAAGACTTGTTCGAGGAATTATGTGATCAAGATGGTGGATCAGTATTGCTGGGAAACAACAAGGCTTGCAAGATTGCAGGTATTGGATCTGTTAGATTCAAGCTCCATGATGAGTCAATAAGGTTGTTGACTGAAGTCAGGTATGTTCCTGATTTGAAGAGAAATCTGCTTTCTCTTGGTGAATTCGACAAGAAAGGATATGTTTTCCAAGGAGAGAAAAGTATCCTAAGAGTCATGAAGGGTTCGAAGGAAGTCTTGAGAGGCGTGAAGAAACAAGGCTTGTATACCCTTGAGGCTGAAGTTGTAAGTGGTTCGACAAATGTTGCATCCACGAAACCTTTGTCGAAAACTGAAATCTGGCACATGAGATTGGGCCATGTCAGTGAAAGGGGTCTGGTCGAATTAGGGAAACAAAATCTGCTTGGTGGAGACAAAGTCGAAAAGCTGAAGTTTTGTGAACCCTGTGTACTTGGAAAATCTTGCAGAGTGAAGTTCAACAAAGGCAAACAAAGAACACATGGATCCCTTGATTACATCCATGCTGATCTTTGGGGGCCTGCAAGGTGTCCATCACATTCAGGAGCAAGGTATTTTCTATCCATAGTAGATGATTATTCCAGAAAATTATGGGTATTCATCCAGAAGACTAAGGATGAAACTTTTGAGAATTTCAAAAGTTGGAAGACTCTGGTTGAAAATCAGACTGGCAGAAAGGTCAAGAGGTTGAGAACCGACAATGGCCTTGAATTTTGCAATGAGGCATTCGACAGTTTTTGTGCTGCCTCTGGTATTGCAAGGCATAGAACTACTGCAGGTACTCCACAGCAAAATGGTTTGGCTGAAAGGTTTAATCGAACTATTTTGGAGAGAGTCAGATGCATGTTGACTAGTGCAGGGTTAACAAAGGTGTTCTGGGCCGAGGCTGTTTCGACAGCAACATATCTGATAAACAGATGTCCTTCGACAGCGTTAGATATGAAGACACCTGAAGAAGTTTGGTCGGGACACCCACCAGATCTCGACAAACTGAGAGTATTTGGCTGTGTAGCCTATGCTCACATTAGGCAAGACAAGGTCGAACCTAGAGCTCTGAAATGCATGTTCATGGGATACCCTGAAGGAGTCAAAGCTTATAGGCTATGGTGCCTAGAGCCAGGTCACAGGAGGTGTATCACCAGTCGAGATGTAGTTTTCAATGAAGCTGAAATGGCTTTTAAGAAAACTGATGATGTTGGTCGAAGTACAGAAACATCTGACGAAGAGTTGGAACAGGTAGAAATTCCTGTTGAGGTGGAGCATGTTGATGCTGAATTGCATATCCCAGATGAAGTCGAAGAAGAAGCAGAAGATGCTGAAGTTGAGGAAACTGACGATGACTACCTATTGTCGAGAGATAGGTCGAGAAGAGTCATCAAGCCACCTCAAAGACTTGGATATGCAGATCTTATAGCTTATGCCTTAATCTCTGCAAGTGAGGTTCTAGACGAAGAACCTAGAGACTATAAGGAAGTTATGAGGAGTCGAAATAAGACTGAATGGCTGAAGGCCATGGATGATGAGATGAAATCTCTTCATGATAATCATACTTGGGAACTGATCAAGAAACCTGTTGGGGCAAGGTTAGTCAGCTGTAAATGGATTTTCAAAGTTAAGGAAGGAATTGAAGGAGTGACGTCGAAAAGATACAAGGCAAGGTTAGTTGCAAGGGGTTTCACTCAGAAAGAAGGTGTCGACTTCAATGATGTGTTTTCTCCTGTTGTGAAGCATAGGTCCATTCGAATGTTGCTTGCCATGGTGGCACAGTTCGATCTTGAACTGGAACAGATGGATGTGAAGACTGCGTTCTTGTATGGTGATTTAGATGAAACGATCCTGATGAGGCAACCTGAAGGGTATGTCGAAAAGGGGAAGGAAGATTATGTGTGCAAGTTAAAGAGATCTTTGTATGGGCTGAAACAATCTCCTCGACAGTGGAATAGGAGATTCGACAAGTTCATGGCACGCATAAGTTTCATTAGAAGTCAGTTCGACCACTGTGTTTACTTCAGATTTCGACCTCGTAATTCATTTGTTATTTTGTTGCTTTATGTGGATGATATTCTCATAGCAAGCAACAGTGTCGAAGATGTGATGAGGGTGAAGGCTGAACTCAATAAGGAGTTCGATATGAAGGATCTGGGAGCTGCTTCCAGGATTCTTGGAATTGACATTCGAAGAGATAGAAAGAAGTCGAAGTTATGCCTATCTCAAGAGGCATATCTACGGAAGATTCTTGAAAAGTTTGGTATGTCGAATTCGAAGCCAGTTGTGACTCCAACAAACCCTCAATTCAAGCTGAGTATTGATCAGTGTCCCAGTACTGATGTGGAAAGAGCCTATGTGAATAGCATCCCATATGCTAATATAGTTGGTTCTTTGATGTATGCTATGATTTGTACTAGACCCGACATAGCATACGCAGTAAGTCTTGTAAGCAGGTACATGGCGAATCCTGGAAAGGCTCACTGGCAAGCATTGAAGTGGATTTTAAGGTACATAAATGGGTCTCTGAATAGATTCCTAATTTATGGTGGAGCCTTGGGTGAAGATGGTAAAGCAGTAATCGAAGGATATGTCGACTCTGATTATGCAGGTTGTATGGATTCCAGGAAATCTATTTCTGGATATGTTTTCATTATGTTTGGCACAGCAATTAGTTGGAAAGCAACACTTCAGAAGGTTGTTGCTCTATCAACCACTGAAGCGGAGTACATTGCATTAACTGAAGCTGTAAAAGAAGCATTGTGGCTTGAAGGTTTTGCGAAGGAGCTGAAACTTCAAGGTCGAGGTATCACTGTTAAATGTGATAGTCAAAGTGCAATACACCTGTCGAAGAATTCAGCCTATCATGAGCGAACTAAGCACATTGATGTGAGGCTGCATTTCGTCAGAGGAGTAATCGAGCGTGGAGAAGTCCAAGTGCTGAAGGTTTCGACTGAAGACAATGCTGCTGATATGATCACCAAGACATTGCCGAGTTGCAAGTTTTTCCACTGTATGCAGTTGATAAAGCTGCATGAAGAAAGCTAGTTTGTTCCCTTGATGTTGTAGAGTTAGATCCAAGGTGGAGATTTGTGAGATTTTGGATCGAACTCTAGTATGGCCGAAGGGTAGCTTCTTGGTTCGACAGGGTTAAGCATGATGTCGAAGGTTGTTCACATGCTTGTGTCGAAGATGCTAGGGTTATTAGCATGTTAAATTAGGTTTTAGTGTTTAAACCCTAATTTGTTAAGTTAGCTTGTTTATTAAGTTGGCTTGTGTAATGGGCCTTGTGGAAAAAGCCCATTAGTTAGTATGTTAGGTTTTATTATAAATAGCATACTAGTCTCTCATCATTGCTAAGCTGCAAATCCTAATTTAGGGTGAGAGAGGTTATTTGTTATTCTTGTAAACTTGTAATCTTGTTTTAAGAGAAAGTAAAAGAATAGCAGTTATAACCAATTATTGTGTTCTTATTCTCTTCCCTAATTCCCTATTATACTTTGTTATTGGTATCGTTTTTCACAACAACAGTCTTATTACATAACATACTTTTAACTTCTAATTTCATACTAGTATCTAATTCAAACACACAAACACACACCAAAAACTCAAATACCCATAAATCCACTAGCCAAGCCAAGAACAAGAACTATGTTAACCACTTCAAGGAGTCACTGTCACACCATATATTTGCTGAATCTTCTGCAAATCATCATCATTCACCAACTCAATCTTCTTTTTTGGCAACACAATCGGATACATAATAGACTCTTCCACAGAAGAATGTCCCAACCCTAATAAATGTCCAATTTGATGCATCACAAATGATTCCAAATCCACATCATCCTCATCAATAGCACTCTTACTCGACACCACCCAATTTTCCTCAGCATCCAAATATATACTCCCAACATGAACACTATTGTTTACATAACCACCTCCAACCATTCCACCTTTTCCATCCATCGTCACAAACGCTATACGAATATCCGAACCATTAAACGACACCGTCTCTACGAAGTCCAACGCAGTTACCTTCGACCAACGATTAAACGCGTCTTGAAACAACGACTTAACATTCTCCGGAAGGTTATTCTCCGGGTGAAAAGCATATTTCAACTCTTTTCCCGTCCACCATGGTTTAAACGACTTAACGTCGTTACTCATGGTGGTGGTTTCGTTTACGATGTCAGGAACACCGCAACGTGGCTTTGACAGAATATTATATGTATTTTCATCAAGCTGACCTGAAGTTTTGAGATTGAAAGTTTTCTGAAATTTGATTATTGCAGATTGAAGATTTACCGTGAATTCATCAGTGAAATTTGGATTCGAAGTGGAAGAGTTTAAGTATCCGGAGAAGTGTAAAAAGTCTTTCAAATCAGGAAGTTCTTTGGCCGTGTCTCCAATCTTTAGAGCTTTTTGGAAGATTGACTTGAAACTATTCCAGAGTCTTGAAAACCAGTTACGAGAGATTATGCGTTTAAGAAATAGGGGTATTCTGCTTCTGCATCTGCAAATAGAAAAGATAATATCAAAAGGAATGTAAAGGTTTTTTGTGCTCTGAATTTCATAGCTTGGGTTTGAGAAAATGTAAGCTAAGCTTTAGGTTTTTATTATATAACTTGGTCATTGGATTTAGAAATTATTCATATACTTTGGGTAAGAACAATCCTTTAAAAATAAATATTTGAATAAAATTAACTATTTAGTCATACATCACAATTTTTTAATTTAGAAATATGATGAAAAGATCAAAATGGATAGATTTAAAAAAGATTTAGACAAGATATGATGGCTTATTTAGTTTGTTTCTCTTATTTTGATTAGTAAATGGGGGGTTATTAAGTGATGTTATAGGTTAATTAAGTGCTAGGAAGTTTCCAAGTGTATTAAAGAATAATTAAGTGAAATTATTCCACACAATATAAATAGGCATGGTTTGCAAAAGTCAATGAAACTGTTTATTAACCAGGATGTAATCACAAGGAATTTTAATGATTGACTTAATTATTTTTGTTTATTAATCTTGTTAGAGGTACTATATAAGACGCTATGTTTGACGCGGTTTGTTTAAAATTCTAAGAAAAGATATATTTTTTATGGTTTAAGTACGATTGTATGTAAAAATGAATGATGTTATGCCGAAAAATAAAAGCTATTTTGATTTGTTTTAATATTTTTTATAAATTCAAAATTCATTAAAATAAAAATAATAATAATAATAATACAAGAGAATGAAAGATATAGAGCTTGACCCAATAAAACAAAGAGTTAAATATGTTTACCGTCCCTCCTAAATATTTTAAATTTCATTTTTAATCTTTTATAATATTTTTTTCAAAAAGTGGTCTTTTTAAAATTTTCAACCACACTTTTGATCCATCATGCAATTTAGCGACGATTTTTACAAGTTACCGTTATAATTAACAACGATTTTAGCCTTAGCGACTGAATTAGCAACAATTTTAGTATTAGGGTCCAAAAGTGTGGATGAAATTTTTTTAGAAGGACAATTCTTTGAAAAAAATATTTTGAAGGACTAAAAACGAAATTTGAACTATTTAGAAGGACCACAAATATATTTAACCCTAAAATAAAATAATAACGCAATCTGAATTAGAGATAGACATTCATAATTTACGAGTACAATCAAGCAAACCACTTATGGTGCGAATTCAAATTCAAAAAAAAAAAATGATATATGAAGACTATTACTAAAATCAGATAATGAGAACAGTGAATGAACTTGACCATCAACACGATATCGAATTCATTAACCAACAACTTACGCACAAACTGCGGTAAGTAATCCCGACCATTTCTGGCCAAACACTCTGGAATCAATCATAAACGACTGAAGTAGATTTTAAGACCGCAGAGATAGCAACTCTAACCAAAGCAAGAATCCACAAACCACTGTTAGTCAAAACAAATCAAAATTCTTTTACGCAATAGAGATAAACAACATCTTAAAATTTGCAAATCTCAACATAGTTGGAACCAAACAGATATTTAAGAATCAAAAAAGTTAACACTCACGCATCAGAGAAGATGAAGCTTAGTTGCAGCAAAAACTGGCGTCAGAATGCATGATATGGAGACCCAGCAGAGAAGGAGATGACATAACTGCAACCGAGTTGCATCATGCAACCACCGCCGACGAACTCTTCCACCACCCACAAACTGAAATCCAGTGAAGGCTCAACCGAAAAAAAAGTAAACAGATCTGAATCTTGATATTCTAATGAGACATAAAAAATAAACTCAACTAAATAACAGAGGAAGTGATTTTCTTTTAATACTCTACTTCATATATTTGATGCTTGATATTTTTTACATGTACATAATGCATGCCTTTTATAGGCTTTTCTATACTTAACAATTAAGTTACTTGTCTCCACTAAGCAAAGCTATCACATTTCATTGGCGGTTTGTTGCATGTCGGTTTGTTGCATGTTGCACCAATGGCGGTAATTTGTTGGCGGTTAGTTGGCGGTGCTAATTACCAGCTATATTCTAATCCTATTTCTTAATAGTTAAGTGTTTTATAGGATAACTAGCTAACACTTTTTTTTTTCACAACTAGCTAACACTTAATAATTAAGAGAAACTTAAAATAGGCTTCTAGTTACTACTTTAATATTCTAGGATTTTCTTGATTTAATTCTAACATTGTCTCCCTTAAATCAAGCTTGTATTATTCCAAGCATTTTCTTTAACTTATAGAATAGTTCGGTCTTCAATGGTTTTGTAAAAATATCTGCAATTTGGTCTTCTGTGGGACAGTACTCGATCACCACTTCTTTCTCAGCTATCAACTCTCTTATCTTATGAAACCGAATATCAATATGCTTGGAACGTCCATGAAAAATTGGATTCTTACTCAGTGCAATTGCCGACTTATTGTCGCAATATATATTTGTAGGATTATTATGTTTCTGATGTATCACTTCTAAAATTCTTCTCATCCATACTGTTTGAGTAACACAACTGGTTGCTGCAATATATTCAGCTTCAGCAGTAGAAAGTGCAACAACGGGTTGTTTCTTTGAAGACCATGAAATTGCACCTGTGCCCAAATGAAATGCCTACCCTGACGTGCTTTTTCTTGTTTCTATATCTCCAGCTCAATCACTATCTGTGTATCCAACAAGTTCCATATCATTATTACTAGCATAAAAAATACCTTCGGTTAGAGTACCTTTGATATAACGAAGAATCCTCTTTGCTCCTTGTAAATGGCTAACACGTGGTTCTTCCATGAATCTGCTGAGTAATCGAACTCCATATACTATATTTGGTCTTGTCGCAATCAGATATCTTAGGCTTCCGATCAAAATTTTATATTGGGTTGAGTCTACCCTCTTTCCATCATTTTCTCTTGTCAACTTCAACTTTTCTTCAACGGGGTGTGTAAACTAGTTTTGAATGCTCCATCTTGAACTTCTTCAAAATATCACTTGCATACTTCTTTTGAGATATGAAAATTCCATCATCTTGTTGGATGACCTCAATGCCAAGGAAATAGGACATTAGGCCCAAATCTGTCATTTCAAAATGTTGAATCATAGCCTTCCTGAATTTTGTAATCATCTCTGAATTATTTCCAGTGAAAATTAGGACATCAACATATAGGCACACAATAAGGATATCTCCAGGATCCATGTATTTGATGTATAAAGTGTGCTCATGAGGACATTTCTGAAAACCATTCTTCACAAAATAAGAATCAATCTTGTTATACCAAGCTCTTGGTGTCTGCTTCAAGCCATACAATGCTTTCTTCAACCTATAGACTTTATCTTCCTTTCCTTTTACTACATATCCTATAGGCTGCTCAACATACACTTCTTCTTCCAGATTTCCATTAAGAAATGCAGACTTGACATCCATTTGATGTATTTTCCAACTATTTTGAGCTGATATCGAAATAAGCATTCTAATTGTATCTAACCTTGCAACAGGAGAAAATACCTCAAAGTAATCAATACATGGTTTTTGTTTGTATCCTTTTGCCACCAACCTTGCTTTATACCGATCAATCTCACCATTGGGTTTGTACTTTGTCTTGTACACCCACTTCACTCCTATAGTTTTCTTGTATGCTGGTAACTCTGTCAGCTCCCATGTTTGATTCTTCTCAATTGCATTGATTTCTTCATTCATGGCTTTTCTCCAATTTTCATCATTAGCTGCTTCTTCAAAAGTAAATGGCTCAGAATCTGCAAATAAAGCAAAGTTGATAATCTCCTCATCAGATGGATCATTATCATTGCCCAAAACACAATCTTGCAGTCTGGCTGGTAATCTACGCGGCCTTTGTTGTCTGTTGGATGTTTCTGGCTCATCAGGCGTTGTTTGTTGTCTGTTGGATGTCTCTGGCTCATCAGGTGTTAGATTATATTCATTCACCTCTTCGTAATCATTTGAAGTTAATTTTGGATCTTTTCGTGACTTTGAGGACCAATCCCACATTCCTCTTTCATCAAAAGTCACATCTCGACTAATAATCACCTTCTTTGTCTCTGGATTGTAAAGCTTATAGGCCTTTGAGTTTGAACTATAACCAACAAAGATACATCTTTCTCCTTTGTCATCTAACTTCTATCTTAATTGATCTGGTACATGAGCATATGCAATACATCCAAAAACTCTAAGGTGTCGGATTGAGGGTCTTCTTCCACTCCAAGCTCCTTTGGGCGTCTTTTCTTGGACGTTTTTTGTAGGACACCTGTTTAAAATATAAACTGCAGTAGCAACAGCTTCTGCCCAAAATTCCTTAGGCATTTGTTTAGCCTTCAACATGCATCTCACCATATCCATGATTGTTCTATTCTTTCTTTCAGCAACTCCATTCTGTTGAGGTGTGTACTTTGTTGTTAATTGATGCTCAATTCCATGTTGTTCAAAGAAACTTGTACCAGCGAGGTATTCTTGACCTCTATCTGTTCTCAATGCTTTGATTTTACAACCACTTTGTTTTTCCACATATGCCTTGAATGTCTTAAAGGCATCACATGCTTCTGATTTTTGTTTCAAGAAATACACCCAAGTCTTTCTACTAAAATCATCAATAAAAGTAATAAAGTACTTACAGCCACCAGGTGTTGGTATTTCCACTGAACACAAATCTGAATGAATTATCTCTAGCAGCTTCTTCGCTCGCCAAGACATTCCAGTTGGAAATGAATCTCTATGCTTCTTTCCAATCTGACAAGTCTCGCATACTCCATTTGGAATATTCACAACAGGCAATCCAGAAACATATTCTTTTCTCGACAAGTAATTCAAGCCAGAAAAATGAAAGTGACCAAATCTCATGGGCCACAACCAATCATCATTTGGAATGATAGAACTCAAGCAAGGAAATTTTTCATGTTGAATTTTCAAAGGAAATAAGCGGTTTGGTGTCATTCTTACCTTTGTGATAAATCTTCCATTTCTGTCAATCAATGTGCAAAAACCATTGTGAATCTGCATATTGTAACCTTTCTCTGACAGTTGACCCATACTCAGGAGATTGTGATGAAGACCAGGAGCATAGAAAAAATCACCAATAAAGTTTTGAGTTCCATCTTTCAACCTGATAGAAATTCGGCCTTTCCCCAAAATTGGAATATTTGAATTGTTTCCAAACTTCACGGTAGATTTTACCGTTTCGTTTAGAGAAGAAAATAATTCCTTTTTCCCACACATATGATTACTACATCCAGTATCCAGATACCATATATCCTCTTCCTTAGAAAATTTATTACTGGCCAAAAATAAATTTTGTGGATTTTCAAAGTACTCACCTGTATTTTGATACGAACTTTCTGCCACATTTATCTGATGTTTGTATCTGCAATCAGCTGCTTTGTGTCCAAACTTTCCACAGTGATAACAACTGTAATTCGTTCTTTCTTGGTTGTAGTTACCTCTTCCTCGAACATGATTGATGAATCCAAAATTGTTTCCTCGACCACGATTGTTGTATCCAAAATTATTTTCACCTCTTCCTTGATTGGATGTATTGAAATTATTGTCTCTCCATTGGTTAAAGTTGCCACGTCCTCTTCCTCCATAATTTCCTCGGCCTCTGCCTCTATAATTTCCTCTTCCTCTGTTGAAAGTATTTTGACCTCTTTCTTCTCCAATATAACTTGACTCAGAAGTGTTGTTGAAATTTATCTGACTCTTTAGAGCTTCTTCTTTTACCACTTTTTCGGTCTTTTCTAATATTCTGATGACATGACTTTCAATGCTTCCCTGTAATTCTGCTACAGATAGAGTATCTGTATCGTGGGACTCAATTATTGTAGTCACCACATGGTCAAACTTCATCGGCATCGTACGTAGAATTTTTTCTACCACTTTGCTATCTGGATTATCTTCTCCATATACTCGCATCTTGTTGACGAGATTTATAACACGAGAAAAATATTGTTCTACTGTTTCTGAATTTGACATTTCGTACCTTTCATATTCTCTACGCAGCAATTGTAATTTGGACTTCTGAGCTTTCTCTACTCCTTTATGTGACAACTTCAATATGTCCCATGCTTCTTTAGCAGTTTTGGCATTTGCTATTTTGCCAAATATTGAGTAATCAATTCCTTGATGAATTTGTGAAAGTGCCAACTGGTCCCTTCTACGAGCAACTTCATCAGCTCCTTGTTGTAAACCAGGATCCACAAAGCTCCAAACATTGTGAGCTTTTAGATGTGTTGTCATCAACAATTCCCAGTAACTAAAATCCAACTCTGCGGTTAATTTTGGACCGGACCAGACAAAATTATAATTTGCCATATCTCTCAAAAAATACTCACAATAATTTTGACACAATGAGAACTCTTTTGTTCCTCACACACTCAAAAATATTTTTGACACTCACACTAGCAGGACCTAACTTGCTCTGATACCAATTTGATATTCTAATGAGACATAAAAAATAAACTCAACTAAATAATAGAGGAAGTGATTTTCTTTTAATACTCTACTTCATATATTTGATGCTTGATATTTTTTACATGTACATAATGCATTCCTTTTATAGGCTTTTCTATACTTAACAATTAAGTTACTTGTCTCCACTAAGCAAAGCTATCACATTGCATTGGCTTTGTTGCATCTCGGTTTGTTGCATGTTGCACCAATGGCGGTAATTTGTTGGCGGTTAGTTGGCGGTGCTAATTACCAGCTATATTCTAATCCTATTTCTTAATAGTTAAGTGTTTTATAGGATAACTAGCTAACACTTTTTTTTCACAACTAGCTAACACTTAATAATTAAGAGAAACTTAAAATAGGCTTCTAGTTACTACTTTAATATTCTAGGATTTTCTTGATTTAATTCTAACAAATCTAAAGAAAACAGTTGTAGATCTGCCTAAGGCGAGCATCAATTGACCCGATTAACTGACGACAAAAACTGCCGAAGAATCCACCCTGTAGCGTCCATTTGAAAGCCATCGTCGACGAGGCAGAAAAGGGACAGCCCCAAGGGTATAACGGTGGTGTAGAGGAAAGACCTGGTTGCACAACCAAACCATTTAGCTAAAAGAGTAATCAGAAAATAACTAAATTGAGGTGTTTTAGAAGGTTTTAGGGCCTATAGCCACATAAGTCTCACAAGTAATTAAAATTCAAATACATATTATTCTAAACTTTAGCTTTGTATTTTTTTCACAAATTTTTTTCCTTTAGATAGGGAGACGTGCAAGCACCAATGATGGACTGTTCTTGATTGGTTTCATGTAAGAATATGTCTATCTAATGGAAAGATCAGGTTGGCTTAACATCGATTAGGATTGAAAAGTGTAATTGAATCACCAAGACAATTTCGTGTAAGTTAGGGAATGGTAGTAACATTTGGAAGCATATTTGGATTAGCCAGATTTCATTGTCTTAGCAATTTAAGAACCTCTTACGTCAGGTTGTAAATCCTCACATTCTGGTTCAGGATGTCGAGCAACGGATTGAGGAAGTGTGGCATTAATATCTACATGTCTCTTCCAAGTTTTCTCATTGCAATGAATCTCTGGTAAAATACATTCAACTATTTGATATTCTCCAGAAGATCTGGCCCTAAAGATTTGTGCACGACCCCAGCCAGGGGCGCTGTCCCTTGGACCCCGGCAGGGCGCTGCCCCGCACCCCGCCAGGGGCTCTGCCCCTTGGACCCCGACGGGGCGCTGCCCCGCACCCTGCCAGGGGCTACGCCCCTTGGAACCACATTTCTATTATTCGTATTCAATTACATGTTTGGCTCGACGAGCGTGCACTCCGCACTACCCTAACTCGTTTCAAACTTAACGCATAATTGCATTGGTCTATAGTAAATCACATTACTACCAAAATACATTGATGATACTAAAATCACCAACAACCCCCCCCCATTTTAGTATAATCCATGATTTACTTACAAGTATAACAATCAAACAAATGCATAGACGAAAATGTCTTGCGATTGAATTTTCATCTTAGTACAAATACACATTCCAAATACTCGAAAATCGGGGTGTCACAATGTTTGAACCCGTCAATCCATTTGAATATCTGAAGATATAGTACACATATGTTTCTTACAATACTCTACTATTCATACTTGACACTTTACAAGCCATGTGTCCTTATCCATTAATAAGCATATAGGAAGCCAAGTCCAAGCTTCTTGAAGCGGCAAAACTTCATGCTCACATAGGTGATCCTTTTAATCTTGCACCTGCATTTGCAATTTTTCAAAAGAACCATTAAGAAGATATACTTCAACCTAGCCATCACTTGCAGGTCTGAGCACATACCTTGGGAAGATAAACACAATTGCTCCAATTTTTAATTATGATCTTTCCATATTGAATTCTGCTTCTAACGTTGTATTAGAAGGGAATTGGGTATACCATAGTTAATAGATTTAAATTGACTTTAATCCCATCCCAATTACCTACTTCTTCACTAAGTCTCTAGCTAACCCCTTCGTCAAGTGGTCAGCTAAGTTTTGTTGCGACCGAACAAAATCAATAGATATCACTCCATTCATGATTAATTCCCTAATCATACTATGTCTAATACCCAAATGTCTAGACTTTCCATTGTATATTTGACTATATGCTTTAGCCAGTGTGGCACTACTATCACAACGGATAGAAATTGGTGATATCGGTTTAGGCCATATCGGAATCTCATATACCAAGTTCCTTAGCCATTCTGCTTCTTTACCAGCAGCAGCTAATGTTACAAACTCAGATTCCATTGTGGAACTAGTTATACATGTTTGCTTCTTGGAAGCCCATGAGATGACACCTCCCCCAAGCAAGAATACCCATCCACTTGTAGAGGATGAATCTTCAACATTATTTATCCAACTAGCATCCAAATAACCCTCTAACACCGAAGGAAATCCCATATATGACAATCCATAATTCATAGTACCCTTTAAGTACTTGAATACCCTAGTTATCGCATGCCAATGATGTCTACTAGGATTACTAGTAAATCTGCTCAACTTTCCAACCGCATAAGCAATATCCGGTCTAGTGCTAATCATAGCATACATCAAAGAGCCTATAGCTCTTGAGTATTCGAGTTGATCCACATGTTTGAAGGATAGAAAAAAACTTAGAAAGGGGGGGTTTGAATAAGTGTAGCTTTAAAACTTGTAAGATAAAAACAATTTGCACAATGATTTTTATCCTGGTTCATTGTTAACTAAACTACTCCAGTCCACCCCCTTGGAGTGATTTACCTCACCTGAGGATTTAATCCACTAATCACACAAGATTACAATGGTTTTCCACTTAGATACCCTCTAAGTCTTCTAGAGTATTCTGATCAAAACCTGAACACTCTAGGAACACAATGCTTAGATACCCTCTAAGACTTTCTAGAGAATCCGATCACAACTTGATCTCCACTAGTTCTTACAACTTAATGTAAACAAATTCTTATAAGAGTTACAATGCTTCTTAATAAGCTATTATCACAACTGTGATTTTTCTCTTAAGTTTAAGCTTAATCTCACTAAGATATTACAACAGCAATGTAGTGAGGTTGAAGATGAAGTTTGAAAGCTTTTGAATTTGACAGCATTTCTGTATGTATGCGCAAAGTGTTCTATTCAGCTTCTCATCAGAACTTTTATTTATAGGCACTTGAGAAGATGACCGTTGGGAGCAATTAATGCGTTGCGTGATCCGTACAGCATTGCATTTAATGTTTCACTCTTTTGTCAACTACCTTGAGCCTTGCTTTCGCTGTGTCTACTGACGTTGCCTTTAATAGCTTCTAACGTTCCTTTTGTCAATCAGCGTAGCCTGCCATCTTGTACTTGCTTCTGATCTGATGTTTGTGTAAACAATGTTTGAATATCATCAGAGTCAAACAGCTTGGTGCAGAGCATCTTCTTGTCTTCTGACCTTGAAGTGCTTCTTAGCGTGATACCATGAGAATCTTCAGTGCTTCAGCTTCTGATCTCAAGTTCTTCTGATGCTTCCATAGACCATGTTCTGATTCTGCTTGACCATCTTCTGATGTCTTGCCTGAGCATGTTCTGATGTTGCATGCTGAACCTTCTGAGTCAGTGCTTCTTGCCCTGATTTTGTGCATACTCTTTATGTGATTCCTGAAATGGAAATTGCATAGTGTTAGAGTACCACATTATCTCATACAAAATTCATATACATTGTTATCATCAAAACTAAGAATATTGATCAGAACAAATCTTGTTCTAACAATCTCCCCCTTTTTGATGATGACAAAAACATATATAAATGATATGAATTTGCAATCAGAATATCAGACGGCTAAAGACAATTACACAGTTATAGCATAAGCGTATAAACATAGTGTGTGAATATGTCTCCCCCTGAGATTAACAATCTCCCCCTGAGATAAATAATCTCCCCCTGAAATAAATACTGGAAGAAATTTATAAATAAAGGACTTCCCTGAGTATTTTCCATTTCAGTTGAGACGATCACATATGCTTAGATCTTCAGAACATTCATAGCTTCTGCTTCTTGCTTCCAAAGGACAGTGTTATACCCCAAAATTTGCCCACATATTTTTCAAGAAAACTCCAATCTGAAAATTAAGGGTCTCATATAATCATGGATTTTTTATTTCAACAAATATCCTGACATATGAAATACTTAGTTTTTAGAATTTTTCTTATACAGTAATTTGGCTTGCAGTTGAATTTATTCTTACGCAAACACCAAATACTGTTTATTACTTCACACATGCTATTTATTTATTTACAGATAAATAGTACTGACACAATTGGTACAGAGTTAAATCTTTTTGCAGGCGCAGAATCAGGAAACTCAGACTGTACTGGTAACAAGTAGATTATTATTATCTTTTGTTTCCCACTAATTTTTGTACTATATTCCATTATTTGCAAAAATCTTTTCAAATCTCTTTTTCAAAAATCAAATCTCTCCTTTTTCCAACACTATCATACACTTTCTTTCAAATCTTACTTCCACTCAAATTTTCCTTTTGTACGGAATCACATCATTCCCCAACGTCTCTTTCCTTCTTTCCATTCTATAAATACCTCTCATTTTCTTTCATAAAATCTCACATCAAATTCCAACTCATCTTTCAAATTCCTATCTCATATCTATTTTCTCTTCTTCCCTGACAAGAATGGCAAAGTGGATAGAGACACTGTTTCTTACAGTCATCACCATTGCTACGGTGATCATGACTTTCTTCTGCCTGCATAGTCCTGAGGAGTGTGGACCTGCAATGGTTATGCTCCCAATCATCTACATGTTATTGTTCATAGCATGGGTCATTAATCGTCATTCTTAAAATTTGCCGTATTTCTTATTTCTTAAATGTACCGTTTCTTCGTCGTACTGTTCAATATAGTATGTGATATTTGTACTGTCAGTATTAAATGTTGTACTATTTGCCATAATATTGCTTAATTACTAAGATATTATTTTGTGTGTTTTCTGCCAGTCAAATATTCCTATTTCTGTGCATTAAATGATTTTCAGGGTTATTATCGGTAATTTTGCCCGCATACCGTAAATATTAGTTATTTATTATGTCTGTGTTTTTCTAACAAGTCATGTAAATAAACTTTCATTTTTTACATAAAACAAAAACAAAAAAAACAACAAAAAAGAAAATTAACTTTGACCGTTGATTTTTCACTCTAACTGCTACATCAATACCTGAACAGTCAGTTGACAGCCAAACTGCTGGCAGTACAATTCTCAGTGTTTTGTACCATCAATCAAATCAATCTTTCACAATTCAAAATTCCAAGATTTTTGTTCTAGAAGTCTTCTGAATATCACGCGATTAGCAGAGACTCAACACTGCGCAAAAATCAAGTACGCTTAAATATCTCCTACACAAACAGTCCCTAATCAGGGTTTTTCTTGTTTTTACAGGAGCAACAAGTTTTTGAGAGCTCAAATGGATTTCATACACATCCATATATCTCAAAGTACCATCATACAAATTTTCAAACTTCAATTCACTCAGACGCACCGTCAGCAGCTCAAACAGTCAACAGACGACCCGTTTGACCAAAAAGGTCAACAGACAGTCAAAAATGAAATTTTTTGTCAAAGTCCATATTTTGTCAAAGGATTCATCATTTGATCATTGGATGATCATAATTCATCAAGGAAAGATCAAAAATCAACAAAACCCTAAGATTCAAAATTAGGGTTTTTGCCTGAAAAGTCAACTCAACTTTGACTGATCATAACTCTTTCATCCTTCATCCAAAAAATTCAAACCAAAGCTTGTTTTGAAGGAAATTCAATTATCTTTCAAATGCCATTGATCCCATGGTCATTGGATTCACCATTTGAAAAATATGATCAAAGACATTACAGGTCATTTTCAAAGTCAACAAAAAGACACTTTTTTCAAAAGGACACACAAGGAGCTTCAAAAATCATTTTGACATGAGACCAAAGGCATTGGTTAGAGGACTCTTTGAGGTTTCCAAAAAGTGCAAGATCTCCTTCATATGACAAAAATTGAGGGACTTACACCTTGTTGAAGTTGGCTAAATTTTGGGAAAATACATGAAATCAACATTGTTCAAAATTGTATTTTTTCCAAATGGGGCCAAGTTTTCAGCATTCAAACATCATTTCCATGTTACTATGGGCCTCCCACGACCAAGACTAAGCCCATACCTTTTTTATCCATTTTTTGCATGATTTTATCTTACTTTAAGATTAAAATTAAAAGGAAAATGCATGGATAAATGGTAGCTTACAATCTAAGCATGACTCACCCAAGGAACCTTCAATTTTCTGCAGAGGATTGGTGCACAAGGCAAGAGCATTGAATGGAGTCAAGACTTGGTCAAAAATTCAAGGTTTTTAATATTTAAAAACCAAGTTTTCAACAAAGGCAACTAGCTGCAAGTTAGCTTCAATTCTAAGCACACATAGCTTATAAATAAGCTATCTTAGTTCAGTAACAAAGGGGAGACAAGTTCAGAAGAAAAGCTAAGCATAACACCTTTGTAATCACTTGAAAAAATTCAAAGAAAACTCAAATTCGAATTTGTAATTTCTGCTCATTTCAATACAAACTAAGCATTCATACACCTTCCTTGAACATCACTGAAACTATCTCAATCAATTACAAGCCTTGAAGCTCACTGAATCGAGCTACACAGGTCAAAAATTGTTCAAACTAAAATCAATTCGTATCTGGCTATTCACACATGTTTAACAAGATGTAGACATACTATTGAGTTTGGTTTGAGGTGTAGATCATTTCTGGAGCTTTAATTAAGTTTTAGATGCGTATACACGAAACCACCATTTTAGGGTTCTTCATCCCAAAATTAGGGTTTTCTAAATTAGGCAAAATTACAGGTTCTGAATAGTACCATTGAGTTCGCATGAACAATACGAACTCAACCATACCATCGCGCCAAATTTATACTCACGTTTGCTTGTATTCGCTATTATTACCAGGTGTAAAAGATTGGGTTTTTTACACCACCTGCAAATGAACGGTGTAAAAACCCATCTGAAGGTTGAAGATGATGCGTGGCGCCCTCTGATTCGCTGGGAGGCGCGCGCGTGTTTTTTTAAACTGACTTGGAATTCAGTGTTTTGCAGGTGTTCCACGTGCTATGGTCCCTCACCATCTGGGCCTTCTGATCCATCCATCAACTCATCCAACGCGCCAGATCACTCTTCCCCACCATGCTCCCTCACTGATTACCACACAGGATCAGTATCCTTTTATTTTTTATTTTATTTTCTATTTTGTTTTAATTTCTTTGTTAAATTAATTAAAAATAGTTTTAAAAATCCAAAAAATACACAAAAAATATTTTTATACTTCTAAAATAATATACTATTTTATGAAATAAAAATATTTTGTTTTTCTTCAAAATTTCAATATTTTACATAATTAATTAGTATATATTTATATATTTACTTTTTTATTATTCTAACCAATCAAAAAATCCTAAAAAAAATTGTTCTTTGTGTTAAATATTGTTTATATATTATAAACTAATTTTGTACATATTTTGAATAATTTTCTCTTTAAGTTTTAATTATTTGTATAATTATTTGCATAATTATGTTTTAATTAACTTAAATCAATTCCAAAAATTCCAAAAAAAATTAGTTTTGTTTTAAAATTAATCAACAAATATTTTGTACATATTTTAAACTTAATTTCTAGGTTTAAATCTATTTTCATCCTTTTTCTTCATTTTAATTTAATTAATCATGCATTAATTATAATTAAAACCAATCATAAAAAATCCAAAAACATGCCTTTTATTTTTCTTGCAATTTAAATTCCTAGATAAATGTATAGGATGTCAAATTCATGTAAATAGGCTAGTTTACATTTCCCGCACAATCGATGTAATAGCGTAGATTTACTTTCCGCGCTTTACATTTCCGCACTTTAATTTCCAGCACATATAAACTGCGTGTATGTCAAAGATAAAATTGAACCGTTAGATCACTAACTTCAAAGATAAATATCTGAATCCAATCACAATCACACTTGCACCTCTTGAGGTAATCCCTTCTCATTTCTTTCAAAGTCAAAGTCAAAATTCCACTGTTTTGAGTACAAAATCGAACCTTGCTTTTATATCCGATGAAAGGATAGATTTTTAAAGGAAATAGGATAAAGACCTTACAACTCAGGGTAGACCTCCTAGTTTGCTTGCTCAAATCAAAACAAACAAAATTCTCATACACTGTTGATTTTTCAAAACTTTCAAAAAAGACAATACTTTGTATACATCCAAACACGGGTTATTACAAAGTTAACGTTCTTTTCAAAACATCTTTCGAAAGATAAACAAGCATTTTGTATACATCCACACACGGATCATTACAAAATTCAATTTACAAAGGTATTTGAAACCACATATGAGCAATCTCAGAGCAATTGAAAAGTGATCGAAAAACAAGTGAGCTAAGCAAACTTAAGAGCCCATGGATAACCATGGATACAAAGGGTGCTAACACCTTCCCTTTGTATAACCTACCCCCTTACCCAGAATTTCTTAAAGGTCTTTTTTCTGTTTCTTTTATAAACCTTTCCTTAATTGGATAAAATAAAAGGTCGGTGGCGACTCTGTGATATTTTCAAAAAAAAAATGCGAAAGCATTAAGCGACAAAGAAGAGTCAGTTCACGTATCTCTACAGAACAGAGGTATGGCCCGGTATTAAAAAAAAATCGGAGGTCCACAGACAGCTTCAGAGCTTTGAATTTCTTCTTGAATCATTGCATTCTAGATTGTATCAGAACATTGTTGAATGTACCAGGGCATCATCAGAGCATCTCTACATCCTGAAATGTTATAGAACAAACTAAACCACAAAAGTCAAAGCATGAATGAATCAGAACATAAGATATGTATCAGAACATATAGTATGTATCAGAGCATAAAAAGAATGTATCAGAGCATGTTAAGAATGTTTCATGTGTTAGAACATATTCTGCCACGAGAATATCAGAACATTATTCCTTCTTGCTTCTGATCTTGAAGCTTCACAACACTCAGCTTGCTTCAATTTCAGAACATTCTTCCTTCTTGCTTCTGATCTTGAAACTTCACAGCACTCAGCTTGCTTCTCATGTTGAGCTTTTTAGAGTGTCTTCAATCCTGCAAAACACTCAAAGACATAGAACTCGCAAATTCTGTTAGAAATGTGGAGACTTACTCCCAGCAACTGATAATATAAATCAGATCATTTATCACATTTTCTCCCCCTTTTTGTCATAACATCAAAAAACACAAAAGATTCAGATGAAAAACAAACAATATGAGAGAAGGATAAAGGATTTCATTCATTGAAGTAATCAGAAGATATAAGGGATGAGAAGATAGATGCACAAAGCAGATGCAAGAAGAAAGAGACAACTAAGACACAACAGACTACGACTGGCCTAGTTGAGAAACTATCTTCGCCAGAAGGTCTTGAATCCCAGCATTGCTATCAGCTCGCTTCTCCATAAATGAGCGAAACTCATTGTTGGTATCTTCTTGCTTGTCCATGCGAGAAGCTAGTTCAGCTTGATTCTTTTGAATAGCCTCTAAAGTCTTCACCAGAAGAGAGGGTTCTTCAGAAGAAGCTTCACAACTTCTGTTCAAAGGGATAGCATTCTCAACAGCAGCATCCATGGTGAGATCATCATCATGATTTTCCTCAGTAGGAATATTCCCAGCAGGATGAATCTCAGCATCAGCTTCTTCCCTAGAAGCATCTTCTTCATACTCAGGAGCAGGAAGATCAAAATCTCCATTCCCAAGGGCTTGAAGAATGGCAGCTAGATTCCTAGGAGCAGTAGGACCTTCAACTTCCGGAGGGTAAATAACTTCTGGAATGACCATATTGGGGGACTTCTCAGAAGGATTCTCCCTCAGAAAGTCAAACAACCACTTGAAGTCTCCAGTCAGAACTGGATACTTAGGTCTCCAAACCACAATATCCCTGCAAGGATTGTCTTCCAATTCATCAACATACATCTTCTCCTCAAGAACTCTCCTGTTTCTGATGGGATGATAGTATACACCATCATCTTCCAAGAAACATCCAGGAGCACCAGGTGCAGCAGCCACGAGTCTCCTTTGGACTTCCATAGCTTCAACCTGAAAATCCTGTCGAAAGCTTCTCCAAAGATTTCGAGTGGAAACATCATCAAGGTCATTAAAGAAGGCATCTCTCAAGATATCCAGCCTACAGACAAAGGCATGTTTGAACAGCTCAAGATAGATATGAGGTTCAGGTTCAGGAGGGTTGAAGGTGAATTTGTAGTCAGGGTAAAGAAGGCAGTATGGATTGGATTCTCTGGAAGGTAGGGGATGGGATAGAGAAGGTGTAGAATTTGTGGTAGATGAGGATGGAGTATCTGTGGGGAGGTTTGATGAGGATGGAATATCAGAAGATGCTGGGGGACAGACATTTAGAGGTAGTGGATTAAGAATAGAGGAGAAGGAGGTGGTTGAACAACCTCTGGGATAATAAGGGGATTTTGAGGTTCAGAAGGAGGAGGTTGGATACTGGTTGGGATGAGGAGAGAAGTTTGAGGTTCAGGAGAAGGAGGTGAGTATATTTGCCTGGAGAAATTGCCAGTTCTTTCAGCACGGAAAGAATCCCTGATGTGCTTCTCTTGATATTCCTTGGAATTTACTTTGACATGATCAAAAGTAATGTTCTGCTTCTTAGCTTTCTTAACTTCTTCCTCTAAAGCTTTTCTCTTCAGCCTTGCTTCTTTCTTCTTCTGTTCCTTCTGCTGCAGTTCAGCCAGAGAAGGAAGAACTCTTCCTCGAATCCATGCAGGATCAACAGAAGATTGAGCTTTTACAGAAGCTTCCAAATAACGCTTAACAGCCTTGTTAAGTTCTTCTTTAAACAAGGAAGCAAAACCTTCAACCGGAACCCTTCTAGTCAGAATATCTGGAAATATTACTGGAACAGAAATTACCTTCTCAATGAGTTCCATCCTTTGTAGGTCAAAACCATTTATAACATGCCCTTGAATGACGCCAAAGAACTTGGACGTTCCAATAGTTCTCAGTGAATCCAGCAAGTCACTTTCTATCAGAATTTCTGAAATCATTCTGGCGAAGGGAACAGCATTTCTTGTGAAGTTAGGATACTTCTTGCGTTCTTCATCTCTTTACTCTTCAATATAAGTCTTCAAATTCTGAAAAAGAATATTGGAGATGTTGACTTAAATTCCTCTTCCAATGCAGAAGAGAGCAAATTTCTGATCCGGATTAATGTATGTTGAGGAAAACGATCTCCTTCTATGATGGAGAGATCCTAGAATAATCTCTGCCCAAACTTGGTAGAATGGTTTCAACAAATCAGTTTGATGAGATGAAATACCAGTAACATTAGATATTTGTCTCTCAATTGTTAACCAACAAACTCTGCTAGGAAGAGGACAAGTGCTTCCTTCTTCATCATCAAGATTCTATAACTTCCAGATCAACTTCTCAGTTATCACAACTTCATGCCCTAACACGAAGGAGATGATTGCAGTTGCGGTAACCGTTGCATGAGCCCAGAAATCTTTCACTAATGCAGGATAAATTGGTCCAACCAATCTATCAAGGTATTTTGACCAGCCTTGTTCCATTGTCTTAGCATCAGTGTTGAAACCATGTAATCTTAGATTTTCAAAATCTACCGAAGATTCACATAGAACTTCCATTTCAGATGAAGGAATGGAACAGGTCTTCAAGGGAGCATAACCATGCTTGCGAAAAACAAGATGAGCAGAAGACATTTCTTCTTGACTTGAGGAACTTGAAGAAGGATTCATGGAGATATACTGGGATTCGGTTACGAACTAGGGTTTATGCAATGAATGAGAAAAGAAAGAGAGGAATGAATGAAGAGAGAGAAAGTAAAAAGATGAAATGAAAGTGAAGATGGGTATATAAAAGGGTGGATTTGAAAAAAATGCAATATGTTTTAAACGAAATGATTACAGAAAAGCATGACATCAATTTGCATTTAATGAGATATGACGTTAGAAGAGATAAAGTGATAAATTGACATGATTTGCACAGTTACCTAGGGCGGCGTCTCCTCAACTGTACGCATGCTTGTCCAAAAATAGTGAACACGTGTTCATTTTCTGGAAAACTGGTGACAACTGTTTTACTTTAAAAGAGATTCTGAATCAACTTAGATAAAGAAACGTTAGTAATAACATAATCAGAACTTCTAATTGATCACTATCAGAACTTCTTATAAAAACATAATCCCAACACATTTCAGAACTTATCCGTACGTAAGAACTTCTCATCTTCTCATTCTGGGCATAAATCCATACTGATATTCTTCAGAATGAACTTAAACCTATCTTCAGCAAGGGGTTTTGTAAAGATATCAACCCATTGATGGTCTGTATCCACAAAGTTTAAAGAAAGAACACCCTTCTGAACATAGTCCCTAATGAAATGATGTTTAATCTCAATATGTTTAGCTTTGGAATGCAAGATAGGATTCTTAGATAAACATATGGCAGAAATATTATCACAGAAGATAGGAATGCTACTCTCATATATTTGATAATCTTCTAGCTGACTCTTCATCCAGAGCATTTGTGTGCTACAACCAGCAGCAGCAACATATTCTGCTTCTGTTGTTGAGAGGGCAATGGTAGCTTGCTTCTTGCTGTACCAGGAGATTAGGTGACTTCCAAGAAATTGACAACTTCTAGAAGTACTCTTCCTTTCAATTCTATCTCCAGCATAGTCAGCATCACAAAATCCTACTAAGTTGTATTCTTTAGATCTTCTGTAGACTCTGTACAACTTCTGACACACGTTGGATGCATAGGAGTTTTGGCTTCTTTGCTTTCAGAAAGATTAAACTTCTTCAGAAGTTCTTTCACATACTTAGTTTGATGAACATATGTTCCATCAGAAGTTTGATTAATTTGAATCCCAAGAAAATACTTGAGTTCTCCCATCATACTCATTTCAAATTCAGCCTGCATATACTTAGCAAACTCCTTCCCAAGTGTAGCATTAGATGTTCCAAAAATAATATCATTAACATAAATTTGACAAATTAAAATGTCCTTCTTAGATGTTTTACAGAAGAGAGTCGTATCCACTTGTCCTCTAGTGAAACCATTGTTCAGAAGGAAAGAACTTAGTCTTTCATACCAAGCTCTAGGAGCTTGCTTCAACCCATACAGTGATTTCTTTAGTTTGAAAACATGTTCTGGAGACTTGGAGTTTTCAAAACCAGGAGGTTGGTGGACATAGACTTCCTCATCTATATAGCCATTTAAGAAGGCACTCTTAACATCCATCTGATACAGAGTGATGTTATGTTGAGTGGCAAAAGAAATTAATAAGCGAATAGATTCTAACCTGGCCACCGGTGCAAAGGTTTCTGTATAGTCAATACCTTCTTGCTGACTATAACCCTGAGCCACCAGTCTGGCTTTGTTTCTTACCACTTCTCCCTTCTCACTTAGCTTGTTTCTGAAGACTCACTTTGTACCAATGATGTTGAATCCTTTTGGTCTAGGAACAAGATCCCATACATCATTCCTTGTAAACTGATTTAGTTCTTCTTGCATGGCAATTATCCAGTCTGGATCTTCTAGAGCTTGATCAACAGAATTTGGCTCGATCAAAGAAACAAGACCTAATTGACATTCTGCATTGTTCTTAAGGAATGCTCTTGTTCTAATAGGATCATCTTTCTTTCCAAGAATCACATCTTCTGAGTGAGCTGAGGTGAGTCTAGAAGATCTTCTGACTGTTGGCTCTTCAGAAATTCTGAGATTCTCTTAAGATGCAGCAACTTGATCTTCTGATCCTTTGCTTCTGAGACTTTCAGCTTCTGAAACTTTGCTTCTTGGTTCTTCAGCTTCTGATATATCAATATCTATATCTGCAAAATTCTCAAACTGCTTTGGCTTTTCAAGACCAAGCTTATCATCAAATTTGATATTGATTGATTCTTCTACAACCAATGTTTCAGTATTGTATACTCTGTAGCCTTTAGAGCATTCAGAATATCCAAGAAGGAAACATTTTTGTGCCTTAGAATCAACCTTACCAAGATGATCTTTAGTACTCAGAATGAAACAAACACATCCAAAAGGATGAAAATATGAAATGTTGGGCTTTCTGTTCTTCCACAATTCATAAGGAGTCTTATTTAGAATAGGTCTTATAGTGATTCTATTCTGAATATAACATGCAGTATTTATTGCTTCTGCCCAGAAGTGCTTAGCCATATTGGTTTCATTGATCATGGTTCTGGCCATTTCTTGTAGAGTCCTATTCTTTCGCTCTACAACTCCATTTTGCTGTGGAGTTCTAGGGCAAGAGAAATCATGGGCAATACCATTTTCTTTGAAGAACTCCTCAAAGAATTTGTTCTCAAATTCACCACCATGATCACTTCTGACCTTTATGATTTTGCACTCCTTCTCAGACTGAGTCTGAGTGCAGAATTCAAAGAACACTGAATGAGACTCATCCTTGTGTTTTAAGAACTTTACCCATGTCCAACGGCTATAATCATCTACGATGACTAATCCATATTTCTTCCCTCTGACAGATGCTGTTTTGACTGGTCCAAACAGATCAATGTGCAGAAGTTCCAACGACCTAGAGGAAGAGACAACATTCTTAGACTTGAATGCAGGTTTGGAGAAATTGCCCTTCTGACATGCTTCACAAAGAGCATCTGATTTGTATTTCAGATTTGGGAGTCCTCTGACCAGATTTAGTTTGTTAATTTGAGAAATATTTCTCAAACTAGCATGTCCTAATCTTCTATGCCAGACCCATTGCTCTTCAGAAACAGACATGAGGCAAGTCACCTTCTGCCTCTCAAGATCAGAAAGATCGATCTTATAAATGTTGTTCTTTCTCTTTCCTATAAATAGGATTGAGCCATCCTTCTGACTTACAGCCTTGCAAGACTTTTGATTGAAGATTATGTCATAACCATTGTCACTTAATTGACTTATGGACAATAAGTTATGCGCTAATCCTTCTACAAGAAGTACATTAGTTATGGAAGGAGAGTTACCAATACTTATGGTTCTAGAGCCAATTATCTTGCCCTTCTGATCTCCTCCAAACTTGACTTCTCCACCAGACTTAAGCACCAGGTCTTGGAACATAGACCTTCTTCTCGTCATGTGTCGCGAGCACCCAGAGTCCAGGTACCATGACATTTTGTGCTTTGTCTTCTTTGCTGCCAAGGATATCTGCAACAGAAATTATCTTCTCCTTAGGTACCCACAACTTCTTGGGTCCTTTCTTGTTAGTTTTCCTCAAGTTCTGATTGAACTTGGGTTTAGCATAATAAACAACAGGAGGAACAGCATGATATTCTTTAGATTTGGCAGCATGATATTTTCTAGGCTGTGTCACATGCTTCTTAGTGTGTGTAGCATCGAAGCTTTTGGCATGTGAAGTGAGCCTAATATCATGTGAGTGGCCATATTTGAATTGATCATACAATGGCTTGTATGTGATTTTCATATCATCTACAGGTTCAAATTTGTGTGGGGTATCACCCTCATAGCCAACGCCAATCCTTTTGTTTCCAGAAACACCATATATAATAAAAGCAAGATGACTTCTGCCAATACTTCTAGATAAAAACTTTCTGAAGCTCGAGTCATATTCTTTCAGAATATGATTGATACTAGGAATGGATTTTTCTGATTCAAAAGGAGATCCAATATCTTTGGATAATTTTAAAACTTTTTCCTTCAGTTCAGAATTTTCCACTTCCAGCTTCTTAGTTTCAAATTCAAATAGCTTTTTCAGCTTTTTGTATTTGATGCTAAGATGAGCCTTGAGTTCCAGAAGTTCAGTTAAACTGGAAACTAACTCTTCTCTAGATAGTTCAGAAAATACCTCTCCAGAATCTGATTCTGATGTAGATTCTGATCCATCATCCACTGTGGCCATCAGTGCAAGGTTTGCCTGCTCGCCTTCAGAGTCTGATTCTGATTCTGAATCATCCCATGTTGCCATAATACCTTTCTTCTTATGAAACTTCTTCTTGGGATTCTCCTTCTGAAGTTTTGGACATTCATTTTTGAAGTGTCCAGGCTCATTGCACTCATAACAAATGACCTTCTTCTTGTCAGATCTTCTGCTTCCAGAAGATTCTCCTCTTTCAGGCTTCTTTGAACTTCTGAAGTTTTTGAACTTCCTTTGCTTGCTCTTCTAGAGTTGGTTAACCCTTCTGGAGATCATAGACAGTTCATCTTCTTCTTCTGATTCCGATTCTTCAGAATCATCTTCTTCAGCCTGAAAAGCATTAGTGCATTTTTTATAATTAGATTTTAATGCAATAGACTTACCTTTCTTCTGAGATTCATTAGCATCCAGCTCAATTTCATGACTCCTCAGAGCACTGGTTAATTCTTCAAGAGAGACTTCATTCAGATTCTTGGCAATTTTGAAAGCATTCACCATAGGACCCCATCTTCTTGGCAAGCTTCTGATGATCTTCTTGACATGATCAGCCCTTGTGTATCCCTTGTCAAGAACTCTTAAACCAGCAGTTAGTGTTTGAAATATTGAGAACATCTTCTCAATATTTTCATCATCCTCCATCTTGAAGTTTTCATATTTTTGGATCAAAGCAAGAGCTTTAGTCTCCTTGACTTGGGCATTTCCCTCATGAGTCATTTTCAATGATTCATATATGTCATAGGCAGTTTCCCTGTTAGATATCTTCTGATATTCAGCATGAGAGATAGCATTCAACAAAACAGTCCTACACTTGTGATGATTTTTGAATTGCTTCTTTTGATCATCATTCATCTCTTGTCTTGTAAGCTTTACACCACTAGCTTTCACTGGATGTTTGTAACCATCCATCAGAAGATCCCATAAGTCTCCATCTAGACCAAGAAAGTAACTTTCAAGTTTATCTTTCCAATATTCAAAGTTTTCACCATCAAATACTGGTGGTCTAGTATAACCATTGTTACCATTTCCATTATGTTGCTCAGTATAGCCAGATGTGGATGTATGTGTTGGATCTTCACCAGCCATCTTGACTTAAGCGTTTTTCTCTTCCTGAATCTTTTCTAAATACGGTTAAGTGCTTGCACCTTAGAACCATGCTCTGATACCAATTGAAGGATAGAAAAACACTTAGAAAGGGGGGGTTTGAATAAGTGTAGCTTTAAAACTTGTAAGATAAAAACAATTTGCACAATGATTTTTATCCTGGTTCGTTGTTAACTAAACTACTCCAGTCCACCCCCTTGGAGTGATTTACCTCACCTGAGGATTTAATCCACTAATCACACAAGATTACAATGGTTTTCCACTTAGATACCCTCTAAGTCTTCTAGAGTATTCTGATCACAACCTGATCACTCTAGGAACACAATGCTTAGATACCCTCTAAGACTTTCTAGAGAATCCGATCACAACTTGATCTCCTCTAGTTCTTACAACTTAATGTAAACAAATTCTTATAAGAGTTACAATGCTTCTTAATAAGCTATTATCACAACTGTGATTTTTCTCTTAAGTTTAAGCTTAATCTCACTAAGATATTACAACATCAATGTAGTGAGGTTGAAGATGAAGTTTGAAAGCTTTTGAATTTGACAGCGTTTCTGTATGTATGCGCAAAGTGTTCTATTCAGCTTCTCATCAGAACTTCTATTTATAGGTGTCATACCCCAAAATTTACCCGGTGCAATTCCAATTTTAATTTATTAAGGGTGTTAAAAATTAGGAGCCATAGGGTTTAGTATACCTATTATTAAACTCGCTCTCCTATAAAATTCCCTTGATCAAAGAAAAGAGAGGGTGTAAATAGCAAAAATCTCTAAATTCAATTGGCACTTGGGTTTTTTTTCTTTCATCTTTTTGGTTCGTAGAAAAAAATAGAGGGGTGTCTTGCTAGAAATAGAAAATGTTAGGGCCCAATAGGCCCATTTGCTTATCACCATTTAACCATTTACATTACTATTAATCATAGCTTATTAATATTTGTTAATTCCTAAATATTAATTTTAAAATTAATATTAGGTTAGTAAAGATTAATCAAGTTTATTATTAATATTAATATAATTGGTTATCAGAATATTATTTTATTGGGTTATTATTAGGGGAGTATTATCGATTGATTAGCTTACTTTTACTGATTAATTGATTAATTAAATTAAGCAAATCAATGGATTTTTGGTGATTGGTGTTTTGTTGTCTTTTGGGCCACAAAGTGATAACAGAAAGAAAATTATTGGGCCATTGGTTTGGGCCACACACGGATCAGGAGTGGACCGGGTCAGAACCGACCCGGCCACTGTTCACCTTCGTCTTCAGTCTCACGCAGCAAACCATAGCCGCTGCGACATCACCCACGAAACCCTAATCTCCATCGTCACAAACCCAGGCCCATGGATCCTCAATCAAACGCGTAACAGAAAACAAAATCCGGAACAAAACATAACAAAATCAAATCTAATCTTAACAAGCAAACTCAAAATCAAATTGGAATAAAACTCAAAACAGAATTGAATCAAATAATTTTATTGAAAATCTTATAAATCAATTTACAAACGAATCGAATCTCTAACTTGAATCAAATATTTCCTAATCTAATCTAACCCTAATAATATAAAAGCAAGAAAATCATAAGAAGAAGGGGGAGGAGAAATTCTGGAAAATCGGAGCCGTCGCGAAGTCGAAGTCACACCTTAATCTTCATCCGAACCGGCAAAATAAGAAGAAGGGAAGGGATTAGAGGACGAATTGGAGCTAACACTTTCCTGAATACAAGAAATAAGCTCCACACGCAGCACGCAAAGCTGCCGTCATCCGGACAACACGACGGCAACAGCCCCAAGCTCCGTCCCAGATCCGTCGACTACGCAGATCCCGCCTCGGTTCTCCGATCGCACACATCCGCCGTCGACTCCGCGCGAACCGCCACTGCAAGCAACATCCACTTCTCCTCTTTCTCTTTGGCTCGGATCCATGGTATGATTTATGTTGTTGTTAAGAAAGAGATTTGAGTTAAATTGGATGGTTGTTGTTTTGATTTGTAAGTGAGATGGAGAGATTTCATTACTGTTAGAAACATAGTTTCATTTACAGGTTTGTAGTTCCATTTTGAAGAGAAAAAGTGGTTTGTGTTGTGAAGACCATAATAGATAATGAAACAAAAGGGATGGGAGGCGTTTTGGTGTCTTGGGTTAGGCCCGAAGTGATTTTACCATCCACCACCCTTTGTTTTTTTTTTGAACCGCACCCCCCCTAGCTTGTTTCAAAATGGTTGTAGGACCCAGACTTTGAGCCCATACGAATCTCCAGCGCTCCATCTGCTAGTCACACCCCTTGGTTTACTGTTTGAGCATGTTCTATTAAATTGTTTAGTCTCGCGCATGTTTCTTGTTAATGGTTGTTTTAACATCAAGAAATATCACAAACATGCTTTAGTTAGATTTTCTTCCTCATAATAAAAACTAAAGTTTTTGTATCTTTTTCACACAATCATTTCAATTCTATTTAATTAGATTAACTTAGGATATTTAGATTATTTGTCTAAATTAATTATTTTTTAATAATTCAAATAACTCTCGATCAATTCTCTCCTCGACCCGACTGAAGCTATCAGTCGCTTTAGACGAGAGATAAAAATACACCAACTAAAACACCTTCAATTTGCTGCCCGCGATGATCAATCTATCGATCTGAGCAATCAGCAATGCCTTTAATCCGTTAGCTATGATGACCAAATCCATTGGTCATCGCATCTAACGGTGCCAAATCAAACCAGGGTTGTACGCTAACTTCAAAACATTTTCCCACATTCTAATCAATTTCAAAACTATGACAGGCCATCCAAAAAGCCTTTAAACAATTTCAAACCCCAAATTCAATCCTAAGGCGTACAACCCTGTGCCCGAACTACGTTGACTCTGATTCTCCTAAGGAGATACGTAGGCACTTGGATAACCAAGGCGAGTCCCCTTCCCTCTAAATCTCAATTTTTCCCGATTCGTTTCCCTTAATTATTAATCCTTGAAAGCATGAACCTTGCCTTAATAATTTTAGCCATAAAACTGTCACCTTAGATTCAAAGCCATAGGAAAGGGTTGAGGGTGCCTAACACCTTCCCTCGACCTGATTATAATAAACTTACCCTGAATCTCATATCTGCGTAGGGTTTCCTATTCGCCCTTCAGAATAGGTGGCGCCTCTAAAAGTCTATATTTTTAGGGCAGGTTGCTACAGCTGGCGACTCTGCTGGGGATAAATCATCAATGGTGAATTATTATGCTCCTAGGTTTGGCAGGGTTTAGGTTTGATAAATTATTTAGGTTTGTGGCTAACTATTAGGGTTTGGCTAATTCGCCATTTTAGGGTTTATGGTTTATTGTAAATATTTAAATTTTATTTATTTATTTATTTACTTGCAATTTCAATTATTTACAACAATTACATTTATTTACAGTAATTTAATTAAATATTTGTTTACGTGAATATTTGCTATTTTACTGCACTTTTTGGGTTATATATAAATTGCGTTAAACCTAAGCGTGGGAATTATAATAATGACCAGAGGGGAATTACATCGCCTACGAGTCTTATTATAATTCCACTCAGAGTGGGTTGAATATCCGGAAAGGTCTGATACGAGGCTCGACCTTGTTGAGGGCTGGACTTGGTATTTGGCTGATCTCTCTAGGAACCTACCCCAAAAACTCGAACCTCATGGATAAAATGAGTTGTTCTAAAATCCAAAGAGACAAAAAGTCTCGACGGCTACGAACGACCCCATGAGACCTTCTAGAACATACCAATGGGAAGGGTAGGCACCCTAAGCCGCTACGTCGAACCTATGAACCTAGGGCTTATGTGCTTATGTGCTTATTATGTGTTTACAATTTGTATACTGCGAATGTCTTGCGTTTTAATTTTTGCAAGTATTCCTACACGTTCCCTGGCCTGCAGGGTCCCCATTTCTAAAACCATGTCCTTCCCACGAAGGACACCTCCACCTATGCATGTTGATTGGCCTCTCGATGGCCATGAGACTTAGTGACTGTCATGAACAGTCACCCCATGCTTACATCTACGTGTCCCATAGCCTATAAAGATTCTATTTCTAAAAACAATCACATCCCTCATACGAAGGACAACCTTGTTAGCATGCGTTCGATTGGCCTCTCGATGGCTATAAGATCTAGTGACTGTCCTAAACGGTCACTCCATGCTTGTTCTCGCGCACCCTCTAACTTGTAGGGTTTGGGTTTCCATCCATCTATCATTATCCCAGTCCTTGAGGGGTTTCCTTGGGTTTATCCCTTAAAATGTGTGGGGTATCCTTATAGTAACCCCCGCTCTATGCCACATTGCATTGCATGAAAAAATATAAAATAAAATATATTCATACACCATTGTGTCATACCCTAATTTTTGACCCCCCTGAGATGACATATCTTCAGGATTTTCATCAGGTCAAAAGCAAGTACCCAGAGCAGTCACTTCTTCATTTGGCATTTAATCAAGGATGTTCAAAGACAAGAAAACTCAGGCAAAGGATCAATCAGTAGAAGGATTAGTCTCTAACATAATCATAGGACTCAAGAGCTTCATTTTTTCACCTATGATTGATTAGACACCCAGTCCTCTGAGTACAGATTTACTCAGATCACCAGACTAGGGTTTTTGAGCCTATCAAGGACTGAAATCAGGGATCACCTTTGGGAAACCCTAAAAAGCTCCAGGACATCATTCAAAGACATCAATCATCTTCAATTGGCTCATATGACAAGATCCACTGGACATCACACCTCAATTCAAGATCCACAGTCATCATTTTCATCTGGTCGACAATTAGGGTTTTTAACCTAATTCATCTGGATAGTTGACTTTTAATCAGGGCATGGATCCAAAACTCAAGACATGATTCAAGAACCTCTACTACCTCAATATAACCCATTTACATCACTCATTTGAGGAGAAGATCTTAATTCCACACAAAAGTCCAAAATCTCACCTTATTTGGAAAAAGTCAACTGTATGGGATCACCTTTGAGTTTTAAGATTTTTGGTCAAACCATGACTTTCAAGGATCAATATCATCAATATATGGATATTAAAGTCATTTGACCAAAGAAATTCAAGAAGAATCTTCAAGGAGCAAAAAGTCGGGAATTAGGGTTTTCGAGGGCATTATGGGAACACAAAATTTCACCTACACAACTCAAAAAACTTCCAACATGAAAGTTGTAGATTTTTCAAAATAAAACAATATCTTACATAGGAACTTTTTTCAAAAGATCAACCATTTAAGAGATTTGGAATTTTCAAGCTTTAGGTTATAAAAACTTAGAAATTTTTCTAAGTGTTTTTAACCTAGTTTTCATCCAACTTTGGGCTCATTTTTCACAATTTTCCCAAATGATTCTGAAGAAACCCCAAACTAATGATTTGAAGTAGATGTTTAGGGCTTTCCAAATTGTGCTCAACCTTCTCCAAATTCATTTTGAGCTAAGAGTTATGCTTGTTCAAAGTTGGCACCATGAAGTAAAATTATAGGTCATGCATCATTTTTGAACTTTGCAATTTTGTGCACATGACCTCACTTATGGATGCTACACGACCCATAACACATCTGAAAACATGCCATGCATTCATTTTTACCATGACATGAGAATTGAAGAAGATTCTAAAAACAAGAACATGTGATTATGTAATGATTACATTTGTGAATTTATGGCAAATTGATGAATCACCCAAGGAATCTTCTCACCAACCAATTGGAACACTCCTCTGCATCAGAAATGTTCCCCAAGACCATATAAGATCAATAGATAGGGAGCTAGCTCGATTTGGCCATCATTGCATTTTGAAGATTCTTTGAATTTCTTCATGGCCAAGAACTCAAAACTCCCTCATTAAGCAAGCTCACTCTCTCAATCAGTACTGAATCAATTGCCTATAAATAGAGGACTCTTTCTCATTCAAAAAACACACAAAAGCAACCATATTCCTTGCTTTCTCTTTCTCTCCTCTTGCTTATTGGTTTTTCAAAGTTCTTTGGCAAGAAGAATCGTTTTCTTCAAACCAGAGCTTATCTTTGGAAAGTAAGCATTCTAACATCTCAAAGGGGTTCATTTGAGGTGATCCAAGCACCTGATCACTTCTGTAAGTGGAGGAACGCCATTGTTGCTCTCACTTTGGAGTTGTTGCAGTTGGAGGTCCATAGAGCAATTCAGAAGGTTTCCAACAAAGCCAAGCATCCAGGCACGTTCCTCTGGTCATAGTGAAGCTGTTCAGATGGCTGCAGCCCGTCTGTAACTCAAGAATCATCACTCTCCATGTCCACTTGAAGCTCAAATCGAGGGAGGTCCATAGAGCAATTCAGGAGAATTGAAGTTACAATAAGCATTCAGTTAGCATCACTGAGTCCCAAGGAAGCTTTTGGGATCATTCATACAAGCTCAGGTGCTCTCTACCATCTTCACGACCTCCATTTTCAGAGGTAAGTTTCTGAACTCTATCTCTTTAATTTAAGTACTCTTTGTGATAAAGCTCGATTCTATCTTGTTCAGCATCATCAGAGGATTGAAAACCCTCTATCATCATTCATTTATCTTTAAGTAAAGCCATTTAATTTGATTTTTAAATTTTAGGGTTCTTCACGTTTTCTGGTAAATTAGTTAGATATAGTTAATATAAATTTATGTTAGTTACATATTCAGAATCGTGAGTGAATTTAGAGCAAGTTTCATGTTTACACCTTGGCCATTGGTTGAGATTTGAGAGAATTAGAATTTCAAAAATGTTGGAGCTTGAGGTTGAAGACGAAGATGGAGGGTGGCGCCATTTTCAAATCTAAGGGCCAAGTTTATTTTATTTTGAATGGTTTGTGTTTTACAAACAAATTCATCGTTTGCCCTAGTGGCCTCACATGCGCTCTTAGTCTCCTCATGCCCAAGGTCTGGGGTTCGAATCCCCCTCGCCCCAGACTTTTTGTTTCTTTTATTTTTCCATGATTTACCACTTGTTTGAAAATATAATGAACTGGGTGTGTGTTATAATCACCAAGCGCGCGTTGGCTCAGTGGTGTTATTTTGAGCTGGTGACTTAGAGGGCGTGTGTTCAAACCTTGGAGGAGACAAACCCAATTTTTTACCACTAATTTCCTTCATTTTTCTCACAACTTCACACAATTAATTCACCTATCAAATTAAATCATTTTCACTTCATTTTTCACACACTTGTTATTTAATATACCTATTTTATGAATAATCAAAAAAATCATAAAAATATTATTTATTTCATGTATTTTAATTAGGTTTAAAATAGTATGTTTTAAATGTTTTCTTAAATACTTTAAAATATGTATTTTCATTTTGTTTTAACCTAATTACTTTGTGAATAATTTTATGATAAAACCCTAATTATTTAGGTCTTAATTAGGTATAGATTTCATCTTTTCCTTAATTAAGTTGACTTTTGTCAATTTGCAAAACTGTTTTCAATCTCCGACCAAACAGATGATTAAGTTTTTCAAACAACAAAACCTTATATCATTTCAATCATTTTCAACTGTTTCTCATATACAGTAAATCATTTTTAAATGGGCCTCTAATAGAGTGTAAGTCCCAACACCTTCTTCTCTTCTTAGCTTGTTTTCAAAACTGTATTTTCAAAATCTTCTTTCTGTTTTCAAAACATTCTTCTGGTATTTGAAGGGCATTATTCCCGGTGAAACTCTTCAGATACCTATGTGACCTTTGTCCATCTTCACTTCTTCTGTTTTCAAAAAAACATTAACTGTTTATCATATATATATTCAACTGTTATCCACCAATTGCTGGTAAGGCTTTATACGTACTTCTTCAAAGGCCTCCACTCCATCCAGGTTAGGCTTTACAAGCTTTCCATTTACAGTCTTTATTTAAATTACTGTCAAATATAAACTGTGCATATATATTAGTTTAAAACTACATTTGAGTATAAACCCTAGGACAGTTAAACTATATATATATTATAGGAATATGGCCTAGGATTGAGAATGTCTTCCCGGTGAAGGCTCTTTCCTAATTAGAGATCTGTAGTTCAAACCCCCAAGATGAATTATTCCCGATGAAACATCTTGGCAAAAACCTTAGAATCCAAAAAAATAGGACACATCCACCCAAAGAGGAATTATTCCCGGTGAAACCTCTTACCCATTTGCTTAAAGCCAAAATAAGTTCAAAACTACATAGCTTTCTCTTGTGCTATAACAAGGACCCTCGATGACCCTCGATTAGCCTCCTCTTGGGCTTTGTACAAGGACCCACAGGCTTCTTAAAAGCATTTCCAGCTTCCTCTTGAGCTTGTATACAAGGACCCATCAGGTTTCTTATAAACATAGGAACAAGTCTTTAGTCACCTTTTAACATACCCTGGTGAGTTTCTTCCAATTTAAACCAGACTTTAAACAAGCTAAGTTTGTCTCAATTTTACATTGAGTACACCTTTTGGAATGAGAGACATGGACAGTCTCTGTCACCCTTATCTTCATCAATTTTCCTTAGCAGAGTCTAGGATCCATGTTTGCTTATCCTCAGTCAGAGTCAGCCTTCATCTTAGGCTTTAAACAAGAAGTCTCCACTAGATAATCTTTCTGCCAATCATCTTAATAAAAACCCCTGGAAAGGGTTAGCCTCCAAATCATTTCTTTCATCTTAATAAAAACCCCTGGAAAGGGTTAGCCTCCAAATCATTCTTTCATTTTAACAAAAACCCTGGAAAGGGTTAGCCTCCAAAATCACTTCTTCAAAAACCAAAGATTCATTTCTCGTAGGAGATAATTTCCCCAAAAGAGTCAAAACCCCTGGAAAGGGTCAGCCTCCAAAAAACATGACAAAAATCAGTCTTTTAACAGACAATGTCTCCAGCTGAGTCAAAATCCCTGGAAAGGGTTAGCTTCCAAAAAAATCAGTCTTTTAATAAATAAATCCTTCAATAGAGTCAAAACCAACAAAAAAACAGTTAGCCTCAACCTTGGGCTTCATACAAGGCACCAAAACAATAAAACTCCCTGTTAATATTCAGCCTCAACCTTGGGCATTGTGCAAGGCAGATAATAGAGTCTCCCCTAGTGAGTCCTTCATTGTTCAGTAGCCACAACCTTGGGCTTTGTACAAGGCAGATAAACCATATTTCATGTGTCAAAGATTCCTAACATCTAGGATCTTTTCCCATAGAGTCATCCATACTTAGTTTATTTAAGAGTCCGCCACAACCTTGGGCTTCATACAAGGCAGAAAATAATATTTCCCCTAACTAGAGTCAGCCTCAATTCTGGGCTTTGTACAGAACACCAAATAAAATCCATCAAAATAGACACTCCCCAAGTAGAGTCAGCCTCAATTCTGGGCTTTGTACAGAACATAAAAATCCCTTGTAAATTAATCCTCAGTGGAGTTTTCTCCCAGAATCATAATCAATCAATCAAAAAGCCTTAAGCTTGGGCCTCATACAAGCCAGTTAAAAATCAAATCTTTTATACAGTAGATAGACATAGCTTATCTCTATAGAGAGATCTTTCTTCTATCTCACCACATTCAAACAAACAAACATTACATTTCATTTTAATCAAGTCTCCCATTTAGGATTTTGAAAGGCATGAGCTGGCAGTAAAACCCAGACATGTGGTAACTTTCCCTAATTTGGATGAGCATCTTTCTTTCATTTAAGAGGCATTTGACTAGTATACTTGCACATACACAAGTAAGGTCCCCCTCTTGAATGAAATGAATTCAGTTATTCTGTCACTCTTTTAATGTTTGTGGTGGAATAGTAGAAATACCTCTCTATAAAGATGACTTCATGTCTCTTTACTGTAAACAGAGATTTAATTCAAAGCTTCCACCTTGAGCTTCAAGCAAGGCACCCAAAAATAATTAATAATTAATTAGTTCCCCGAACTACATTAAGCTCTGACTTCCATTAGGGATATGTAGGCATGAGGTTCACAAGGAATCTCAGCGAGCTAATAAATTACCAAAAATAGTCAGTTTGTCAGTCAGTCAGTCTTTCTTTTATTCAATTCAATTCCTTCTCCTAATACAAAGGAGAAACTTTCCCAATCATTAGCAGTAAACACAATCACAATGACACAGAGAAGGTTCCTATAGAGTACTACAGATATGTAGGGTGTTTAAACACTTCCCTATGTATAACCGACCCCCCGGACTCCAGAATTTCTAGTCTAGGTGTAATCCCCACACTTAGAAAACTCCTAGGGTTTAGTTGAGATCTTTTTTTCCCTTTCCTACTCGTAGGACAATAAGAAAGTTCGTGTGATATCGTAGGAAGAACTGAAACAAAATTCATCCCACCACGAGCGCATTCTCCTTCCAAATTTCGCGTGAAGGGTCTAGCGTGCCATCCTCCCACGTGAAACGGGGAGGTAAAAAAAACGACAACCTTGGCGACTCTGTTGGGGAATCTAAGCGTTAAAAACCTTGGTTTTTCATCCAAACCAATGGTTGACCTGTTGCTGATCCAGCCCCAATGAGGAATTAGGGATGCCAAATTCCCCCTCAAACAAGAGAGGTCCTGCCTAACCTCTGTGTCATATCATGTGTTTGCTGCATTTATATTTGTTTATTTTGTTTATTCTGTATCGGGAAAGGGCTTGATTCCCCCTTGTGGTGAGAAATTCTATACCCGGATTTGAGTGCAACATAAGATAGGATGGAGGATGTCTTCTCGGTGAAGACCCTCTAATCTTGGTTCACAATTCTACTCTTGGGATTTGCCTGGCTGGTTGTGATTAACTGCGCCAATGCATTCCGAGACTGATTTGTACCAGGAGGACGTAGAAACACATTAACCCCACTTAAAGCCTTTTTTTAGGACGTAGAGCGGTGATTACGAAAGTAATTGTCACGCAGATACTACACTCAGAGAAAACTCTCTTATAGATACCAATCAACGTATCTTTAAGGTTGAGCAAAAACTCTGAGACCCCTAGAACCCGTTCTACAGGTACAAAAATCCTTATCCTTAGTTTACCATTGGGGCGAGGTTTGCGTTTTGACTTCATGACCACTATACCCTTCTGCGCCATGTTTGTTTAAAACCTCTTGTGTGTGCATTCATACATTCATGCATTCATGCATCATTCATTAATAACAACTAAAAACAAAAAGAGTCTTTTTCGAGTCGTTTTTCAAGGAAACTAAATAACGAACGTTTTGAACTTCATAGAAAGAGAGAAACGGAGAAAGGACTTAAGGATCTATACCATGGATTACGGAAGAAAGAGAGCTAGGAAATACACCTTCAAGATTCCCCAGGTCGAGGAACTGGGAAAGCTCGGAAAACTGGTGGTCAACCCCCAGGCTTTCAAGGAGAAGTATGGAAAACTTCTGCCTTTGCTCAATACCAACATTGTGGATGGGATCCTTCCCACCTTGGTACAGTTTTACGATCCAACGTATCACTGCTTCACCTTTCCAAATTATCAGCTCATGCCTACGTTGGAGGAGTACTCTCGTCTGATTGGAATACCCGTGTACGCGCAAGATCCGTACTCCGGTTTGGAAAAGAATCCTGACGACATTATCATTGCTGCAACTACTCCTTTGAACGTAGTCGACATCAGAACTCATATGGTGAGTAGAGGAGGAATTCAAGGATTGCCCTCCAAATTCCTGTTTGATCAAGCTCGGTACTTCGTCAGCATCCAAGATATGAGCGCTTTTGAGGAAATCTTGGCTTTGCTTATCTACGGATTGTTTTTGTTCCCTAACATTAACGATTTCGTCGACATCAACGCAATTAAGATCTTCTTAATTGGAAATCCAGTTCCAACCTTGCTTGCGGATGCTTATCACTCTGTGCATTCAAGAAACCTGCAGCGAGGAGGATTAATCACATGCTGCGTACCGTTGTTATACGAATGGTTCGTTTCGCACCTGCCAAAGTCTAGCACTTTCTGGAATGTGAGGGATGGCCCTTACTGGTCACAGAAAATCATGTCTCTCACTCATACAGACATTGATTGGTTTAGTCCTGACAACGACGAAACCAAGATCATCTTCAGTTGCGGAAGTTTTCCCAACATACCCCTTATTGGAACTAAGGGAGGAATCAGTTACAATCCAGCTTTAGCCCGTCGTCAATACGGCTATCCCATGAAAAACATTCCAAGTAACATCCAATTGGAGGGTCTGTTCTTCAAGAACATCGACGATCATGACAACATGCTGAAGAAGGAAATTATCCAAGCCTGGCGTCTTTTTCACAGCAAAGGAAGAAGATTGTTAGGAAAACATCTTTGCATCTCCCTGGATCCTTACCTTCAATGGGTACGCGTCAGAGCATTCAAGCTCAGGATGCCATATCAACATCAAGAACCCATTCCCCTAAGGGAACCAATTTACCTTTTCTCCACCGATGTTGAAAAACTACAAGCGGCATTAAACAAGGTATGCCAAGAAAGGAATGCTTGGAGGAACAAGTATCGAATCGTCAACACGGAAAATGTTGAGATTCAAAACATCCTAAGAATGAAGGATGAGTTACTTGAAGTGCTCGATCGACAAGTGACACAAACGTCACTTTCTCATCATATCCCTCCTGCTTCCTGGATCATCGATCAACTCACGTCAGAGAACGCTCAGCTCAAGAAACAGAAGAAGATGTTAGAACGTGAAGTCGGCTCTTCGTCAAAATTTTAGAGTCCTTTCTCTCAGTTTCTCTGTATTTCTTTTTCAAAGTGTGTAAAAACGGAGTTTTCGCTTAATTAATAAAAGTTTGATGTTTCATAACGTAATTATGGTGTTTCCTTGAAAAATATTAACTTAATTGCATATCATACATCGCTTTAGTCGTACGCACTGACACGAGAATTGTCGCGAATCTAATAGTCACTTTCCTTTCTCCAGAAAGAGAGGAGGAGAAGGAGGTGAACCAAGACTTTCAAGCTGTCTCATCCATACAACACTCGTTCAAGTCGCAAGAAAAGAATGGAAGACTTTGAGCAAGAGAATGGAGAACTCAGAGAAGAGGTTAATACTCTCAAAGATGCTATTGAAAGACTCAATAGTATGGTAGAAGCCCTGGTAGTTGCACAGAATCGACCAACGCCAGAAGAACCGCAAAGGACTGTGGTTTCCGAGATTGTTTCTACTCCTATTCCTCAGTATACCATGCCACCCAACCGACCTTGGGGCATGCCGTATAATTTTATTCCAGAAGGGTACATACCCCCAGTTTCTGAAGTTCCAAGAGCTACAATGGAGATACAACCACCGGAGGGTTACAAACCTCTGGAAATTGAAGTTCCAAGAGCAACGGCAATGGGTTTCACACAACAGAATGCTGAGATTCCAAGATCTGCTGTCATGGCTTCTCCACAGCCCATTATGCATACTTTTCCTCCACAGGGCGGACAAGTATATCATCACGCTCCCAGTGAGGACGCTGACGTGTATGAAAGATTGGACTAGTTCCAGGAACAGTTTCTGCAAATGCAGAAGGAACTCAAGACTCTTCGAGGACAAGATCTATTTGGAAAGAATGCTGCAGACCTCTGTCTGGTTCCAAATGTTAAGATTCCTCACAAATTCAAAGTACCAGATTTCGAGAAGTACAAAGGGAATTCATGCCCACAAAGTCACCTCGTAATGTACGCTCGAAGAATGTCAACTCAGACTGATAATCAACAATTACTCATTTATTATTTTCAAGACAGCCTGACTGGTGCTACACTCAAATGGTACATGAACTTGGACAGTTCAGAGATTCGTACTTTTCGAGACCTCGGAGAGGCCTTCGTCAAACAGTATAAGTACAATCTGGATATGGATCCCGACAGAGATCAACTCCGGGCCATAACTCAAAAGGATAGAGAAAGCTTCAAGGAATACGCTCAGAGATGGCGTGAAGTTGCTGCTCAAATCTGTCCACCACTTGAAGAGAAAGAAATGACAAAAATCTATCTCAAAACTTTGAGTCCATTTTACTACGGACGAATGGTTGCAAGTGCACCAAGTGACTTTACTGAGATGGTAAACATGGGTGTACGTTTAGAAGAAGCAGTTCGAGAAGGACGCTTGAACAAAGAACCAGAATCTTCTATTGGTCCAAGGAAGTATGGAAGTTCTTTCCAGAAGAAAAAGGATCAAGATGTCAGCAATGTCTTGCACAAAATCAAGAAGAAATTTCAACCTCAAGTTGCAGTAATAACTCCGGTTGTTAACTCAGCGCCAGCTTATCAACCTCAGGTCTCGCAACAACAAATTCAACAAAGGTCGCAGCAATCTCAGCAGCAGGTTCGACCTCCAAATTACAACAATCGGGCTCCAAGGTATCCTGCCTTTGACCCCGTACCAATGCCGTATGCGGAATTGTTTCCAACATTACTGGCAAAAGGACTCATTCAGACAAGGAGTCCTCCAAATCCTACAAACAGTTCCTCACCATGGTATAAGGCTGACCAATCTTGTCCCTATCATCAGGGGGCACCAGGTCACAATATTGAGAACTGTTTCCCTTTCAAGATTGACGTCCAACGATTAGTGAAGAGCGGAATGCTATCCTTCAAAGATACTAATCCAAACGTCCAAGCAAATCCTTTGCAACAGCATAAAGAAGCTTCAGTAAATCTGATAGATCAACACCCTAACGTCATTCAAATCTACGACATTCGTCAGATAGGGGAAAATCTTGTCAAGATGCACGCTAAACAAACTGGGTACGGTCACGTACCACCTCACAACTACTTCACATGCGATATTTGTCCAAAGAATAATCAAGGATGTGTCGTAGTTCAAGCTGCATTACAAGAACAAATGGACTTAGGATGGATTCAACATATCCGAGTCAGAACTGAACATGACATCAACATGGTTCAAGGATGTCCAGGAGAATACAAAATCTACAAAGTTGAAAATCTTGAAGGATCGGTAGTCAGGTTCCATAAAACTTTAAATGGACTTGCCTACTTTGGAACAGATTTCCACGCTTACAGTAGATGCAGAATTTGTTGAAGAAATTCACAAGGATGTTTGCGTGTTCGCAACGACATTCAAAAGCTGATGGATGACAATACCATTACTGTTCTTGCCAACAGAGAAGATGATGAAGTCTTTACCGTATCTCCTCAAATTAATCAAGTTGAACCAATGCAAGTTAAGTATGATAGCAGGAAGACGGCAGTTGCTCCGCTAGTCATCTACTTACCAGGTCCTGTACCGTATGAGTCCAGCAAGGCTATACCATACAAGTACAATGCTACATTCATTGAAAATGGTAAGGAAATACCATTACCGTCTGTTGTCAACATTGCTGGTGTTAGTCGAGTTACCAGAAGTGGACGAGTCTTCAACAGAACAATAGAAAATGTGGAGAAACCTTCGGAGGAAGTACCACATAGGCAAGACAATCATCCGACTAATGCTGTTCAAGCGAAAGAAAATGATGAGATCTTGAAGTTAATCCAGAGGAGTGAATACAACATTGTAGATCAATTACTACATACTCCGTCTAGGATTTCTGTCCTTTCCCTGCTATTGAGTTCTGAAGCTCATAGGGAAGCTCTACAGAAAGTTTTGGAACAAGCTTTTGTAGAACCTGGCGTTACAATAAGCCAATTCAACAACATCGTTGCCAACATCTCCGCCGGAACTAACCTTAGTTTCTGTGACGAAGATCTTCCTGAAGAAGGAGTAGACCATAATCTTCCACTTCACATCTCAGTTGGCTGCATGGGTGATACATTCACAGGAGTCCTAATAGACAACGGATCCTTTCTCAACGTCATGCCGAAATCAACATAGTCAAGATTATCTTTCGAAGATTACCCTCTAAGAAAAAGTCATGTCATCGTCAAAGCATTTGATGGATCAAGGAAGTCAGTTTTTGGAGAGGTAGATCTTCCCATAACTATTGGACCCCAGACGTTCAAAATCACTTTCCAGGTTATGGATATTCCAGCACAATACAGTTGTTTGCTAGGTCGCCCATGGATTCATGAGGCTGGGGAAATTACTTCAACACTTCATCAGAAACTGAAATTCATAAGAAATGACAAATTGGTAACCGTATGTGGAGAACGAGCTCTGATCGTCAGCAACCTGTCATCATTCTCCGACATAGAACTAAAAGAAGTTGTTGGAACTAAATTCCAAGCACTTTCCTTGGATAAGGAAAAAGGAAAGGAGAAAGCAGCGTCTATCTCTTCATACAAAGATGCAATCCAAGTTGTAAAGGATGGCACTACCAGTGGTTGGGGGCACATTAATATTCCTACCAACAACAAGAACAGAACAGGAGTTGGATTCTTTCCAACATCATCAAAGACTATTCCAGGAATTGAGGTAGTTCTTCCAATTCAAGAAACTTTCCGCAGCGGAGGTTTTCTTCAACCTGTTCAACAAACAGTCAATACCATCGGTACGGAAAACACCGATGAAGAGGAATGGCTATCCTATCTTAACAAAGCAGGATACATATCCCTATCAGAGTCTGAATCACCTTGCTGTTATCCGACTAAGGGATCTGAAAGTAAGACTCAACCAAACAATGATGAAGTTACTAACAGCTTCACCACCAGAAGTCATGGTTCATCAGAAGAAGTTCCTCCTATCCCCGAAGAGACCTGGGATACATTAGGAGAACCAAGCGGAAAATTCGACTACATGGTGAAATACTCCGCTCCTGAAAGTTCAAGAATCTCTCTTGAAGATATTGTTCCAACTGGATGGAACAGTGATTTTGAGTACCTCTCTCAGCCAAAAGAGATGTATAACCCTTGCTATTCATCATCATCGACTGGTGAAATCAGCATTGAGGATTATATCCCCAAGTCACCTTCCGAGGCTACGGATCTAGAGTTCACATATCTAGTCAATGCCATCTTGGGAGAAGAGCAAGACCAAAATACAGAAGAGGATGATCTCGAAAGTGTCTCCAACAACGAGTCTCTCCATTCAGAAGATTGGAAGTTTCCTCAAAAGAAAGTCCGACATATTCCACTTGGACATGGGTATGCTCACACCGCTCAGTCTGCTGAAGTAGAAGAAGATCGTCTGAGTGTTGCAAAGACAGTGGTTGGTAAATCAAGACCTACCACAGGCCAGCTTAAGCCTAAGGTTCCAGATTACTTAGTGCACAATGGGGTTCGCCACTACTGGACAGCTGTTGAAGTTACAACTGTTGTTCGCACTCCTAAGTAGGAACTTTCACCGTTATTTTGTCCTCTCACCATAGCCCAGGGTGAAGAGATGTTTCATAGGGCTTTGCATTTTACTATTTCTTAGGAAAATGTCCCTCTTTGCTTCGCCCAAAGCAATAGAGTTTTGTTTTATAGGGTCTTTGTTTCAAGAAATGACTGTCAATAAATAAAAATGTCATTCTGTTCCTTCGTTAGTTTTTCCTTTTCTTTTTTTGGAAATTGGTAATCCTAAAAAACACCCTTAAAAAACATCAAAAAATTCCATTAACTGCATACACCGAGTCTTCCCTCGTTGTCTAAATAAAACTTATCACACATATGCAGATTAATCATAAAATACCCCGTTGAAACGTGCGATCGTATGACTTCTCCAAGCTTTGAGTTTCCTGTATTCGAGGCAGAGGAAGAAGAAGACGAAGAAATATCAAAGGAAATTTCACAATTACTTCAACAAAAGGAAGAGGCCATTCAGCCATACAATGAGCCTCTAGAGATCATTAACCTTGGTTCCGATGGAAACAGAAAAGAGGTTAAGATTGGAGCTTCGCTCAGTTCAGAGATCGGAGAGAGTTTGATACAGCTGCTCAAAGAATTCTCAGATGTCTTCGCTTGGTCTTATCAAGATATGCCAGGGTTGGATACCAGTATAGTGGAGCATCACTTGCCATTAAAAGCAGAATGCCCTCCGGTCAAGCAAAAATTGAGAAGAACTCATCCGGAGATGGCCATGAAAATCAAAGAGGAAGTTCAAAAGCAGATCAACGCAGGTTTCCTCGTCACTTCAGAATACCCTCAGTGGTTAGCTAACATTGTTCCCGTCCCTAAGAAAGACGGAAAAGTCCGCATGTGCGTCGACTACAGAGATTTGAACAAAGCTAGCCCTAAGGATGACTTTCCTTTACCACATTTTGATATGTTGGTAGACAGTACAGCAAAATCCAAAGTCTTCTCGTTCATGGACGGATTTTCAAGATACAACCAAATCAAAATGGCACCTGAAGACATGGAGAAAACAGCTTTCATCACCCCCTGGGGCACGTTCTGCTATCGTGTTATGCCTTTTGGACTAAAGAACGCAGGGGAAACTTATCAAAGGGCCATGACTACGCTTTTCCACGACATGATGCATAAAGAAGTGGAAGTCTATGTGGACGACATGATTGCCAAATCAGAAAATGAAGAAGATCACATACAGAATCTGACAAAGTTATTTCAACGCTTACGGAAGTTTCAGCTTCGCCTGAACCCCAACAAGTGTACCTTTGGTGTCTACTCAGGAAAACTCCTTGGTTTCATTGTCAGCAAACGAGGAATTGAAGTAGATCCGGACAAAGTCAAGGCAATTCAAGAAATGCCTTCACCCAGAACCGAGAAACAAGTTAGAGGATTTCTTGGACGTCTGAATTACATCTCGAGATTCATATATCTCATGACTGCAACTTGTGCTCCTATTTTCAAACTTCTACGGAAAAATCAAAGTTGCGTCTGGACAGACGATTGTCAGAAAGCGTTCGACAGCATTAAGGAATATCTGCTCGAACCACCCATTTTGTCTCCTCCAGTGGAAGGAAGACCCTTGATAATGTACTTAACCGTCTTAGAAGACTCCATGGGTTGTGTCCTTGGACAGCAAGACGAGACAAAGAGAAAAGAGCATGCCATTTACTACCTAAGCAAGAAATTCACTGACTGTGAATCCCGCTACTCCATGCTCGAGAAGACGTGTTGTGCTTTGGCTTGGGCTGCCAAGCGTCTCCGCCAGTACATGATTCGACATACTACTTGTTTGATCTCTCATATGGATCCAATCAAGTACATCTTTGAGAAGCCTGCCTTAACCGGGAGAATTGCCCGTTGGCAGATGTTGTTATCAGAATATGACATTGAGTATCACGCACAGAAAGCCGTGAAAGGAAGCATTCTAGCTGAGCACCTGGCTCACCATCCACTCAATGGTCATGAATCAACCAGTTTCGACTTTCCGGACGAGGACGTCATGTACCTCAAGATGAAAGATTACGACGAGCCACTACCAGACGAAGGACCTGAGATAGGATCCCAGTGGGGCTTAATCTTTGACGGAGCTGTCAATGCTTATGGACGAGGAATTGGGGCAATCATTGTTACACCTCAGGGTACCCATATTCCATTTACTGCCAGATTAACTTTCAAGTGCACAAACAATGAGGCCGAATATGACGCTTGCATCATGGGTCTCGAAGAAGCCATGGATCTAAGAATTAAACACTTGGATGTATCCGGGGATTCTGCTTTGGTCATCAATCAAATCAAAGGAGAATGGGAAACACGCCAGCCAGGGCTAATTCCATACAAAGACTACGCGAGAAGATTGTTACCATTCTTCGACAGGGTAGATTTTCATCACATTCCCCGCGAAGAAAACAACTTCGCTGATGCATTAGCCACACTCTCTTCCATGATTAGGATAAATCATTGGAATGACGTTCCTCGGATCGATGTTATGCGCCTGGATAGGCCCGCTCATGTTTTCACAGTAGAAGCAATCATCGACGACAAACCGTGGTATCACGACATCAAGAACTTTCTTCAAAAGCAAGAGTACCCTCTTTGGGCTTCAAAGAAAGATAGAAAGACTTTGAGAAAGTTAGCTTGTAGATTCTTCCTGAAAGAAGATGTTCTGTACAAGAGAAACTTCAACATGGTTCTGCTCAGATGCGTTGACAGAAAAGAAGCAGAAGTACTCATGAGAGAAATACATGAAGGTTCCTTTGGTACTCACCAATGGACATACCATGACAAGGAAAATACTGAGAGCAGGATATTATTGGCTGACGATGGAGTCAGATTGCTACCAGTACGCAAAGAGGTGTCACAAATGTCAGATCTACGCCGATAGAGTTCATGTGCCACCATCTCTTCTCAACATACTCTCTTCCCCTTGGCCTTTCTTTATGTGGGGAATCGACATGATTGGAATGATCGAGCCAAAAGCGTCCAACGAACATCGCTTCATCTTGGTAGCTATAGACTATTTCACCAAATGGGTCGAAGCAGCTTCATATGCAAACGTTACAAGACAAGTTGTCGTCAGGTTTATCAAGAATCACATCATCTGTCGCTACGGCATTCCTGGCAAGATAATCACTGACAATGGGTCAAATTTGAATAACAAAATGATGAAGGAGCTTTGTGAAGAATTCAAGATTGAGCATCACAACTCATCTCCTTACAGACCAAAGATGAATGGAGCTGTAGAAGCAGCTAACAAAAACATCAAGAAAATCATTCAGAAGATGGTCATCACTTACAAAGATTGGCATGAAATGCTCCCTTATGCTCTTCATGGTTACCGTACATCAGTACATACTTCGACTGGAGCAACTCCTTTCTCCCTTGTATATGGCATGGAGGCAGTCCTACCCATAGAGATTGAGATTCCATCGATGAGAGTCTTGATGGAAGCAAAATAAACAGAAGCCGAGTGGTGTCAAAGCAGATTCGATGAATTGAACTTAATCGAAGAAAAGCGCATGACAGCTTTATGCCACGGTCAGCTATATCAACAAAGAATGAAGAAAGCTTTCGACAAAAAGGTTCGACCTCGCACAATCAAAGAAGGCGACCTTGAACTCAAAAAGATTCAATCTTTTCTCACAGATTCGAGAGGGAAATGGACTCCCAATTATGACGGCCCCTACGTGGTCAAGAGAGCTTTCTCAGGAGGAGCCTTAATACTCACGACTATGGATGGAGAAGAATTCACCCGTCCTGTGAACGTCGACGCAGTCAAGAAATACTTCGCCTAAATAATTAAAAGAACAGCTCGCTAAGTTGAAAACTCGCAAAGAGCGACTTAGGCAAAAAAGAGCGTCTTGGTGAATCGAAAACCCGAAAGGGCGATTCAGGCAAAAGTTAGAGACATAAAAAATAAATAATCAATCCCAGTAAACTTAAAACCCGAAAGGGGTAGTTTACGCAAAAGTTAGGGATATATGGCAAGTAACTGTGTTCAGGACAAACTTGATCATTCAAAAATCCATAGCGGAGTATTCATCAGCAGTAGGTCATCTTCTACGAAGCACGAATACAGCGCAACTCGGAGTGGAAGGGAAAGATAACGGTCGTCACGTTTCATCGTAGCCCTTTTCCCGAAAAATTACCAATTTCCAACTTTGTAAATACTCCATGGAATCAAGCATTTGGCTGATTACCATTCCATATATAATAATTTGAGCCTTGTGCCTTTCTTTGCAAATCGAGTCTTATTCAGTTTCTTGAGATGCATTTTAAGTTTAAACAGTCATTTTCTTGAAACAAATGTTTTTATAAAATAAAATGAATTTACTTGCAAAAAATAGAGGTGAAATTTTCTTTCTAGGGTTTACAAACAATTGGAAGAATGCAAACAGTTGCTCCGAGAACGGTTGAGACTCCGGGAACCAAGATTTCCCCATGAGGTCGCTTTGCGAACATCTCCCGATGACGGATCTTCACTTCAATTCATATTACTCACTTCGGACAGCGGACAACTGATAACCAGGTATTCCCGACTGAGTTCGAACTACAAGAAGAGGACATCTTCTGATCAACAAGATTCAAGTCGTATCATAGGATTTTACATCCGCGACAATTCTATTCACTTTCACTTTACATTTTATATTTGTCATAATATTCATGCATACTTTATAACTGCATAGTCGAGTCAGGCTTTGATCATGTGAATGCCCGAGTCATTAAAACAATATACTTAAGATTCCCCTGCAAATTTGTGAAAGGGTTTTCTTCTTCATAAAGAAGGTAATTCCCCAAGCAAGTCAACAAATGGTAGTGAACCACTGTCGCGCGCGGGTCAAAAACGAGTTAATTTAAAAAACTGTAGTACGACGGTAACGGTAACTCGATCATCGTCTCTCAAGGACTCTTGGTTATTACTAACTGAAATCGAATTGGGGGGGGGGGGGTTGGTTTGGTGGTCGAATTATAAAAAGTTCTTAAAAAAAGTGATTCTGGAAATAAGTTGTTTATGAAAATAAGTGATTAATAATTAAGCTAAAACGAATCAACCTACTGTATCGACTCCCAACTTATCATCGATTTATAAAATCCCAATTCCCTAACGGGTTCGTTCGTTCCTATTTGATTATAACAACTACTGACAAGCGCAATAGAAGTTATACGGCAGATGTTCCTGAATTCCGAATTAAGCAAACGGATTAAAAACTGTTACGAATTAAGCAAACGTAACTTTGATCGTTCGTGATAATATAAAAGCTATGTTAACACGAAATTGATTCAGAATCATCAATCAACAATCGAATTTAAGAAATCTATCCTATAGCAACAATCAAATTAAGCAAATAATTGGAATTATAGGAAGAATTCAAAGGAAGCAAATAATTGGAATTATAAAAACCTCAAAGTGGAATCCGAGTCACAGCAGATTGATTCTTGATGAATTAGTTCCTCATGATCATACAAAGCAAACTCCAAATTCGTGAATCGTGTTTTGTGAACAGTACCAAGTGCATAGTGACGCGGCTGCTACCCTAAGGGAAAATACCACAACCCGTTTTACAATCCAACTGGGTCAAACATACGACCCAGGCCCAAAACCAATTGACCCGAAACTTAACTAAAACTAGTGCTGCAACTTCAACGAATTTTCTGGCCCTTCTACAGTCCGATTCTGACTTCGACTCCAACATAAAAATTGTAGCTCTTTCTCTTAGCTTTCCATCGATTATTAGAACGCCTCAATCGGACTTCTAGAACTCCAGATATGATCGTTTCCGTGCAGACTGTTAATGCTGAAAAATTAAAACGAAAAACAATTAAGTGCAAAAATAAAATAAAATATAAAAACTTATTAAAACATAAAAATAAATAAAACAAACCGAAGAAATGCTTGAGTACAAACATGGAAGAACGTGCATCAAAATGCACTAATCAAATTTCCCCACACTTGAACTTTTGCACTCCGAGCAAAATGAAAAACAAAACAAAGAAAGCACAAATACATCAACAGTTACTCATCCTAGGCTACAAATCTTCTTCGGGTAAGTTTGCATCGATAGGTACTAATCTTGCACACTAAGGACATCGTAAGAACACTAACCACAGATATGCAGACATAAGCCTCCTAAATACACAAACTAATTCAAATCATATTATTATACAATAGCCTAACTTACTCATCCTTTTTGCTCTTTTTCATTCAGGCGCAATCACATTAAGCCCGTTATCTCCACACACTTATAGCAGGACGACCGGTTAGTGACTCTGATCCTTTTGCACGGGGTTCCGGTACTTGCGTGGCATAACCCTTTGCTTACTCAGATGTAGTTGCGGGGGATCGGACCGTAATCCTCCCTACCAAGTTCAACACCAGAAACCGCTGAACCAACTAACAAAGAGTTTTGAAATCTCTTTTTTTTAAGGTTCCACAACCGTTGGGTTAAGTGACCGGGTGACGGTCACCAAACTTAGAAGGTGCATTACCTTTTTCTTTTCTTTTTTTTCTTTTTGGAACATTCACTTATATTCATCGGCTTTCCTGCGTAAAGTGTGTGAGAGATGGTGCCGACTGCTGAAATAAACTACTCAAGAGCTGTCAGAGAATGAGAATTTAAGGCTAAAACATAATAAAAAATTCAAATCAATTTCCATATGCAGGAGACTTACGGTGTTAAAACGATACCGATCTTGTGAATTTTTCCCAAGTCTCCGCAAACTCGATTAAAATCAGTCTATAGCCTAAAACTTTCAAGAAGATGCATTTTTTTTATTTTTTTATTTTTTAAACTGAAAACAAAACCAAACAAAGAACAAAAGAAATTCAAAAAAATAAATAAATGATTCCTTCCCCCACACTTAAAATAAGCATTGTCCTCAATGAAAGAACATAAATATAAAATAAGAGTGAGAGAAAGGAAAGAACACACCCGAGTAGTCATGGAGGATAAGTGATCACATAAGCAGCCTTTCCCAAAGAGATATCTTCTACATTCTCTTCTTCCAAAGTGGGGATCTCATGGAGTAGCTTTGGGTAATGCCCATTGAACTTGGAATTTATATTAGTGCCTTCGCCTTTTATTCCAGGATCAAAGAAGAATCTTCGATAAGTAAAAGTTTCAAATGGGCATGTGATCTTCTTTTCCACAACATCAAGGAACCAAATGTTATAGGGCTGCCTCTCTACTTTTTCTACATCTTCAAGTGAGATCCTATGCACACACATGGAAGAACTAATATCATAAATGTCATCAAAGGTCCATCCAATTCCTTTCTTATGCTTCTTCAAAACCTGCAAAAACTTAATTTCTTGATCAAAATAAAGTTTAAAAGAAATTATAACCGGAAGTTTTTCATTCATCTCTAAATAAGCATATTTAAGATTTTCAGGAATTGGTTTCAGCTCTCGGGAAGATGGTTGTTCAATGAAAGGAGTGCTTTGGGCAGCCGGGATGTCAAGAGTATCAGCGGCATGAACAGCTTCATCGATAACAACTTCATCTGTAGTAAATATGTTACCCTTCAAGGCAGCATCAATCTCAGCACATACAACACAAATGTTAGTATCAGTACAATCAAAACATGAGTAAACATCATCAAAATCAGACAGTGATGGAAAATCATATGCAAGCAAATCAATACAAGTATCATCAACAGTTTTAGAAAGCAACTCTATTTGAAAAACAGATTTCTCTTCCAAGGGTTGTTGGTTTGATCCTTGAGCTTGCTGCATGGCATTCATCAAAGTGGCAAGCTGTCCAATCTGTGTTTGCAAAGTCTGAAGAGTATAATCTATTTGCTGTTGATACTGAAGATTATTTGCAGCCATTTGTTTGACAATATCCTCTAGTGTAGGTTCGGAAGGTGCAGAACACACAACCTGAAATTCCTTCATATGCTTCTGCGGATCCTCGCCTGCAAAACCATTAAACCTAGGCAACAAATGTGTTAAACCATATTCCAATTCAAAAGGTGCATCGGCCGCAGGATAGTCCATACATAAACCATTATAGTTCACATTAGGGACAATCAACTGCGTCAAAGTTCTTTGTTCAGCCATGATTTCAACAAACACAGAAATACCAATTATGTCCCATATAGGCAAAAAGAAATAGAAAGAAGGAAAACGGTTAAAATAAATTCATAAAAATATAAAAACACGAAATTTAAACTAATTAAGACAAATACGAATTTTGGGAATTTTTTTGGAATTTTTCAAAACTGATAAAACAATAAATAATTAATTAAAAATAGATAAAAGAGGAATTTGGCAATTTTGGGTCGATTTCCCTTACTCTTCTAGAGTAAGGGAGTATTGATCGCACGATTTTTCTGCTCCCAGTAGGCAAAAACGTTTTTATATGGATGGAGAAGAATTCACCCGTCCTGTGAACGTCGACGCAGTCAAGAAATACTTCGCCTAAATAATTAAAAGAACAGCTCGCTAAGTTGAAAACTCGCAAAGAGCGACTTAGGCAAAAAAGAGCGTCTCGGTGAATCGAAAACCCGAAAGGGCGATTCAGGCAAAAGTTAGAGACATAAAAAATAAATAATCAATCCCGGTAAACTTAAAACCCGAAAGGGGTAGTTTACGCAAAAGTTAGGGATATATGGCAAGTAACTGTGTTCAGGACAAACTTGATCATTCAAAAATCCATAGCGGAGTATTCATCAGCAGTAGGTCATCTTCTACGAAGCACGAATACAGCGCAACTCGGAGTGGAAGGGAAAGATAACGGTCGTCACGTTTCATCGTAGCCCTTTTCCCGAAAAATTACCAATTTCCAACTTTGTAAATACTCCATGGAATCAAGCATTTGGCTGATTACCATTCCATATATAATAATTTGAGCCTTGTGCCTTTCTTTGCAAATCGAGTCTTATTCAGTTTCTTGAGATGCATTTTAAGTTTAAACAGTCATTTTCTTGAAACAAATGTTTTCATAAAATAAAATGAATTTACTTGCAAAAAATAGAGGTGAAATTTTCTTTCTAGGGTTTACAAACAATTGGAAGAATGCAAACAGTTGCTCCAAGAACGGTTGAGACTCCGGGAACCAAGATTTCCCCATGAGGTCGCTTTGCGAACATCTCCCGATGACGGATCTTCACTTCAATTCATATTACTCACTTCGGACAGCGGACAACTGATAACCAGGTATTCCCGACAGAGTTCGAACTACAAGAAGAGGACATCTTCTGATCAACAAGATTCAAGTCGTATCATAGGATTTTACATCCGCGACAATTCTATTCACTTTCACTTTACATTTTATATTTGTCATAATATTCATGCATACTTTATAACTGCATAGTTGAGTCAGGCTTTGATCATGTGAATGCCCGAGTCATTAAAACAATATACTCAAGATTCCCCTGCAAATTTGTGAAAGGGTTTTCTTCTTCATAAAGAAGGTTCATACACCCGAATTCCCCAAGCAAGTCAACAAATGGTAGTGATCCACTGTCGCGCGCGGGTCAAAAGCGAGTTAATTTAAAAAACTGTAGTACGACGGTAACGGTAACTCGATCATCGTCTCTCAAGGACTCTTGGTTATTACTAACTGAAATCGAATTGGGGGGGGGGGTTGGTTTGGTGGTCGAATTATAAAAAGTTCTTAAAAAAAGTGATTCTGGAAATAAGCTGTTTATGAAAATAAGTGATTAATAATTAAGCTAAAACGAATCAACCTACTGTATCGACTCCCAACTTATCATCGATTTATAAAATCCCAATTCCCTAACGGGTTTGTTCGTTCCTATTTGATTATAACAACTACTGACAAGCGCAATAGAAGTTATACGGCAGATGTTCCTGAATTCCGAATTAAGCAAACGGATTAAAAACTGTTACGAATTAAGCAAACGTAACTTTGATCGTTCGTGATAATATAAAAGCTATGTTAACACGAAATTGATTCAGAATCATCAATCAACAATCGAATTTAAGAAATCTATCCTATAGCAACAATCAAATTAAGCAAATAATTGGAATTATAGGAAGAATTCAAAGGAAGCAAATAATTGGAATTATAAAAACCTCAAAGTGGAATCCGAGTCACAGCAGATTGATTCTTGATGAATTAGTTCCTCATGATCATACAAAGCAAACTCCAAATTCGTGAATCGTGTTTTGTGAACAGTACCAAGTGCATAGTGACGCGGCTGCTACCCTAAGGGAAAATACCACAACCCGTTTTACAATCCAACTGGGTCAAACATACGACCCAGGCCCAAAACCAATTGACCCGAAACTTAACTAAAACTAGTGCTGCAACTTCAACGAATTTTCTGGCCCTTCTACAGTCCGATTCTGACTTCGACTCCAACATAAAAATTGTAGCTCTTTCTCTTAGCTTTCCGTCGATTATTAGAACGCCTCAATCGGACTCCTGGAACTCCAGATATGATCGTTTCCGTGCAGACTATTAATGCTGAAAAATTAAAACGAAAAACAATTAAGTGCAAAAATAAAATAAAATATAAAAACATATTAAAACATAAAAATAAATAAAACAAACCGAAGAAATGCTTGAGTACAAACATGGAAGAACGTGCATCAAAATGCACTGATCAGGTAGTCTCCCTCAAAGAGATAGTTTGTTCACTTTTGGAATTCCCCAATTGAGAATCTCCTGCAGAGCGACGCTCGACAATCTTCTTCAAATAAGATAGTTTGTTTCGCATTTTTGAATTCCTCAGAAGTTCGGTATTTCCCCAGCGGATCGACAAAAGATCCCCAACGGAGTCAGTGAATGGCAGTCTTCGTCAAGAAGATAGTTCAAATTCCTCAGCGTAAGTAGGTGAATGGTAGTTTTCGTCCCGAAGACAGTTCGTCCACTTCCAAGCAAAGTCATTAGCCCCTCAAAAGAGCGGGGGACCATATGACAATCCTTCAAAAACGTCAAGTGTAAAGGAGGGATGGTGAAGTTTCTTTATTTACCATCAAACGGTATCTTACCTCCAAGTGCTGGTAAGAAGTTTGATGAGGAAACGAACCTTTGAAGTTTCTTTATTACCATCAAATGGTATCTTACCTCCAAGTGCTGGTAAGAAGTTTGATGAGGAAACAACCCTTTGAAGTTTCTTTATTACCGTCAAATGGTATCTCGTCTCCAAGTGCTGATGAGAAGTTTGATGAGGAAACAACCCTTGGAGATTTTCTCTTCATCAGAGATATCTTCCAAAAGATGATGAAGTTTCTTAATTACCATCAAATGGTATCTCATCTCCAAGTGCTGATGAGAAGTTTGGTGAGGAAACATACCTTTGGAAATTTCTCTTTATCTGAGATATTGTCCAGAATCACGACTTAGACCAGTTTCGAGATACAGACATCCAAAACGAGGGGAAGTTGTTCACCTTTCTCTATGTATTAACACTTAGTTAAAGAAGATGGATTGCGCATCCCACATTGCCATCCATACACCAGAATCCACGTGACATGTTTCTGCAGGAGTTTGTCTCCTCATCCCCGTCAAGCGCGACAACGGGATCAATCCATGCAAAGTTTTTATCACTACAACATCTCAGGAGCGCCCAAAATTCGGGCATTCTTTGATATTTAAGTCTCTTTCACGCAGGAGAGATCGAGATATCAATCTCTCTCCCTCCAGATAAAAGAAACTTAAATAGGGGCATCTGTCATACCCTAATTTTTGACCCCCCTGAGATGACATATCTTCAGGATTTTCATCAGGTCAAAAGCAAGTACCCAGAGCAGTCACTTCTTCATTTGGCATTTAATCAAGGATGTTCAAAGACAAGAAAACTCAGGCAAAGGATCAATCAGTAGAAGGATTAGTCTCTAACATAATCATAGGACTCAAGAGCTTCATTTTTTCACCTATGATTGATTAGACACCCAGTCCTCTGAGTACAGATTTACTCAGATCACCAGACTAGGGTTTTTGAGCCTATCAAGGACTGAAATCAGGGATCACCTTTGGGAAACCCTAAAAAGCTCCAGGACATCATTCAAAGACATCAATCATCTTCAACTAGCTCATATGACAAGATCCACTGGACATCACACCTCAATTCAAGATCCACAGTCATCATTTTCATCTGGTCGACAATTAGGGTTTTTAACCTAATTCATCTGGATAGTTGACTTTTAATCAGGGCATGGATCCAAAACTCAAGACATGATTCAAGAACCTCTACTACCTCAATATAACCCATTTACATCACTCATTTGAGGAGAAGATCTTAATTCCACACAAAAGTCCAAAATCTCACCTTATCTGGAAAAAGTCAACTGTATGGGATCACCTTTGACTTTTAAGATTTTTGGTCAAACCATGACTTTCAAGGATCAATATCATCAATATATGGATATTAAAGTCATTTGACCAAAGAAATTCAAGAAGAATCTTCAAGGAGCAAAAAGTCGGGAATTAGGGTTTTTGAGGGCATTATGGGAACTCAAAATTTCACCTACACAACTCAAAAAACTTCCAACATGAAAGTTGTAGATTTTTCAAAATAAAACAACATCTTAAATAGGAACTTTTTTCAAAAGATCAACCATTTAAGAGATTTGGAATTTTCAAGCTTTAGGTTATAAAAACTTAGAAATTTTTCTAAGTGTTTTTAACCTAGTTTTCATCCAACTTTGGGCTCATTTTTCATAATTTTCCCAAATGATTCTGAAGAAACCCCAAACTAATGATTTGAAGTAGATGTTTAGGGCTTTCCAAATTGTGCTCAACCTTCTCCAAATTCATTTTGAGCTAAGAGTTATGCTTGTTCAAAGTTGGCACCATGAAGTAAAATTATAGGTCATGCATCATTTTTGAACTTTGCAATTTTGTGCACATGACCTCACTTATGGATGCTACACGACCCATAACACATCTGAAAACATGCCATGTATTCATTTTTACCATGACATGAGAATTGAAGAAGATTCTAAAAACAAGAACATGTGATTATGTAATGATTACATTTGTGAATTTATGGCAAATTGATGAATCACCCAAGGAATCTTCTCACCAACCAATTGGAACACTCCTCTGCATCAGAAATGTTCCCCAAGACCAGATAAGATCAATAGTTAGGGAGCTAGCTCGATTTGGCCATCATTGCATTTTGAAGATTCTTTGAATTTCTTCATGGTCAAGAAATCAAAACTCCCTCTTTAAGCAAGCTCACTCTCTCAATCAGTACTGAATCAATTGCCTATAAATAGAGGACTCTTTCTCATTCAAAAAACACACCAAAGCAACCATATTCCTTTCTTTCTCTTTCTCTCCTCTTGCTTATTGGTTTTTCAAAGTTCTTTGGCAAGAAGAATCGTTTTCTTCAAACCAGAGCTTATCTTTGGAAAGTAAGCATTCTAACATCTCAAAGGGGTTCATTTGAGGTGATCCAAGCACCTGGATCACTTCTGTAAGTGGAGGAACGCCATTGTTGCTCTCACTTTGGAGCTGTTGCAGTTGGAGGTCCATAGAGCAATTCAGAAGGTTTCCAACAAAGCCAAGCATCCAGGCACGTTCCTCTGGTCATAGTGAAGCTGTTCAGATGGCTGCAGCCCGTCTGTAACTCAAGAATCATCACTCTCCATGTCCACTTGAAGCTCAAATCGAGGGAGGTCCATAGAGCAATTCAGGAGAATTGAAGTTACAATAAGCATTCAGTTAGCATCAGTGAGTCCCAAGGAAGCTTTTGGGATCATTTATACAAGCTCAGGTGCTCTCTACCATCCTCACGACCTCCATTTTCAGAGGTAAGTTTCTGAACTCTATCTCTTTAATTTAAGTACTCTTTGTGATAAAGCTCGATTCTATCTTGTTCAGCATCATCAGAGGATTGAAAACCCTCTATCATCATTCATTTATCTTTAAGTATAGCCATTTAATTTGATTTTTAAATTTTAGGGTTCTTCACGTTTTCTGGTAAATTAGTTAGATATAGTTAATATAAATTTATGTTAGTTACATATTCAGAATCGTGAGTGAATTTAGAGCAAGTTTCATGTTTACACCATGGCCATTGGTTGAGATTTGAGAGAATTAGAATTTCAAAAATGTTGGAGCTTGAGGTTGAAGACGAAGATGGAGGGTGGCGCCATTTTCAAATCTAAGGGCCAAGTTTATTTTATTTTGAATGGTCTGTGTTTTACAAACGAATTCATCGTTTGCCCTAGTGGCCTCACATGCGCTCTTAGTCTCCTCATGCCCAAGGTCTGGGGTTCGAATCCCCCTCGCCCCAGACTTTTTGTTTCTTTTATTTTTCCATGATTTACCACTTGTTTGAAAATATAATGAACTGGGTGTGTGTTATAATCACCAAGCGCGCGTTGGCTCAGTGGTGTTATTTTGAGCTGGTGACTTAGAGGGCGTGTGTTCAAACCTTGGAGGAGACAAACCCAATTTTTTACCACTAATTTCCTTCATTTTTCTCACAACTTCACACAATTAATTCACCTATCAAATTAAATCATTTTCACTTCATTTTTCACACACTTGTTATTTAATATCCTATTTTATGAATAATCAAAAAAATCATAAAAATATTATTTATTTCATGTATTTTAATTAGGTTTAAAATAATATGTTTTAAATGTTTTCTTAAATACTTTAAAATATGTATTTTCATTTTGTTTTAACCTAATTACTTTGTGAATAATTTTATGATAAAATCCTAATTATTTAGGTCTTAATTAGGTATAGATTTCATCTTTGCCTTAATTAAGTTGACTTTTGTCAATTTGCAAAACTGTTTTCAATCTCCGATCAAACAGATGATTAAGGTTTTCAAACAACAAAACCTTATATCATTTCAATCATTTTCAACTGTTTCTCATAAACAGTAAATCATTTTTAAATGGGCCTCTAATAGAGTGTAAGTCCCAACACCTTCTTCTCTTCTTAGCTTGTTTTCAAAACTGTATTTTCAAAATCTTCTTTCTATTTTCAAAACATTCTTCTGGTATTTGAAGGGCATTATTCCCGGTGAAACTCTTCAGATACCTATGTGACCTTTGTCCATCTTCACTTCTTCTGTTTTCAAAAAAACATTAACTGTTTATCATATATATATTCAACTGTTATCCACCAATTGCTGGTAAGGCTTTGTACGTACTTCTTCAAAGGCCTCCACTCCATCCAGGTTAGGCTTTACAAGCTTTCCATTTACAGTCTTTATTTAAATTACTGTCAAATATAAACTGTGCATATATATTAGTTTAGAACTACGTTTGAGTATAAACCCTAGGACAGTTAAACTATATATATATTATAGGAATATGGCCTAGGATTGAGAATGTCTTCCCGGTGAAGGCTCTTTCCTAATTAGAGATCTGTAGTTCAAACCCCCAAGATGAATTATTCCCGGTGAAACATCTTGGCAAAAACCTTAGAATCTAAAAAAATAGGACACATCCACCCAAAGAGGAATTATTCCCGGTGAAACCTCTTACCCATTTGCTTAAAGCCAAAATAAGTTCAAAACTACATAGCTTTCTCTTGTGCTATAACAAGGACCCTCGATGACCCTCGATTAGCCTCCTCTTGGGCTTTGTACATGGACCCACAGGCTTCTTAAAAGCATTTCCAGCTTCCTCTTGAGCTTGTATACAAGGACCCATCAGGTTTCTTATAAACATAGGAACAGGTCTTTAGTCACCTTTTAACATACCCTGGTGAGTTTCTTCCAATTTAAACCAGACTTTAAACAAGCTAAGTTTGTCTCAATTTTACATTGAGTACACCTTTTGGAATGAGAGACATGGACAGTCTCTGTCACCCTTATCTTCATCAATTTTCCTTAGCAGAGTCTAGGATCCATGTTTGCTTATCCTCAGTCAGAGTCAGCCTTCATCTTGGGCTTTAAACAAGAAGTCTCCACTAGATAATCTTTCTGCCAATCATCTTAATAAAAACCCCTGGAATGGGTTAGCCTCCAAATCGTTTCTTTCATCTTAATAAAAACCCCTGGAAAGGGTTAGCCTCCAAATCATTCTTTCATTTTAACAAAAACCCCTGGAAAGGGTTAGCCTTCAAAACCAAAGATTCATTTCTCTTAGGAGATAATTTCCCCAAAAGAGTCAAAACCCCTGGAAAGGGCCAGCCTCCAAAAAACATGACAAAAATCAGTCTTTTAACAGACAATGTCTCCAGCTGAGTCAAAATCCCTGGAAAGGGTTAGCTTCCAAAAAAATCAGTCTTTTAATAAATAAATCCTTCAACAGAGTCAAAACCAACAAAAAAAAACAGTTAGCCTCAACCTTGGGCTTCATACAAGGCACCAAAACAATAAAACTCCCTGTTAATATTCAGCCTCAACCTTGGGCATTGTGCAAGGCAGATAATAGAGTCTCCCCTAGTGAGTCCTTCATTGTTCAGTAGCCACAACCTTGGGCTTTGTACAAGGCAGATAAACCATATTTCATGTGTCAAAGATTCCTAACATCTAGGATCTTTTCCCATAGAGTCATCCATACTCAGTTTATTTAAGAGTCCGCCACAACCTTGGGCTTCATACAAGGCAGAAAATAATATTTCCCCTAACTAGAGTCAGCCTCAATTCTGGGCTTTGTACAGAACACCAAATAAAATCCATCAAAATAGACACTCCCCAAGTAGAGTCAGCCTCAATTCTGGGCTTTGTACAGAACATAAAAATCCCTTGTAAATTAATCCTCAGTGGAGTTTTCTCCCAGAATCATAATCAATCAATCAAAAAGCCTCAAGCTTGGGCCTCATACAAGCCAGTTAAAAATCAAATCTTTTATACAGTAGATAGACATAGCTTATCTCTATAGAGAGATCTTTCTTCTATCTCACCACATTCAAACAAACAAACATTACATTTCATTTTAATCAAGTCTCCCATTTAGGATTTTGAAAGGCATGAGCTGGCAGTAAAACCCAGACATGTGGTAACTTTCCCTAATTTGGATGAGCATCTTTCTTTCATTTAAGAGGCATTTGACTGGTATACTTGCACATACACAAGTAAGGTCCCCCTCTTGAATGAAATGAATTCAGTTATTCTGTCACTCTTTTAATGTTTGTGGTGGAATAGTAGAAATACCTCTCTATAAAGATGACTTCATGTCTCTTTACTGTAAACAGAGATTTAATTCAAAGCTTCAACCTTGAGCTTCAAGCAAGGCACCCAAAAATAATTAATAATTAATTAGTTCCCCGAACTACATTAAGCTCTGACTTCCATTAGGGATATGTAGGCATGAGGTTCACAAGGAATCTCAGCGAGCTAATAAAATACCAAAAATAGTCAGTTTGTCAGTCTGTCTGTCTTTCTTTTATTCAATTCAATTCCTTCTCCTAATACAAAGGAGAAACTTTCCCAATCATTAGCAGTAAACACAATCACAATGACACAGAGAAGGTTCCTGTAGAGTACTACAGATATGTAGGGTGTTTAAACACTTCCCTATGTATAACCGACTCCCCGGACTCCAGAATTTCTAGTCTAGGTGTAATCCCCACACTTAGCAAACTCCTAGGGTTTAGTTGAGATCTTTTTTTCCCTTTCCTACTCGTAGGACAATAAGAAAGTTCGTGTGATATCGTAGGAAGAACTGAAACAAAATTCATCCCACCACGGGCGCATTCTCCTTCCAAATTTCGCGTGAAGGGTCTAGCGTGCCGTCCTCCCAAGTGAAACGGGGAGGTAAAAAAAACGACAACCACACATTGCATCATAGGAGTTTATCATTCATACATGACATGCATTTCTGCCAGGAGCTTATTTGCATCTTAACTTGTATCTGGAATCAGAGACTGCAAAATTGATTTCCCGACATTCGAGGTTAATCATGGGGCAAATTCAGACAGACATGGCAGAGATTAGGGCTCAGATAGGGACTACTATGGGTCAATTTTTGGAAGCTATCCAAATCGTTACCCGTGGACAAGAAGAGTTAAGGCAACCTGTTCAGAGGCCGGATGTTACTGTTGATCCAAGTGGCGTTCATCAGAAAGTCGTCAATCCTACCCAAGAGGTCCCTTTAAATCAGAATGTTAGAAACACTATGCGAGTTCCCGTCAACGAGGCTCCGCACCGTGAAAATATTTCTGTTTCGTCATATGATACCTTTAAGTTTCCAATGGATGAAGATGAGGGTAAGCTCCGTCATTTGGATAAGAGATTGAAAGCTATCGAGGATCGTGATTGCCTTGGTTTAGATGCTGCTAGTTTATGCCTGGTGCCTGATATCAAGATTCCTCCTAAGTTCAAAGCCCCGACTTTGAGAAGTACAAGGGTACCACTTGCCCAATAACACACATCAAGGCATTTTGCAACAAGATGGCTCCTTATGCAGAAAATGATAAACTTCTAATGCACTTATTTCAGGATAGTCTTAGTGGGGCATCTCTTGAATGGTATACCCAGCTTGAAAGGACCAACATCCGCACTTGGAAAGATCTAGCCAAAGCCTTTTTCAAGCATTACAAACATAACAGTGATATGGTTCCTACCAGAATTCAACTTCAGGGTTTGACTCAGAAGGTTGACGAATCCTTTAGAGAATATGCACAAAGATGGAGGGAGCTAGCTGCCAGGGTTCAACCTCCTCTTTTGGAACGTGAACTTATAGACATGTTCATGGACACTTTACAAGACCCCTATCTGAATCGGATGGTTGGATGTGCCGCTTCTGAATTCTCAACTTTGGTTGTCATCGGAGAAAGAATTGAGCACGGTCTTATGACTGGTAGGATTCAAAACACTGCTACTAATTTTGAATTCCCAGAACAAGATGGTGAAGAAACAAGTACAATTTCCGAAGTTGAAGAGAAAGATCATGCTTATTCTCCAGTTCAGATCCCTTGCTATCAAATGACAGAAATTACTCCTGATCAGGATGCTCCACAAATCTGCGCTGCAACTATTAGCCAGCCACCAGTTCAATTTGTGCAACAAGAGCCTGTTCTGTATAATCAATCAGTTAAGTATGCTCCGCAACAACAGCAGAGATATAGACAAAATCGCCGACCACAGGGTGGGAAGAATCAAAGAAGGCCACGAAAGGTATATGAACCAATTCCAATGCCGCATAGTCAGTTGCTCTCTCATTTACTCCGAAATTCTTTAGTGGAATTAAAACAGCTTGGGCCTCCTCCTTTTCTTTATCCTGAAGGATATGATCCCAACGCCTACTGTGAGTTCCATTCAGGGGCACCTGGCCATTCGATTGAAGGTTGCAACGTATTCAAAGGCACAGTTCAAAACCTCATTGATTCCAAGGCAATTTGCTTCACGCCAAACGGTCTGCGCATAAATTGAATTCCCCACGCCTGAGCAGAGGTCAAGATTGCAAGATGTACCTTCTAAAGCAATAGATCCAGACAGAGTCAAGTCTCTTCAATGTTGGCAATTTGTGTTTCATTCTGCATTCTCATTTGTAATTTTCTTGTTTCATTAAGCACTTTCTCGTATGCAAAACTCGTTTGTTTTTGAATAATAATCATAATACATTGAATATTTTTGTCTTGAAACAATCCATTCGCTTTTATTTTCTTGTTGTACTCAACTCTTGTAAATAAAAAAAGGCAAGTAACTCTGGAGGGGGGATGATGAGCATGATACCAAGAATTTCAAACGGTGCGCTTTTGAATAAAACCTTGCTGATGATGTACAGGCATTGTTTCAAATCCCCAAACACCGGAGAAATAAGGGAGATAGACCCTCGTCAACCCCTTTGAGCCTTGAAGTAGAAGTTTCATTTCTATTCAGAAAAAAACCTTCATTTTTAACCCAGGGGCAGGATAGTGTTCGGTTAATCTGACCGAGTGTTCAAAACTCATTAAGGGTATGCATCTAAAGATACAACAATGGTTATCTGTCAAAAGGTTGAGGAATGTCAAAACCACAATGTTTATCCTTTATTCTTCAAGAGGTCAAAAGATAACAATGCCACAATGGTAATTCTCCATCAATCATGGAATGAGGTAGTCGCAATCACTTCCAGCAAATCAAAGACAAATGCAAAGTCACGTGACTTGTTAAGAAAAAGAAGAAGAAGAAAAAGTGAAAGGCAAAAAAAAATAATAATAAAATTTCCAGGTGAGGACAAAGTCGTGTGACTATAAAATCAAGGAAGAAAAGGTGAGCGACTGCCATGCCCGAAGATCCTCATTGATTCCTCAACCATGCCAAAATTCCTTTGGAGGGATGAACACTCAGGTCGAGTTAATTGAACTTAGGATTGGAGAACATCACGGAGAGTGGGTGGGCACCAAATATTTTTGAGCCATAAATCTTTTTTCTAAAACCGTGAACCCGGCCACGTTACAACCTTCAAAAGTCCTAACTGAAGTAGGGTTTATTCGAAAGCATACTAAACGAGAGTACGGTAATCTGACTCCTGCGAGGCTTGCTGAAACTTTTGAGTTGGCATCATACCACCTTTCATAAAAATAAAAAAAAATCGATGTTACGACATCATTTCAAAAAAAAAATTTAAGTTTCAAGACAAACATAAACTTTGTATTAGAATTATCATTCTCATAATAAACATCCTTGGCATATGAACGAGTGCGTGACATCCAAGAAGATTCCATAATGAATTTCTGATAAAAAGGTGCATCTTCCCCAAGAATAAGTTGTCTTCATAACTCCGTCAAGTTGGGAGCAAAATATCTCAAAGTGGATTACCCTAAGGGGCGGAGAAGCAGTTGAATACTCCGTTGAGTGAGAATATAGAGGTTATCATTTTTAATAAAGACTCTTGGATGGGGGAACCACGTCCAGGGGGTTCTCCTAACCAGGGGCAAAATCCCAATGATCACAAGGGTATACATATATCCTATTGACTAGGGGCATCCACCCTAAGATCCAATTGACTTGGGTCGAGTCTCGAAGCAATAACACTCAAGGGCATATCTTTTACAAATCCAAAAATGGGGCAATCACTCAAGGTTCGAAGAATGTCTCAAAGTATTGAGTAATCAGGGGTTGTTACTCCAGCATGGCTGAAACCATCCCTAACGGTGATTGGTCAGGGGCACTATTTCATAGTTCACGACACTGGGGCATTCTATCTCGATGGCACAGATCCCTGAAAATCCTCTCGAGGCGATCTCTTCAAAAGCCCTGCCGACTTGGGCTAGACAATAGGCAGGGGCATCTCCTCCTTTTCAATTATTTGATCCAATAAAGTTCAGGCCAGGCTAAAACAACTTGTGTATACAAAGAGAATATCGCGAAGTCATGATCTTTACCCTCAGCGAGAGTCGAGATTTAAATCCAGATGATTGGCGTTCCTCAACAGTCAGAAGACTTCAGCCTTTGAGCTCCTGATAGACATCATTGCATATCGCATTGCATCCTCCAAAATGCATAGCATTTCCACTCAGGTGGAGCATTACAGTTAGTTTTTTAAAAACATGCATCGAAGCATAAACCATATTCAAGTCTTATCAAGTACCTTTCACGTCCCCGGTTAGGTCAGTGTCACTTCTCCAGAAGAACTCTTTATGCCTCAACTATCCCGAGCAGTATTCTCCACAAATCATTTATTCTTAATGGTGCTGTCGGCAAGCTTTCCCAACCTTATGCCACTTTACCCCCTCAAATACAAATTTTTCCAAAGAAATCAATACCAAAACCATACAATTTGGTGTTTTCCGGTAACCCTACCGATGCCAGTAACCTTACTGAGATACCTTTCCAATCACCTGATTGTTGTTTTCCGGTAACCCTACCGATGCCAGTAGCCTTACTGAGATTTTCTTTCCAATCACCTGATTGATGTTTTCCGGTAACCCTACTGATGCCAGTAACCTTACTGAGATTTTCTTTCCAATCACCTGATTGATGTTCTCCGGTAACCTTGTCGATGCCAGTAACCTTACTGAGACATTCTTTCCAATTACCCGATTGATGTTTCCCGGTAACCTTACCGATGCCAGTAACCTTACTGAGATATTCTTTCCAATCACCTGATTGATGTTCTTCGGTAACCCTACCGATGCCAGTAACCTTACTGAGGTATTCTTTCCAATCACCTGATTGATGCTTTCCGGTAACCTTACCGATGCCAGTAACCATACTAAGTGTCTATTTTCCAATCGCCTGATTGACGTATCCCGGTAACCTTACCGATGATAACAACCTTGTCGTTCCTTTTACTCACAAATAAACTACGCATAAGCATTATACATAAGCATTATCATACATACCCATTCGCGCACACGCATCATTTACATATGTGAACATGCATACATTTGCATTGTACAAATAACAGGATCATATGCATACACAGGATGCATACGCATTTACAAGACAATCCTCTATACAAGTAAACTTGTCCAAACTATGACAAGTAATCCTATTGGTGCAGGGGAACTTGCTAGAACTATAGTAAGTGGGGTTCACAAACTGCGAAAGCTTGCTAGCAATATAGCAAGCTGATCATACAAAGTCCTCGCTATGTAAGACTCAGGCTTTAGCAGGACGATTCTTTTCTCTCATATTTGAGCACAAGGTAAATTCAGGGGTCTTCCAATATTTAATAACTCTTCGATTCAAAAAGCGTGAGACCTGCGTATTCTCACGCCATTCAATCCAAGGTAATTAAATAGAGGCAGTTGTCATACCCCAAAATTTACCCGGTGCAATTCCAATTTTAATTTATTAAGGGTGTTAAAAATTAGGAGCCATAGGGTTTAGTATACCTATTATTAAACTCGCTCTCCTATAAAATTCCCTTGATCAAAGAAAAGAGAGGGTGTAAATAGCAAAAATCTCTAAATTCAATTGGCACTTGGGTTTTTTTTCTGTCTTCTTTTTGGTTCGTAGAAAAAAATAGAGGGGTGTCTTGCTAGAAATAGAAAATATTAAGGCCCAATAGGCCCATTTGCTTATCACCATTTAACCATTTACATTACTATTAATCATAGCTTATTAATATTTGTTAATTCCTAAATATTAATTTTAAAATTAATATTAGGTTAGTAAAGATTAATCAAGTTTATTATTAATATTAATATAATTGGTTATCAGAATATTATTTTATTGGGTTATTATTAGGGGAGTATTATCGATTGATTAGCTTACTTTTACTGATTAATTGATTAATTAAATTAAGCAAATCAATGGATTTTTGGTGATTGGTGTTTTGTTGTCTTTTGGGCCACAAAGTGATAACAGAAAGAAAATTATTGGGCCATTGGTTTGGGCCACACACGGATCAGGAGTCGACCGGGTCAGAACCGACCCGGCCACTGTTCACCTTCGTCTTCAGTCTCACGCAGCAAACCATAGCCGCTGCGACATCACCCACGAAACCCTAATCTCCATCGTCACAAACCCAGGCCCATGGATCCTCAATCAAACGCGTAACAGAAAACAAAATCTGGAACAAAACATAACAAAATCAAATCTAATCTTAACAAGCAAACTCAAAATCAAATTGGAATAAAACTCAAAACAGAATTGAATCAAATAATTTTATTGAAAATCTTACAAATCAATTTACAAACGAATCGAATCTCTAACTTGAATCAAATCTTTCCTAATCTAATCTAACCCTAATAATATAAAAGCAAGAAAATCATAAGAAGAAGGGGGAGGAGAAATTCTGGAAAATCGGAGCCGTCGCGAAGTCGAAGTCACACCTTAATCTTCATCTGAACCTGCAAAATAAGAAGAAGGGAAGGGATTAGAGGACGAATCGGAGCTAACACTTTCCTGAATACAAGAAATAAGATCCACACGCAACACGCAAAGCTGCCGTCAGCCGGCCAACACGACGGCAACAGCCCCAAGCTCCGTCCCAGATCCGTCGACTACGCAGATCCCGCCTCGATTCTCCGATCGCACACATCTGCCGTCGACTCCGCGCGAACCGCCACTGCAAGCAACATCCACTTCTCCTCTTTCTCTTTGGCTCAGATCCATGGTATGTTTTATGTTATTGTTAAGAAAGAGATTTGACTTAAATTGGATGGTTGTTGTTTTGATTTGTAAGTGAGATGGAGAGATTTCATTACTGTTAGAAACATAGTTTCATTTATAGGTTTGTAGTTCCATTTTGAAGAGAAAAAGTGGTTTGTGTTGTGAAGACCATAATAGATAATGAAACAAAAGGGATGGGAGGCATTTTGGTGTCTTGGGTTAGGCCCGAAGTGATTTTACCATCCACCACCCTTTGTTTTTTTTTTGAACCGCACCCCCCCTAGCTTGTTTCAAAATGGTTGTAGGACCCAGACTTTGAGCCCATACGAATCTCCAGTGCTCCATCTCCTAGTCACACCCCTTGGTTTACTGTTTGAGCATGTTCTATTCAATTGTTTAGTCTCACGCATGTTTCTTGTTAATGGTTGTTTTAACATCAAGAAATGTTAGTTAGATTTTCTTCCTCATAATAAAACCTAAAGTTTTTGTATCTTTTTCACACAATCATTTCAATTCTATTTAATTAGATTAACTTAGGATATTTAGATTATTTGTCTAAATTAATTATTTTTTAATAATTCAAATAACTCTCGATCAATTCTCTCCTCGACCCGACTGAAGCTATCAGTCGCTTTAGACGAGAGATAAAAATACACCAACTAAAACACCTTCAATTTGCTGCCCGCGATGATCAATCTATCGATCTGAGCAATCAGCAATGCCTTTAATCCGTTAGCTATGATGACCAAATCCATTGGTCACCGCATCTAACGGTGCCAAATCAAACCAGGGTTGTACGCTAACTTCAAAACATTTTCCCACATTCTAATCAATTTCAAAACTATGACAGGCCATTCAAAAAGCCTTTAAACAATTTCAAACCCCAAATTCAATCCTAAGGCGTACAACCCTGTGCCCGAACTACGTTGACTCTGATTCTCCTAAGGAGATACGTAGGCACTTGGATAACCAAGGCGAGTCCCCTTCCCTCTAAATCTCAATTTTTCCCGATTCGTTTCCCTTAATTATTAATCCTTGAAAGCATGAACCTTGCCTTAATAATTTTAGCCATAAAACTGTCACCTTAGATTCAAAGCCATAAGAAAGGGTTGAGGGTGCCTAACACCTTCCCTCGACCTGATTATAATAAACTTACCCTGAATCTCATATCTGCGTAGGGTTTCCTATTCGCCCTTCAGAATAGGTGGCGCCTCTAAAAGTCTATATTTTTAGGGCAGGTTGCTACAATAGGCACTTGAGAAGGTGACCGTTGGGAGCAATTAATGCGTTGTGTGATCCGTACAGCATTGCATTTAATGTTTCACTCTTTTGTCAACTACCTCGAGCCTTGCTTTCGCTGTGTCTACTGACGTTGCCTTTAATAGCTTCTAACGTTCCTTTTGTCAGTCACCGTAGCCTGCCATCTTGTACTTGCTTCTGATCTTATGTTTGTGTAAACAACGTTTGAATATCATCAGAGTCAAACAGCTTGGTGCAGAGCATCTTCTTGTCTTCTGACCTTGATGTGCTTCTTAGCATGATACCATGAGAATCTTCAGTGCTTCTGCTTCTGATCTCAAGTTCTTCTGATGCTTCCATTGACCATGTTCTGATTCTGCTTGACCATCTTCTGATGTCTTGCCAGAGCATGTTTTGATGTTGCATGCTGAACCTTCCGAGTCAGTGCTTCTTGCGCTGATTTTGTGCATACTCTTTATGTGATTCCTGAAATGGAAATTGCATAGTATTAGAGTACCACATTATCTCATACAAAATTCATATACATTGTTATCATCAAAACTAAGAATATTGATCAGAACAAATCTTGTTCTAACAAGGTTTACCTGTATTTGGCATAAGCTTTTCTCCTGGATCCATGGGAGTACTTACTGGAGAACAATTTTCATAATTGAACTTCTTGAGTATTTTCTCAATGTAGTGAGATTGCGTAATTACAATCCCCTTATTCTCCCGTTTAATCTTAATACCAAGAATAACGTCTGCTTCTCCCATATCTTTCATGGAGAACTTTGACGACAAGAAATTCTTTGTTTTATCAACTTGATTTTGGTTGGTGCCAAAAATCAACATGTCATCAACATATAGACAAATGAAAACTCCTTTACCGGATGTATCAAATTTGCTATATACACATTTTTCAGCTTGGTTTAGAATGAAACCATTAGACAAAACAACCTCATCAAACTTTTGATGCCACTGCTTCGGAGCTTGTTTCAGCCCATACAACGACATAACTAGCTTACACACTTTATGCTCATTACCAGGCATTACAAATCCTTCAGGTTGCTTCATATACACTTCTTCTTCCAAATCATCATTCAGAAATGCTGTTTTGACATCCATTTGATGAATCACTAGATTATGAATAGCCGCCAAGGCAATCAACAATCTAATAGTACTGATACGGGCAACTGGAGCATAGGTATCGAAATAATCGATCCCTTCTTTTTGTCTGAAGCCTTGGATAACTAATCTAGCTTTAAACTTGTCAATTGTACCATCGACTTTCATCTTCTTTTTGAAGATCCATTTGCAACCCAATGGTTTGCAGCCTGGTGGTAAATCAGATAATTCCCAAGTATCATTTTCCATGATAGAACCAATCTCTTCATCAATGGCTTCTTTCCAAAAAATAGAATCTCGAGATTTCACAGCTTCATCATACATTCCTGGATCCTCCTCTGTACTATAACAATAATAGTATTGAGTTTCAATCTGATCCTTTGATCCCTCAACTAAATATAGTTGAAAATCAGATCCATAAGATCTAGATTTTCTAGCTCTTTTGCTCCTACGGGGTTCAAGTGTCTCACTTGGCACATCATATGAATGATCATCCCTTAGAGATTCGTCTGAATTAGGTATAGATATCTTTGGTCTAGGTATAGAAGAGAAACAATTCTCATCAAATATGGCATCTCTTAATTCTATAATTGTGTTAATAGAAATCGAGTCATTAGGTTCTATAACATAAAACCTATAAGCCTTGGAGTGTTCAGCATATCCAACAAAGATGCAAGCTACACCCTTTTCGCCCAAAGTTTTCATTTTTGGGTCCGAGCGTCTAACCACGGCCCTTCAACCCCAAACACGTAGAAATGTTAAGTTGGGTCGTTTCTTATACCAAAGTTCATATGGGGTAGTCTTGTTCCTTTTATTAGGAACCCTATTTAACAAATAACAAGCCGTTAACATAGATTCTCCCCAAAACCCTTCACTCAAATCAGAGTAAGATAACAAGGCATTTACCATTTCTTTAAGAATTCTATTTTTCCTTTCAGCCACACCATTTTGTTGAGGTGTATAAGGTGTCGTAGTCTCATGAATGATTCCTACGGATTGGAAAAATACAGGATCATAATATTCACCACCTCTATCGGTACGTAATGTTTTAATCAGCACATTCAGTTGCACTTCAACTTCAGTTTTATAAATTTTGAATTTATCTAAGGCTTCGTCCTTAGTGTGCAACAAATAAACATAGCAGAATCTAGATGCATCATCAATGAAAGTGACAAAATATTTTTTATTCCCTAATGATGGAGTAGCATGCAAATCACATAAATCACTATGTATTAACTCAAGAATGACATATTTCCTTGTTATACTTTTAAAAGGTTACCTAGTGATCTTTGTTAACATGCAAGTTTTACACTTTTCGTTATTTTCATTAAAAACAGGAATTAAACCGTCTTTAGACATTTCATGCATTATTTTATAATGTACATGTCCTAAACGAGCATGTCATAACGAAAAATTGATAACATTCAAAGAAGACATAAATATAGAACCAGAATCTTTAGGAACTCCATTCAAATTCATCATAAACATTCCATTATTATAATATCCAAATCCTACAAACACACCAGACTTCGATAAAACATATTTATCGGATTCACACGCTTGCTTGTATCCAAGCTTATTCAATACAGGACCAGAAATTAAATTCTTACGTAACTTAGGAACATACAATACATTAAACAAAGTAATAGTCTTTCCAGAACTGAATTCTAGCACCACGTTTCTTTTGCCTTCAACGGGAGCGAAGTGATCATCTCCCATGTATAGAACAGAACCATCTTCCACTGGAACAAAAGTATTGAACCAGAAACGATCCTTGCAAACATGTGTTGTGGCACCAGAGTCAATCCACCACGCGTTAGCATCATCCTGCACATAAAATGCCTCAGAAGTTAGTGAAACTGAATGTTTAATCAAACTATTCAAATCACAAATTGATTTCTGACCTTGGTTTTCGGATTGGTCCTTAGACCCCTTTCCTGAACCACTTGCGTTCATGTTGTCGTGCTTTTTGCCGAAATGGCAATCCTTCTTGAAGTGGCCTGTTCTGCCACACTTCCAACATTCTATTTTCGGTTTCTTGTTAACACCGAAATTGCCCTTTTTGTTATTGAAAGCATGCTTCTTTCCTTTTTTTTGTTGTTATCGTTCTTACCACCCTCTTCGATCATATTAACCGAGGGTTCAGCAATTTCTTTGCCTTTTCCTTTGTTATCCTCATGCGCTCGTAGAGATTCCTCTATGCGCAAGTGACTTCCAAGTTGGATCAAAGACAGTTCGTCTTTTCCATGTTTCAGATTGTGTTTGAAATCCTTCCATTAAGGAGGAAACTTGTCTATGATGCTATAAACATATATTGTTTCATCCATCTTCAATCCATGTTGTGTGAACTGTCCAAGGATTCGGAGGAGTTCATTGAATTATTCCATGACAGACCTCAATTCAACCATTTTGTAATTGTTGAAATCGGTCACCAGGAACTTTTTACTGGATGAGTCCTCTGCCATGTACTTGGCTTCGAGACAATCCCACAATTCCTTTGCAGATTCCACGTTTTGGTAAATATCAAATAAGGGATCAAACATACTGCTAAGAATGTGCCCTCTGCATATGTAGTCGTCGTTCTCCCACTTTGATCGGCGTCTCAGATTTTCAACCGTGTCATCCTCCTCAAGTCTGGAATCGGTGTAGACAGTACGTGCACCACCTTCAACGTTGTCAACATGAAATGCATCTTCTTCTGCCAATGCTTGAAGTCTTGTCCTTGAAACTTGTCCAATTTTCCGAAACTTTTAGTCATCTCCTTGACGGTGCTTCCTCCTCCAGCCATGATTATCAGAAAGAATACTTTATTCGTTTGTTAGAAATTTGGTATGATAATCCTGGATATCTTCGAAGAATCGTGTTTGTTCACTTTCCGAACAAAGTACTTCAACCCTATTCTTGTCCGGGTTCACGAAATTTTTGCGGGGATAATTCTCGAAGAGCAATCTGTTTCTGACAATAGAGAACAGATCAGAATGTAGAGAGGAAGTATAACTTTGTATATCTAAATTGAGGCCAAATGACTCCTTATATAGGAGATTAATAACAGAAACCGAAAAGATACAACTTTTCAGAAAAACGGTTATGTCGGTTGGGAAAGGGCGCTGCCCCTTGGACCCCGGCAGGGCGCTGCCCCGCACCTCGCCAGGGGCTCTGCCCCTTGGACCCCGAGAGGGGCTACGCCCCTTGGAACCCCGTTTCTATTATTCGTATTCAATTACACGTTTGGCTCGACGAGCGTGCACTCCGCACTACCCTAACTCGTTTCAAACTTAACGCATAATTGCATTGGCCTATAGTAAATCACATTAATACCAAAATACATTGATGATACTAAAATCACCAACAATTGAATCACCAAGACAATTTCGTGTAAGTTAGGGAATGGTAGTAATATTTGGAAGCATATTTGGATTAGCCAGATTTTATTGTCTTAGCAATTTAAGAACCTCTTACGTCATGTTGTAAATCCTCACATTCTAGTTCAGGATGTCGAGCAACGGATTGACGAAGTGTGGCATTAGGATCTACATGTCTCTTCCAAGTTTTCTCGTTGCAATGAATCTCTGGTAAAATACATTCAGCTATTCGATATTCTCCAGAAGATCTGGCCCTAAAGATTTGTGCGTGATAATTATGTGTAGTGGAAGTGCGGTGATGGATTTTCTATCAAAAATAGTTATATATGTCGTATTAGTGGGTACGGAGCAGTTAGACTCAGCTGTGAAGGAGGAGGTTTTGCAGGTTCTTAATGAGTTATGGAAGTTAAACTTATAGAGTAAAATTCAAATTTTCATGTGAAGGTTGTTAATAAATAGATTGCAAACTAAAAAAGTTGACTTATAAAGGAGGAATCTTATCAATGGAATTCATGATTTAGTGTGCCCTCTATGATCTATGTCTCAAAGAACAAGATATAGTTCACCTATATTTTAATTATGAGGTTAGTCGTAACGTGTGATTGAAGTGTGCCAAAGTTAATGTCATTTCTAATTCGGTTTAATATTTTAATTATTTTATAAAAAATTGTGGTTATATTTCTTATATATCAAAATTGTAGTCACAACGTGTTCCCCATTTGACCAAAAAGATTGTTTATCCAAATTTTAATAAGCCATCCAATATCATTGAAACATGCATAGTAAAGTAATAATGACCTGTTGTAAATAGGTGACTTTGGCTCCTCACTTGTTAATTTTTTAGCCAACCATGAATGAGTTTGTTTGTAGAATATTTGTTGAGGTGCTTATGAAGTTTTGTTCTTCTGGAGTTATTATTTAGTTAGCCAAGACTGCTTGAGTATACTTATTAGTAATTTTTGTTATGAAAATAACATGGATGACATTTTTTGTGCAGGAAATAGAGAAAGAACATCGGTACCATTTGTCGAATAGTTATAAGTGGTATGGAGGTAAAAGGAGAAAATTTTTAATATTCGTATTGATGTACTTTAGTACTTATGTTAAAACTATGTTGTTAATTGTGATATGAGCTAGAATATGTGTAAACGGAAGTGGTTGATGAAACAGGTGAGACTATTGTTGATGATATTAGTGCTGAGGATGGAGAATCTATTGAAAATAGTATAAATATTGATAGTATGGAGGATATTCTTAGTATGGACCTGAAAAGACTAAGTCCCCATGAGACAAGAAAAATTCAATTTTTAAGTCTGGACATGGCTTATGCGTTCTACAACCAGTATGCTAAAATGAACGGGTTTGCAGTTCACAAGAGCAAGAACCTTCGAAGCAAGAAAGGAGAAACATCACAACGGGCATTTGTTTGTCACAGACATGGTTTAGGGGGGATAGAGGTTTAACAATAGAAAATCGTAAGCGTGAGCGTAAACCTGATACTCGGTGTGGATGTGAAGCAAAATTTCGAATGCATATAGATATGTTCTCACAATGTTGGTGGATAACAGTTTTTAACGATCAGCACAACCATGATCGATTACATGAAGAGTACCATGGAATGCTTGCTTCACACTAAAAAATGGAAGATTCAGATATAATGCAGATGAACAACATAATGAAGGTTGGTATAAGACCTTCTCAATTCTATGGTTCTTGTGCCAACCAATCAGGAGGGTATGAAAAAATAGGGTTTCATATGAAAGATATATATAATCAGATAGGAAAGCAACGCCTTTTACAGTGATGTGATGGTAAAAATGCATTACACTATCTTCATGGACTGGCATCAGATGACCCGATGATGTTTTATCGCCACACTGTTGATGGAGAAGGTAGGCTTGAACACCTTTTTTGGTGCGATGGTATAAGCCAAATGGATTTCAAAGTTTTTGGTGATGTATTGGCATTTAATGCAACATATGGGACGAACAAATACCGTTGCCCCTTAGTGGTGTTTCCTGGAGTTAATAACCATAACCATAATATTATATTTGGCGGTGTTATTGTTAAAAATGAAAAAGAATAAACATATATGTGGGTTCTTGAACAAATTTTGGAAGCAATGTCAGGTAAGTCGCCTATATCTGTCATTACTGATGGCGGTCTTGCAATGAAGAAAGCTATAAAAAAGGTGTTTCTGAATGCTTATCATAGGTTGTGTGCTTGGCATCTAATTTGCAATGCAATGTCTAACATTAGAGTTCCTGAATTTGTTAGTCAATTTAGGAAATGCATGTTGGGTGACTATGACCTGGGTGAGTTTCGGCGCAAGTGGGCTGACATGATTGACGCATTTGGGTTGCATGACATCAAGTGGGTTACAGAATTGTATGCAAAGAGAAAGACGTGGGCTACAGCTCATATACGCGGAAAACTTTTTGCTGGGTTCAGAACTACCTCCCGGTGTGAAGGTTTACATTCACAAATGGGGAAGTTTCTTCACTCACGATATAATTTAAGTGAATTTTTCTTACATTTTCATCGGTGTCTTAATTACACGCGTTATAAGGAGGTAGAAGCTGACTTTCTATCAAATTACGGCTATCCTGTGCTACAAACAAGATTTCAAAGCATGGAGCGTTGCGCTGGGAAGTTATTTACAAGAGAAATATTCTTTTTGTTTTGTGATCTTCTTGCACGATCCGCGGAGATGGTAGTGGCAACATGTCATCAAACTTATACTTGTATCATATACACAGTTCGCAAGTACCAAGCATCAAAAAGGGAGTGGAACATATCATTCTATCCTGATGATGACGTTTTTAAATGTTCTTGCAAGATTATTGCACTATTGATTTTTTAAGATGTCGCGGAATTTCCAAAGACTCTGGTGGCAGATCGATGGACAAAGAACGCGAAGGAAGATATATGTAGAACAGATAAGCATCTTCCAAAATATTTGGATCCAGAAAAGTCGTCGAGATATTCTGCTCTTATGTTTGGATATATATGCGTTTGAGCAAATTAGTAAGTGAGAGTGGTGATGATTTCGAAGACCATATGAAATAGGCTGCTTCTGATATCCGAAAGATGGAAGCAAAAAGGGGCTTACATGATGATGGACCCACAAATTCAAGTGAAATTATCCAGGAGACACTGAAGGATCCTGCTCTAGCTAGAATCAAAGGATGCACTGGCGAATCTTCATCACGTCAGAAAAAAAGAAGCGGACTTAGTGTTCTATTTGCGGAAAATTTGGCCATAACAAGCAAACATGTTCATTACCTCGACATAATGCTAACACGACAAATTCGTCACACGGAGATTTTCACAACATTGAATTCAGTGATGACTCTGTAAGCAATTTATTTAATGTTGCTATTTAATGGTATTGTTATATATATTACCCATTTTTATAAACATCTATGGTACTTGCAGTTGCATAACAATCTTGATTGAATTGTAAAAGCGCGTCTGCGAAATAAGTGTGAAAACGAATACACCTTGTAAGTTAACTTAAATATAGTAATTATTTGGATACATATGTGTTGCACCCTTAAATTTTCCCACACATTTTCAAATCATTTTTATTTCAAGATCTCCTCGAGCTCACAAGTTCACTGGTGGTTTAAAACTATACAAGAGCTAGGTACACATATCCTTCTCCTAAGCAACTAGTTTCCAATTAGGGTTTTGTTTCTTTTCAAGGAAGTGGAATTTCTAAGGCCTCAAGTGGACTTCATAGCATCTCATATGTCTCAAATCATCTCCATGCCAATTTTCAAGCTTCACAATGCAAGATTGCTCAGATGATTAACAGTCGACTATGTTGACCTAAAAGTCAACTATGGTCAACATACAGTCAAAAATCAATATTTTTGGTCAACATCAATCATTTGAAGTCATATTCATCATATGATCGAGGGTTGATCATGATTCATTAAGAAAAGCTCAAAAATCAACAAAGCTCAAAGTTTCCAAATTAAGGTTTTTAGGCTAAAAGTTAACTAAATTTTGACTAGCCATAAATTCCACATACTTTATCATAAATTCCCCAACCAAATCTCATTTTGAAAGAAATTCAATTCTCTACAACTTTGTCACACTTAAGACAAAGCCAAAAATGCTTCATTTAAAGATATGAGCCAAAAAATTACAAGTCATTTCAAAAGTCAACAAAAAGACATTTTTCTTCAAAGAGTGGTACATGAACATGGAAGACTCAATTGAGATGAAACCAAAATGAGCATTTAGAGGACGTCTTGAGCTTTCTAAAGAGTCCTAGAACACCTTCATATGATCAAAATTGAGAATGTTATGAATGGTGCAAGTTGGGCTATTTTTGAGAAATACTTAATGCACTAATTGGCAATTTTCACATTTTTGAGTATTGGGCCTTAACATTTGGATTGCCCACGTGATTTTGAGCCCAAACGAGGTCCATTGGTCAAATAATATTATTAATATTATGATATTTATTTCATTTATATTTGATTTTAATTATTTAAATTAAAATAAAATCAAATAAAATCATAAAATAGTTATATGATTGATGCACCAAATTTTTTCCTTGATTTAATCTGATCAAATCTAATCCAATGGCCAAGATTAAAAGAAAAATATGCTTGAAATAGAATTGGTCCAAAATTAGAAAGATTTAATGCAAATCTTTTTCAATTTCTACATCATCTAATTGCTTTAATCTCAAGCCAACTCTTGACCTAATTTACTTCCCCTATAAATATACATAGCATACAACTTCATAAAGGATGAAAAATTTAGAGAAAGGAGCTAGGGTTCTAAGGGAGAAATTTTCTCAAGAATAGATGAAATTCAGAATCAAATTTCCAGGAGTTTCAATCCCAAGCCATTGATCAAAAATCACTCTTGAGATTTCTAGGAGTCTCCCTAGGTCCAAGACAAATCTCCATCTTGCCCAGAACAAGCTCATTCAAACTCACCATTGTTGGTAAATTTTTTAACTTTGAATCTCTCTGATTATGCATTGTTGACTAATGTTATGTGCATAGATGTATTCAGGGATCTATTCAAAACAGGCTTGACGTAATACATGTAAGGTTTGAGGTTGAGATCTCGAGCCACCATTGTTAGAGCATGATCTTGTGTCACTTTCGAACCTTCATATATAGACACTTTCAGGCAAAAAAGATGCCACCATCGTGATTGTAGGTGCTCGATTTAGGGGGGAGGGATGTTTTTTTGACTTTTATTTGTAAGATTTTGCAGGTTCTATGGTTGCAGGATTAGCTACGGAAAATTCATAGCAAATTCGTAGCTAAAACAAAGCAGATTCGTAGCTAATCCTGGGCTTCAAAATGAGGAAGACAATGAAAAGTACTTTTGACTCTTGGACCACGCGCATGAAGCTCTTATTTTCCAGTCAAGGAAGTCGTTGCTCTCTCCGTTTTTCATTGGCCAGTTCGTGAAACAGGAGGGCCCACTTTGACTTTCGTTTAAGTTAATATTTAGTGCGCGTTTTTATATTTATTGAATGATCGTTGCTTTACTAACAAATTAAAATCGTGGCTCTGCTGGCAATGAAGGGAGATGCACTACCGTTGGAACCTGGGTTCGATCCCTGGGTGTTGCGCATAAATTCTTTTTCTTTCAACTTGTTTGTATACTTGTTTCACAGATCCAGAGCGCTCTCCTCTTATGCACATACATGGTGCGCCCTCACGCCTCTACCCTTGGATCTCCAATGAAGCCAGATCTAAAGGATCACACGCGTTCCGCACCATGGAACTTCAGAGACCCATCACACTGGATCAGGCGCAAGGGCAGTGGGCTTTCTCTTATTGGGCCTGGTTTCTTGCTCTGAACATCCCTCCATTTTTGCCTCCCCCAGGCCCATTTGCTTTTCTCCTTTGTTTTTATTTCTTTTTTTATTTGCATTAACTTATTTTAATTACATATTTTTTAATTAAAATTAACCAATTAAAAACCACCAAAAAATATTTTAATTTTAGTATTAGGTTTTGAAAATGTTTAATTAATTTTAAACACAAAAACAAATTATTTTTCTTTTCATTTAAATAATTAACTTGTAATTAATTTAGAAATTGTTTTTTTCTTAATTAAAATCAACCACAAAAATACCAAAAATATTTTTTCTAATATTAGGACTTAGAATATTATCTCATTCATTTAATAGTATTTTCCCTTTTGTTTGTACCTTATTTTATTTTTAAATATTAGAAATTGATGTATAGGCTGCAAGGATATTTTTGTAATAGCGTAGATTTACATTTCTCGCACTTTTACTTTCCGCACCTTTACTTTTCTGCATCCCTGTTTTTGGGTATGTAACCCCCTCCCCAAAGCCCTGTAATAGCGTAGGACATTTACTTTCCGCACTTTTACTTTCCCGAAAATATTAACTGCTTAGATGTATGACTTAGGATTGTATGGCAAGACTTAAAATCAATTGTTAGATCGCTTCTAAATCCAAGATTAAATATCTGAAATTAACACACATTTTTTCACACACTCACCTTTAGGGTGACCCTCTCTTCGTTGCCTTTCGATTACATGGTCAAGTCCCTTGGATGTAAGCATGTCTTAGCAAAAGTTGCCTACGATATCATTATAGTTCCTCCGATATAAAGATCATAGTCCCTCGATGACCCTTCGATGTTGCCTACGAAATATGATCTAGTCCCTCGAGTTGCCTACGAGAATGATGATAGTCCCTTCGAATGCTAAGAAATCCTTACAAGTTTCCTTCTATGACCATTCAACGATCATTCGATGTCCCTTTACATCCAATGCATAGGACTACCTAGAGGGTCCTGATCTTCCACTCCCCGAAAAAAGTTCAGCTGTTACAACACCACATCCTCCCTCCTTCCCTTTTTTAAGGACAAAATAACTTGCTTTCTTCTTGGCCACCCCTTGAATATGACGATTGACTTCCTTTCTTTTCACTTTGGAAACGTTAGCTGACAGCTTTCTGCCATTCAACTAAAGATTATTTAGCTTCACCTTCAACAGTCTCTCCTCCTTGACATCAAAAAATCTCACAAAACCGAACCTTTGACCCCTCAAATCCTTCTTTGGTGGAATCACTATCTCGTCTATAAGACCCAGATCTTTGAACTCAAAGAAAAGGTCCTTAGCCTTCCAACAATCTCCAAAGTCATTGAAATAATAAGTAGACACCACTCCCTTACCATCACATACATCGTTATTCTCAATGTCCCACCTCATCGGAACCCCAAACCCACCTTGCTTCCTTCTGACCTGATGCCATTCCCCTCCTCCTTTCTCCCCTCCACCTTTCTGGAAATCTTTTCTAGAAGCTTGAAACATACTGACTATACGACAAGACTTAAACCCTAGCACATACCCTCTCTAACTTTCTTTCTCATCAAACGACTATTTGCATGTATTTAAACTAAAACCCTTGCTCGTAAAACGCGGATTAGTGATTGAAATCGTCAAAAAAACCGAAACTGATTGGAGAAGTGTAACACCCCGTATTTTACATTTATTAATTTAATGGGAGTTTAAATTAATTTCTTGGATTATTGGTATTTTTAATTGGAATTAAGTTGGAAATTGTGTAAAATAAGCTATTGGGCCAAGTTGTGGTTAGTAATGGAGGGGGTGTAATTGATAGGCCTTATTACTAAAGTTATTTTGCTTTATTTTTCATAAAATAAGAAAAAGAAGGAAATTGGAAAATAGAGAAGAAAAACCTAAGAGGAAGAAGGAGAGAGCTCATGGAGAAAAGAGATTTTCGTATTCATGGTGCAGCCCTCACAAAATGGGTCATAACTCTCTGCTCGTAACTCCAAATCAGGTAATTCTCGAAGATTCGGATTCTACACGAAATTTCCTTCGATTTGATATATTAATTCGTGTCAGGGAGGTTCTCGATGAGGGATATAAGCGAGTTTGAAGATGGGAGATTCTTGCTGAATTTGAGGGAAAAGGGCTTACGGGTTTGATGAAGAAGAATGGGAAAAGTCCAGATTCTTGGCTAAGGTAAGGGGGGACTTGTAGCGGGGAAAATCTGACATCGAAGCCATGGGATTGACTCGAATCAATATTCCGTTTTGAAATCGCCACCGCGCTTTATTTTTTCAAAGGAAAAGGGAAAAGAACGAAAAACCCAAAGTTTTGTTTTTAAAAAACAAGAAAGAGAACTCAGGTTCGGGTGTTGATTATATGAGGGGAAGGTTTAAAGCACCCCTCATATCCGTGGTACTCCACGGGAACCTTTTTGAAAATCTGTGTGTGTGTGTGCTAAAAAGGGTTTGTTTTATTTTTAAAATAAGCTCGGCAAAGCGTTAAGCTTTGGGCCTACATACCTCCTTGGTGCAATGGAGAAGTCAGAGCTAATGTAGTTCCGCTTTTGGGAAAAACGTTTTAAAAACGAATAAACACTTTGGTGTCGTTAGAGAGAAATACTCAGCCATTGATCTTGAGCATGAGAACAAACAAGTTCTTTGCATCGCAAATGAAAGAAGGGCTCCAACTCGGATAAAATCAACGAGTATGCCACTAGCTCTCTCACGCGGAAAAGATCTCGTTATTATCAATCAATTTCAAAATCGTGGGGTATAACCACTCGTTTCGACAGTTAACGGTGTCTAAACTTTTGAAGAAAAGCCACTAAGGGCGAAAGATATTTTTGAGAAAAAAGGTTTTGAAAAGGTTTGCAAACATAAGAATGTTTTGGAAAAAGAGAGAAGATTTTGAAAATTTAAGAATGGGAAGGAGATGAAGAGGCTATCCTATTGCGTAAAATAAAAGCTAAGGAAAGAAACGGCCTAACCAAGTAAGAAGCCAACACTTGACATTAAGAGCCAAGGTAGTTTTCCCATCCTTTGGATTTATCAGTACCAACACATTAACACTTGGGGATCCACATGAACTTATTGTCTTAGCACCACTTTGCATTAAACACATTAAGGTTCTGACGAAAATCGGGCAGAGTAACGGCTGTTTTCGGGTAAAATCCTTATTTCAATGCCTTGGAATTAACCATCAAGGGCTTTCAAGGAAATACCTGCACACAAAAACATACAACAGCACAATGCCAGACAGACAGAACAATCACAGGATAATAATAGAATGAGTCCAGAGGTACTAGGTCCATAAGTCCGAATCTCCAAAGTGCTAAGGATAGTAACCGATAGTCCAAAGAGAGCCTTATGTATTTTTTAGATTTTGATTATTTATTAGTGTTTTAGCGAAAAAATAAAGTATGGTCCAAGTGGACAAAAGAAAAATAACAGAAGCATAAACATATGTCCAAGTGGACAAAGAGAAAATGACGGAAGGTAAATATGATGAAATGATAAAGTAAAGCGATAAGGCGAGAAATATAAAGAGCGGTAATATAAAGAGCGGTAATATAAAGGTGCGGAAATTAAAGTTAGTTGTTAAATGTTAAAGATAACCATCTTGAAACTTGTCAAGTATGTTATCAAAGTTAGTATGAAGATCTATGGTGAGTGAATGATGTACTCGGATTTAAAGTCAATGGGGCTTATCAGAAGCTTGATAAAATCATAGCGACTACACGATAAAAACCTCCACAAGTCTTAAATCAACCGCATACAATTCTCTTCCACATTTGATCTTTTTTATTCGGGACACGAAATATTGCGCTATGTTAAGCAGATCGCCAAGTGATTTATGTAGAAATCACCCTACAACGAGGCCGGTCAAAACTTTATGTGCTAATGCATGCGAGAAGAACGATATGTAGATCGCCTTCCGAAAGCAATACCGCACGAAAAGAAAATAGGTAACGATCTAGTCTTTACTAAGAATCCATAAGAATTCTCAAAGTATTAAGACTTTCATCGATCAAAAGAAAAAAGGAGAAGGAGAAGGTAAAATGCATAAAGATAATCAACTCACACTATCATTAATATCATTCATCTAATATTATGGATTTGGTTCTTTCCAACCTATCAACATCCTAGATCCAATGATATTAATGAAATGGAGGAAGAAGAATAAAATTCACAAAAGATAATCACAAGAATGAAAACAAATTGATCTAGTCTTCATCAAGAATCCATAGAATTCTCAAGATGTTAAGACTTTCATCGATCAAAAGAAAACAAGATGAAAAAGATAAGAATAGAGACAAATTGATCTAGTCTTTATCAAGAATTCATAGAATTCTCAAGATGTTAAGACTTTCATCGATCAAAAGAAAGATAAAATGAAAATAAGAATGAAAACATAAAAGATAATCAACTCACACTATCATTAATATCATTCATCTAATATTATGGATTAGGTCATTTCAAACCTATCAACATCCTAGATCCAATGATGTTAATGAAGTGGAGGAAGTAGGACACCAAAACAAGCATAAAAGAGGCAAAAAACCACATTCTGCCAGCAGGAAATCGATTTCATGCAGGGGGAAATCGATTTCCATAGTGCAGTTTTCAAAAAAAACAAGTTACGTTCAGCAGGAAATCGATTTCAGCCTTAAGGAAATCGATTTCCTCAGTGCAAAATCCAGCAAAAACAGCATTTAGAGGCATAAAACTTGACTTGAACAAACATACAAACACCTTATGATCACACATCAATTGGAGCACGAATTTTCCATCAAATCAACAACAAATAGCACCAATATAGCATCAAAGATGCATTGAACACAAACCACAAAGGATCTACATCATGATACACAAAAAGGATGAAGAAAATTTACCAAATCTTGCACAAATTTGGATCTACTTCAAGAATCACCAACACAAATCTTGATCTTTCAACAATTGAAGAAAAAAGAGTGAAATGGATGGTGGTTTAGCTCAAAGTTTGTGAGGTTCAAGATGTGACTCACAAACTTTATGAAAGAAAAAGAGCTTTGGTGAATTTGGTAGGGATGAGGAGAGAAATTGCAAGGGATTTGTTGGCTCTCAAAGCTTGAGAAATGAGAGAGGCAAGGCCTCTATTTATAGAATTGGAGCAAGAGTAGTGGCAATTTGGTCATTTGGCCTTTGGTAATTAGCTTGTGTTTAATTGATGATTAAAGTGGTGTTTAAATGGTAAGAAAAGGTAAAATGAGGTTTAAGTGGGTTTAATGAAGGAGTTAATTTTGATGAGGTGGAAAATTGGTAAAATGATCAAAGAAAAAGGTGCCAAAATGATGTCAAGCTTCCCTCCTTATATTTTTTGAATTTTGCCTGAAGGAAATCGATTTACCCAGGAAGGAAATCGATTTCACTCTGTTCCAGAAGAGAAATTGGCGCAAAATACACTAGGGAAATCGATTTACCCAGGAGGGAAATCGATTTCATGCTGTCCAGAATGTGATTTTGGTGAAGATTGCTGCAGGGAAATCGATTTACCCAGTAGGGAAATCGATTTCATCAGTCAAAAATGTGAAAAATGCCTTGTTTATTGCATGTCTTGGCTTGGTACCTACAAAACAAAAGTCTACAAAGAAACAAAGCAATATTTTTGGTATTTGGGTTAGTATAAGCATACAAGATACACAATCATTGGTGCTTGATGGTCCCTCTTATTGATGAGGTGAGTGCAACACCATAAACAAAACTTCCAAGTGAAGCTCTTGATTAGTGATTGAGATGTGAATGATATAGGATCTTAGGGTCAAAAATTGGGGTATGACAGATGCCCCTATTTAAGTTTCTTCGATTTGGAGATACGATGATTGGAAATCTTCGTTTTGACAAAAATCGAAGAGACTTAAATATATAAAACACAATTTTTGATCCTAAGATGCAATGCAATGTTAATGAATGCATGTGATGATAATAAAGTATGACAACATTAGGGAGTAACAAGTGATCCACTGGGGAAAACAAATGTCTTGCTATAACTCCGCTGGGGAAACAGATGTCTTGCAAGTAGGAACTCCTCTGAGGAAGGCAAGACTTTGTTGGAGACGGAACTTTTAGTGGGAAAAGAAATTTCTCTGGGGAAACACTTCGCGTCAGAGAGGTTAGAGCATCCTCTTTCACTGGGGATGAGAAAAGGGGTCATCCTCTTTCACTGGGGATGAGACAGTATGTATCTGAATACCCATCTTCTGTTAACAGAAATCAGATCATCGTACCACTGATGAAGAGATGTACCGCCGTACCACTGACGATAGCACATACCCACGTTCCACTGAAGGTATTAAGGAGATATACCACCGTACCACTGATGATATAAAAGGAGATGATTCATCGACGTACCACTGACGATGAAAGAGATGTACCGCCGTACCACTGACGATAACACATACCCATGTTCCACTGAAGGTATTAAGGAGATATACCACCGTACCACTGATGATATAAAAGGAGATGATTCATCGACGTACCACTGACGATGAAAGAGATGTACCGCCGTACCACTGACGATAACACATACCCACGTTCCACTGAAGGCATGAAGAGATATATACCACCGTACCACTGATGATATAAGGAGATGTAATTCATCGACGTACCACTGACGATGAAAGAGATGTACCGCCGTACCACTGACGATAACACATACCAACGTTCCACTGAAGGCATGAAGAGATATACCACCGTACCACTGATGATATAAAAGGAGATGATTCATCGACGTACCACTGACGATGAAAGAGATGTACCGCCGTACCACTGACGATAACACATACCCACGTTCCACTGAAGGTATTAAGGAGATATACCACCGTACCACTGATGATATAAAAGGAGATGATTCATCGACGTACCACTGACGATGAAAGAGATGTACCGCCGTACCACTGACGATAACACATACCAACGTTCCACTGAAGGCATGAAGAGATATATACCACCGTACCACTGATGATATAAAAGGAGATAATTCATCGACGTACCACTGAAGATGAAAGAGATGTACCGCCGTACCACTGACGATAACACATACCCACGTTCCACTGAAGGTATTAAGGAGATATACCACCGTACCACTGATGATATAAAAGGAGATGATTCATCGACGTACCACTGACGATGAAAGAGATGTACCGCCGTACCACTGACGATAACACATACCCACGTTCCACTGAAGGCATGAAGAGATATATACCACCGTACCACTGATGATATAAAAGGAGATAATTCATCGACGTACCACTGAAGATGAAAGAGATGTACCGCCGTACCACTGACGATAACACATACCCACGTTCCACTGAAGGTATTAAGGAGATATACCACCGTACCACTGATGATATAAAAGGAGATGATTCATCGACGTACCACTGACGATGAAAGAGATGTACCGCCGTACCACTGACGATAACACATACCCACGTTCCACTGAAGGCATGAAGAGATATATACCACCGTACCACTGATGATATAAGGAGATGTAATTCATCGACGTACCACTGACGATGAAAGAGATGTACCGCCGTACCACTGACGATAACACATACCCACGTTCCACTGAAGGTATTAAGGAGATATACCACCGTACCACTGATGATATAAAAGGAGATGATTCATCGACGTACCACTGACGATGAAAGAGATGTACCGCCGTACCACTGACGATAACACATACCCACGTTCCACTGAAGGCATGAAGAGATATATACCACCGTACCACTGATGATATAAGGAGATGTAATTCATCGACGTACCACTGACGATGAAAGAGATGTACCGCCGTACCACTGACGATAACACATACCAACGTTCCACTGAAGGCATGAAGAGATATACCACCGTACCACTGATGATATAAAAGGAGATGATTCATCGACGTACCACTGACGATGAAAGAGATGTACCGCCGTACCACTGACGATAACACATACCCACGTTCCACTGAAGGTATTAAGGAGATATACCACCGTACCACTGATGATATAAAAGGAGATGTAATTCATCGACGTACCACTGACGATGAAAGAGATGTACCGCCGTACCACTGACGATAACACATACCCACGTTCCACTGAAGGCATGAAGAGATATATACCACCGTACCACTGATGATATAAAAGGAGATAATTCATCGACGTACCACTGACGATGAAAGAGATGTACCGCCGTACCACTGACGATGAAGAGCAATCAATAATGATTTGAGGATGCCAACACAAATGCATAATCTCAATATTCATGGTCCAGCAACCAAAATTCAATCCATGAACAAATGGAAAGAAGCTGCCTCAAAAAGTCTGGACCAAGTGAGGGAAAAAACTCACTGGTATTCTGTTCGTAGACATCTGAACAGAATAACTGAAACATATTATCCACCTAGAAACAAATTCAATGGGGATTTTCAAGGAAAGTGAGCTTTTTCTGCTTGACTGCAAACTATCACTTATACTGAAGCGACTTACCATTTGCTGAGCTTCTTCCATTTGGGAATCAAGAAGTTCATAAAGCCTGAGAGATTATCACTTGCTTTGAAGATAAGATTGATATGTGGAGACATACAAACTTGCTCAAATAAAGAGGCTTGCATTTGTTGTCAACAAAACATGCTAAGGACAGAACCTGCCTCTTGCTTTCAAGTACAAATTCCAACGGAGTGCAATGACAACACTGGTGGGAAATAAGCCTTTCAATATCTGATAAGAACATCAATCACAAATGAATTCTCCATTATTGGGGAAAGCAGAATCCTCAAGAGGTGCAAAATAAATGCCTTCTCAATCTAGGTTTCCCAGCCTAGAGAGGTTCAAAATAGTATGGCAAGAGACCAAAGTTCAGCTCCAAGAACAAACTGGACAAAAACGGCCAAACAAAGCTTTGCCCCTTGAGGAATAAACTCACCTGGGGATTAATTCCATCCTGACAAATGAGCTGAGGAGGAACACCGAAGCAAAATTCTTCCACGAGGAACAAACTCATTGAGGGTTATCAGCCTCTGCGAGAAATTTACAGATCATCCCCTTCTTATCAAAAGATCGGGCAACACCCCAAGCTCTATTATGGGGAATCAGGGAAAATTTCTTTGGAGAAAATCACCATTATGAACTTGCAGAGGAAATAAGAAGTTAACATCAAAGCAAACAAGTTAACATGCGGGGGATTTTAGTTCAAAACTCAACACAAGGTGAGAAAGAAAACCCAACAGTCAACCGTTGTCTCAAAACTTCTTGGGAGAGAGTGACATACTCTGGATTGGTCATGGCAACAACCTTTGTGCTTCAAGCTAATGAGGTGATCAAGGTAACTTCTGATTCACAACTTGCCCCAGACTACATGGTCTATGAGAGGAATTGCTTCAAGAGGATTCATGGAGATCCTTGGCATCATGAAGACTTTGGAATAATCTGCCCCAGATCAACAGATTCTTGGAGAGATTCATCAAATCTCGACGTAACTGCCCCAGATTGACTAAACTTGGCACATTCTTTTACTCGACAAAGTCTTCAAGCTTTGCCCCATGATGGTAATCAAACTTGCAAAAGCATTATACTGGGAAAACAGCATGCCCTTGGCAATGTTTTAGTTTTCTACTGATGATCAGATGTAAACTTCCTGAATGTCAAACAAATGTTTACAAGCAGAAAAATGTTTATTGTGAGAATGATAATGAAAATGCAACAATTATGTAAGTCTTGAAGTTTCGAAAAGATGTCGCATAACTTTGTGAATGAATCACTAGTTAAGAGATGACATTGATTTTTTTTATTTTTTATGCATATGATACCAACACAAGTTTTCAGCATAACCGATAGGAGTCAGGAACGCTTTCTTGTTTAAGTATGCTTTCGAAATAAACCCTGCTTCAATTAGGACTTTTGAGGGTTGTAACGTGGCCTGGTTCACGGTTTTCAGAAAAAAAGGATTTTTAGGCTCAAAGTTTATTTAGCCCACCCCAACTTCGTGATGTTCTCCAGTCCTATGTTCAGTTAATTCAACATGAGTATTCATCTCTCAAAAGGATTTTGTGCCATTAATGATCCAATGAAGCTTTCTTGGAGATAGCAGTCATCCTTTTCGTCTTCGTTTTTGTACTCACACAGATTTGTTCATTTTTGAGGACTTTTGCTTTGTAGTCCTTTCTTTTCACTTTTCACTTTTCTCTCTTTTCTCTCTTTTTTTTTTTTTTTTTTTTTATTTCCCTAACTTTTGCCTGGACTGATTCTTTTGAATTGGTCGTCCAGCGGGATGCTCTAACTTTTGCCTAAGTCACTTGTTTTGAAGTTTTTGACTTAGCGAGCTTTTTCTTCTTTTTTCTTTCTTTCTTTTTTCCTTTTGATTTGAACAAATCGTGTGACATTGACTTTGTCTTGACTTGTTGAGAGGGTTGTGACTGCCTCATTCTTGGCGGATGAAGGATAACCATTGTAGTTTCACATTTTCCAGCCTTTTGATGCGCAGGGAATAACCATTGTGGTTTCCCATGATCCAACCATTGATGTGGATATGACATGCTTGATCTTTGGATGCACAATCCTTTTTGAAATATGAACACTCGGTCAAATCAACTGAACACTACCCTGCCCCAGGTTAAAAATTAGGGTTTTTTCGTTTAGAAAAAAAAAACTCCTACTTCAAGGCTCAAAGGGGTTAACAAGGGATTATCTTCCTTATATCTCCGGTGTTTGGGAATTTGAAACAATGCCTGTACCTCATCAGCAGGGTTTTATTCAAAAGCATACAACCAGAAATTTTGCGTTTTCAGATCATCATCCTCCCTCCAATCTTTGCATAAGCAAGAGTTTGGCAAAAGCAATTGGTATCATAATGCATAAAAACAAATAAACATGAGTGAAACGAATGGATTACTTCAAGACAAACATTATTATTGTGTTAGCATTAGCATTCAAAAATAAACAAGTTTCTACATGCAAACAATGCATTGAAAAACAAGAAATATTACAAATGGAAATCAATAAGAATACTAAAAGCTGAGAAAAACACTCTCCATCTGGGCATATGCTGAACGAAACATCTTTCGAGCTTCAGGCTACCATCAATAGTGATTCAATCATGCTTTGACAAAGAATTGGCTTGAACATCATAACCAACATCTTGGAAAGTCAAAATACCAGCATGGATTAATCTTTGAACTTCAACCTTTAAAGCCCAACAATCTTCTAAACTGTGTCCGGGAGCATCCTGATGAAAAGCGCAAGTAACATCAGCATTGTACCACCATGGAATCTTCTCTGGAATTGGAGGTGGTGACCTTGTCTGAACCAAATTCTTATGAACTAGAGCAGGGAACAATTCTGTGTAGGTCATAGGGATAGGATCAAAATTAGGCTTTCGAGATTGATTTTGCTCATTCAGTGGAGGAGCTTGTTGACGAGTACTTTGCTGATAATCTGGAGTTGCATGAATTGAATTGGATATAGGAATGATATAGGAAACATGATGATGTTGATGATGATTGTTTCCTCCCCTGATTCTCTTCTTTGAAAAGTCATTACCAAACTTCTTCACACTACCAGCTGAGTTACCTTCTTCAAACAAACATTCCTTTCGGACATCCTTTTCTAGAAGCGCTTTCATACCCACCTCTCTGTGGAAGTCAGCAGGTGTACTGACTACTGTCCCCTTGGGAAAGAACGAGTTCAGAGTTTCAAGAAAGACCTTTGCCATCCTTTCTTCCATCATAGAAGGATTGACTTGGGTAGCAACTAGAGCCTCAACCAGAGTAGTCAGATGCTCCATACCAGCCTTCAAAGTAACCACCTCTTTGCGGAGTTCAAGAATCTCTTGTTTGATGCTTTCCATTTCTTCTTAGCACGAGCGTTGTACTGATGATACCAGGAGAAAGGAAATAAGGCTCTGGAAAACTTCTTTAGAAAGCAGGACCAAATGTAGAATGATGCATGCAATGCAGATGATTTGTGTTTTTTTTTTTTTTTTTTTTTTTTTTTTTATTTTAATTTTTGAGTTTCAAGGAACTTAAGATATTAACTTGTAAACACTCAAACATTGGACTAAAGCTTTGATTAAGTTATCATCAAAATCAATCATCCATTTTGGTGGATTAGAATTTTCACCCCATCAACACCCAAGATCCATTGAGTTTGATGAAACTTATGATGTTTACAAGGAAAGACCTCTAAGTTCCTTGAAAATCAAAAGAAAAAGAGTTTTCATGGATGCATGAATGCATGGTTTATGCATCAACCACAATCAAGAGCATGCAAGATCACATGAGATCATAGTTCAAAGGTTCGACGTCACGAGCATGGAGCCATGGTCTAACCATCCCAAAAGGTATGATCTAGGGAGTTTTGTACCTGCCAATCGGGTTCTACAAAGGTTCCCAGAGTTTTCAATCTTCTATCGGATATTACCGGCACGCACAATTGCTCATGGGCGCCAATAATATGCCTAAAAAGACCTCGTCTGAGCGTAGTATCGCATGACAACAAGCTCAAATTGGTACTTGATCTTGTTTCTGCACTACATCCTAAAAAAGGCTTAGATTGGTTTAAAGGGTTCTAGGCCATTCAGCTTCTACGGACACTCACTATTGAAAGTAATAGCGTTATCACGATGATTCGTAACAACCTCTACTACCTTCCATGAGGCCTCCACTGATTGGGGTTCCACCATATGACGCTCATGGTAAGGATTGCTCCTGACATGCGACTATTGGTCTTACCACCTCCTATCTCAAGTTACTCACCAAAGTTCGGGTTAGAACTTTGTCTCATCACAGAGGAACCATCGAGCACCAAAAAGAAAAAAAATGAAAATAAACACACAAAGCACACAACAATATATACAGATAAAACACACAGATAAACAAAAATAGGCTTAACACACTTAAAAAACTGAAGTCCCCAGTGAAGTCGCCATTTTTCTGTAGCGGGGAAAATCTGACATCGAAGCCATGGGATTGACTCGAATCAATATTCCGTTTTGAAATCGCCACCGCGCTTTATTTTTTCAAAGGAAAAGGGAAAAGAACGAAAAACCCAAAGTTTTGTTTTTAAAAAACAAGAAAGAGAACTCAGGTTCGGGTGTTGATTATATGAGGGGAAGGTTTAAAGCACCCCTCATATCCGTGGTACTCCACGGGAACCTTTTTGAAAATCTGTGTGTGTGTGTGCTAAAAAGGGTTTGTTTTATTTTTAAAATAAGCTCGGCAAAGCGTTAAGCTTTGGGCCTACATACCTCCTTGGTGCAATGGAGAAGTCAGAGCTAATGTAGTTCCGCTTTTGGGAAAAACGTTTTAAAAACGAATAAACACTTTGGTGTCGTTAGAGAGAAATACTCAGCCATTGATCTTGAGCATGAGAACAAACAAGTTCTTTGCATCGCAAATGAAAGAAGGGCTCCAACTCGGATAAAATCAACGAGTATGCCACTAGCTCTCTCACGCGGAAAAGATCTCGTTATTATCAATCAATTTCAAAATCGTGGGGTATAACCACTCGTTTCGACAGTTAACGGTGTCTAAACTTTTGAAGAAAAGCCACTAAGGGCGAAAGATATTTTTGAGAAAAAAGGTTTTGAAAAGGTTTGCAAACATAAGAATGTTTTGGAAAAAGAGAGAAGATTTTGAAAATTTAAGAATGGGAAGGAGATGAAGAGGCTATCCTATTGCGTAAAATAAAAGCTAAGGAAAGAAACGGCCTAACCAAGTAAGAAGCCAACACTTGACATTAAGAGCCAAGGTAGTTTTCCCATCCTTTGGATTTATCAGTACCAACACATTAACACTTGGGGATCCACATGAACTTATTGTCTTAGCACCACTTTGCATTAAACACATTAAGGTTCTGACGAAAATCGGGCAGAGTAACGGCTGTTTTCGGGTAAAATCCTTATTTCAATGCCTTGGAATTAACCATCAAGGGCTTTCAAGGAAATACCTGCACACAAAAACATACAACAGCACAATGCCAGACAGACAGAACAATCACAGGATAATAATAGAATGAGTCCAGAGGTACTAGGTCCATAAGTCCGAATCTCCAAAGTGCTAAGGATAGTAACCGATAGTCCAAAGAGAGCCTTATGTATTTTTTAGATTTTGATTATTTATTAGTGTTTTAGCGAAAAAATAAAGTATGGTCCAAGTGGACAAAAGAAAAATAACAGAAGCATAAACATATGTCCAAGTGGACAAAGAGAAAATGACGGAAGGTAAATATGATGAAATGATAAAGTAAAGCGATAAGGCGAGAAATATAAAGAGCGGTAATATAAAGAGCGGTAATATAAAGGTGCGGAAATTAAAGTTAGTTGTTAAATGTTAAAGATAACCATCTTGAAACTTGTCAAGTATGTTATCAAAGTTAGTATGAAGATCTATGGTGAGTGAATGATGTACTCGGATTTAAAGTCAATGGGGCTTATCAGAAGCTTGATAAAATCATAGCGACTACACGATAAAAACCTCCACAAGTCTTAAATCAACCGCATACAATTCTCTTCCACATTTGATCTTTTTTATTCGGGACACGAAATATTGCGCTATGTTAAGCAGATCGCCAAGTGATTTATGTAGAAATCACCCTACAACGAGGCCGGTCAAAACTTTATGTGCTAATGCATGCGAGAAGAACGATATGTAGATCGCCTTCCGAAAGCAATACCGCACGAAAAGAAAATAGGTAACGATCTAGTCTTTACTAAGAATCCATAAGAATTCTCAAAGTATTAAGACTTTCATCGATCAAAAGAAAAAAGGAGAAGGAGAAGGTAAAATGCATAAAGATAATCAACTCACACTATCATTAATATCATTCATCTAATATTATGGATTTGGTTCTTTCCAACCTATCAACATCCTAGATCCAATGATATTAATGAAATGGAGGAAGAAGAATAAAATTCACAAAAGATAATCACAAGAATGAAAACAAATTGATCTAGTCTTCATCAAGAATCCATAGAATTCTCAAGATGTTAAGACTTTCATCGATCAAAAGAAAACAAGATGAAAAAGATAAGAATAGAGACAAATTGATCTAGTCTTTATCAAGAATTCATAGAATTCTCAAGATGTTAAGACTTTCATCGATCAAAAGAAAGATAAAATGAAAATAAGAATGAAAACATAAAAGATAATCAACTCACACTATCATTAATATCATTCATCAAATATTATGGATTAGGTCATTTCAAACCTATCAACATCCTAGATCCAATGATGTTAATGAAGTGGAGGAAGTAGGACACCAAAACAAGCATAAAAGAGGCAAAAAACCACATTCTGCCAGCAGGAAATCGATTTCATGCAGGGGGAAATCGATTTCCATAGTGCAGTTTTCAAAAAAAACAAGTTACGTTCAGCAGGAAATCGATTTCAGCCTTAAGGAAATCGATTTCCTCAGTGCAAAATCCAGCAAAAACAGCATTTAGAGGCATAAAACTTGACTTGAACAAACATACAAACACCTTATGATCACACATCAATTGGAGCACGAATTTTCCATCAAATCAACAACAAATAGCACCAATATAGCATCAAAGATGCATTGAACACAAACCACAAAGGATCTACATCATGATACACAAAAAGGATGAAGAAAATTTACCAAATCTTGCACAAATTTGGATCTACTTCAAGAATCACCAACACAAATCTTGATCTTTCAACAATTGAAGAAAAAAGAGTGAAATGGATGGTGGTTTAGCTCAAAGTTTGTGAGGTTCAAGATGTGACTCACAAACTTTATGAAAGAAAAAGAGCTTTGGTGAATTTGGTAGGGATGAGGAGAGAAATTGCAAGGGATTTGTTGGCTCTCAAAGCTTGAGAAATGAGAGAGGCAAGGCCTCTATTTATAGAATTGGAGCAAGAGTAGTGGCAATTTGGTCATTTGGCCTTTGGTAATTAGCTTGTGTTTAATTGATGATTAAAGTGGTGTTTAAATGGTAAGAAAAGGTAAAATGAGGTTTAAGTGGGTTTAATGAAGGAGTTAATTTTGATGAGGTGGAAAATTGGTAAAATGATCAAAGAAAAAGGTGCCAAAATGATGTCAAGCTTCCCTCCTTATATTTTTTGAATTTTGCCTGAAGGAAATCGATTTACCCAGGAAGGAAATCGATTTCACTCTGTTCCAGAAGAGAAATTGGCGCAAAATACACTAGGGAAATCGATTTACCCAGGAGGGAAATCGATTTCATGCTGTCCAGAATGTGATTTTGGTGAAGATTGCTGCAGGGAAATCGATTTACCCAGTAGGGAAATCGATTTCATCAGTCAAAAATGTGAAAAATGCCTTGTTTATTGCATGTCTTGGCTTGGTACCTACAAAACAAAAGTCTACAAAGAAACAAAGCAATATTTTTGGTATTTGGGTTAGTATAAGCATACAAGATACACAATCATTGGTGCTTGATGGTCCCTCTTATTGATGAGGTGAGTGCAACACCATAAACAAAACTTCCAAGTGAAGCTCTTGATTAGTGATTGAGATGTGAATGATATAGGATCTTAGGGTCAAAAATTGGGGTATGACAGGACTCTTCCGGTTAACATCTTTTATCGTATTATAGATGATGGGACTGATTTAGATGCATTGTTTGTGTCAATTGGTTATATGTTAGGTTGGGGTTTTGGGATGATCTTGATGGGAATTGTTTGACGTGGTGAATTGTATGATTATATGATTGTTATGATGATTGAATGATCCTCTTTGTGTGTTATATTTGTGTTATAACATGTATGTGGCTGATATGGTGGTATTTGAGGTTCATGACATAACTTGGTTTGGTTTTTAGGGATTTTGGGGTAAATCCCGTAATGCTGTCAATCGATGTGAGATCTCTGGTTTTTGCCAGTTCGCGCCGCGAAGGTGGGTGCGCGCCGCGAAGGCGGAGTAATTTTCTCGTTCCGCGCCGCGAACCTGTGTTTGCGCCGCGAAGGCGTGTTTTCTATTCGTTACGCGCCGCGAACTGTGTGTGGCGCCGCGTGCTGTAGCGATAACTGTTTTCTTGTAAAAAGTTAAAGATGTATAACTTTCAAACCGTAAGTCCGTTTTAGACGCCGTTTTGGACGTTGTTCCTTAAAGTGAATGTTTTACCATATGAAATGAATAAAACAATAACAACTTGATTTTATTTCAAAAAGTATCATTTTCTTCAAATGTGGTTTATTCGGGTTTTGCATAGCTGATGAGGTGCAACGGTTGTTGTGTGCATAGTTGAATATGTGCAATGATGTATGTTGTGATAATGTGGTTGCTCCTGTTAATTGTGCAAATGGGTGTTGTTCATGGTAAATATGGCTATCATGTGTTTTGATGAATGATGAGGTAAATACTCTGTCGTTGACGAGTTGCTTTGTTGTACTTGGTACACGATTGTAAGGGATGTTATTGTTGTTGCACTGTATGATGAATGATTTACCTGTTATGATGTTGTGGTTGTAATTGGTATTTTTTATACATATATGGTTGATGTAAAATATGTATTTTATTATGGTTGAGAAATAGCATAACTGTGTATGGCTATTGATTATTGTGGTGGTTGATGATTATGACATTTGGTTGATTTATGTGGGTGATGAGCATGTTATGGTTGATACATGCATTCATAATCATTATGTGGCTGATCCTTGACGATGGTGGATCAGTGGTAGCTAATTCCCATTGTGTGGAATTAGTGAGTGGGTGTTGCCGTATCCTTGACGATGGTGGATCGGTGAGTTGGGTTATCCCAGATTTTGGTACCACATGCATATAGTTGCATTTGCATTAGGTTACTTGTGTTATTATAACATGAATGGAAGATTGTCCAATGTTATAATATGTGATGATTGTGTAATGGTTATGATTTGTTTGGATGAATTATGGTGTTGCCCTTCGTAATGTATTCTATTTGTGTTGTGTGTTGATGAGTACTTCCTGACAATCTGAATATAACGAAATTGGATGAATAATGTGACTATGATGTGTTATTGTTTATGATTCGATAACATTTGTTAATTGTGAATGAGACTCACCCTTACTTTGACGATTTCAGATTGGCGAGTAGCGGCTTTTGGCTCGGTGAGGATTAGCTCATGAGTCAGTTTATTTGGTATAGCGTCGGTGTCATGCTCTGATATTGTAACACTGGGGGAACGTTAGTTTAGAGTTTATGATGATACTCTATTTTGTTGTTATTGGAGTAATTTTGTGAGATATTGCATAGGTGATGTTATGCTTATCTGTTGATTAATGTTCCGCTGTATAGAAACATGATTTTGTTAAATGGATGATTTTCCCCTAAGTGAAGCATGACAATTGATTTATGATAATTTGTTTTAAATTGAATTGTGGCACCCTTGTTTTCATGTTTTACTCTGAATTATTTCATTAATTTCCGCGGGGTTTAGAAGGGTGTTACAATAGTGGTATCAGAGCAGGTCGGTCCGTCCGGCCAATTGTCGAGTCAGTTGAGTTGCACGACGGTTGAATACTGTCGGCATATTATCCCTTGGTACGCGACATGTGAGTGAATCACTGTCGGTACTTTGTTGTTTGTTGTGGAAGTTGGTTTGAAACAAGTGGGGGAGAAGTTTCACTTCTCAGTTATGTTTCAGTTGTAAGATGATTGATTCAGTCGGCTGTTGTTGGCAACAATGCAAGCATTGTTGGAGTTGTTGTTTTCCGAATCGAAGGTGACTTGGAATTAAGACTTGGCTGGTAATTAAGTTGGAGCATCTTGAAGGAGGATGATTATATGCAATTGATGATTATTTGTAGGAGAGGAAAATTAGAAAGTTGCAATGTATCAGCTCTGCTGGTGTGCTGCGAAGCTGTCAGTTGAGTAGCCTTACGACTCAGAAGAGGTTCAGCTGCAAGTTTGCGAAGAGGATTGATGTAGTAATGTTCCAGAAATTGCGCTTCGGCGATGGGAAGTGTTGCTCAAGTTATAATGATGTTTGGAAGTAAAGAGACATGATAAGGGGCTGTTTGGAATGTGATAGAGTTGAAGAGAATGAGTTTTGGAGAGAGATTTTCGTAAGCAAAACGCAGGAAAATTGCGGAATAGCTGCGGAACTTCGAAAATTCATAACTGAAGTTCTGGACATCCGAATTGAGTTCCGTTTGAAGCGTCGGAAAGCTAACGAGGTGAACTTTGTTATAAAAATAGTTGCAGCAGCTGTAAAATATTTAATTGTGACAGGATGACGTTGGAAAGAGGTAGAGTTACGGTTACTCTTGTTCTTATAACTAGACTTGTTTATTGGTACTGCACGGGATGTCAGTGTCAGTGTTGAATGGATCGAAGGAATAATTAGAAGGTTTGTTGAGGAGTAATTTTAAGAATTGAATTTACCAATTGAGGAGTTTTGGATATATCGTATAGAGTGTCGTTGCGTGATGTCAGTGTTGCATTTTTCGGGCAATGATTGGAAAATTCATATCTTGAGTTTCGAGTGTCGGATTAATGTTCCGTTTGAATCTACGAAGAGGAGAGATTATGTTCTACCTTATGGGAGAGTTATAAATACAGTAGGGTGATCCTATGAGGAGATATTTTAAAGTCGGTTACGGAGGTGTGAAGCTCGTTGAATAAGAATGCCTACTATTGTGATTGTTTGAAACGAAGTTGAGCAGCACGTGATGTTGATGAATAAGTTGATGAGTTGTTCGGTAATAAAGATGGTTTGAGGGCCGATGGATTTTAGTGAGAAGTGAATTAGTAGTAAAGATGGGATAAACTTTATAACTCTTGGAATCGTATTTGTGATGGCAAAGTATCGATAAGTATAAAAGAAGAATTTTAGAGGATTTCTAACATCTGTTGATGTGAGGAAGACTTTGTTGAAATTCCGAGTGGAATGATATTTGGACGTGAAGGATGCCATGGAAATTGGATTAAAACCACGAGTATGAATGTTGTGCTATTGTGTTGCGTAGGAAGTCTTTAAAATGTCGGTGCTAATGATGAATGAGTTGGATCTAATTGGACAATTTAGAGACTTGAGTTAGTATGTGAAGGCACTCCTAATAGTGTTAGATTGAGTATGCTAGAAGATGACTAGTGGTATTCTTAACGAGATTAGAGAAGGTCAGAAAGATGATGTTGAGTTGATCGATATGTTAACTTTGAATTACCAAGGTAAAAGCGGTGAATTCAGAATCGACGGGAATAATGTAATGAGGTTGGGTGATTGAATTTGTGTTTCTGATGTTTTGAGCTTCGGAAGAATATTCTAGAAGAAGGACACCGTAGTGGATTATTGAACTACGACGATGTTAATGAGTTTGGATGCAAACTCGGAAAGGACACTGTTATGTAGTAACGACAGTTTATGCTTAAATATGGATGACGACTATCTATTGACAAATTGAGGACTTGATCACCCTTAATCTCTTGTTGATAGTAGACGGAATCTTATAAATGAGATGAACTTGTTTTGTTACCTTAATGGTATAAGATGTAATGAATGCGAAGCCGTGGGAATAATCACTCACTATGTTGTGTGAATCTATGAAGAGGTGGAGTATGTATTCGGCGAAATTAAAACAAAGAGTTGATGCTATATGATGTTGTAATAATTTTGCGCTGTTATTGAGGTGGTGTTGTAGATTCCAGATATAATAAGGAATTATACTCTAAGAAGGACGAGGTTGATTTAATTCTTAAAGAAGAGTGGGATTCAGGTTGAGCTATTATGTAAGCAGTGGTATATCGAGGCTGATGAGTGTGATTATGACTACTTGTGCGTACTCGTTCCGGTGGTGAAAATGTTTTAATAGATGAAGTAAATCAGGAATTTGTTTTTGAGTGCGAGTAAGTATTACTGAGTGGTGAATTGGTACCATGGATGATGAAGAATGATTCTTGGACAAATGAGTAAAGAGAGTCGGAATCGGGAGAAACTCAGAAATCTAATTGGTATAGATGATTGTGAAGAGTAATCAGAGTAGTGCGGAAAAAGCGGAATGTAACATGTTGGATAATTGATGGTGTGACTTAAGAGGAGACAGATAATTGGGATTCAATAGTACGGGAATATGAGTATTGAGTTTCTTGAAGGAAGCGGTTGGTGAAAAGTGTAAGTATTATTTTATCGCTCAGGTGAAAGAGTGTGTCTAAGGTTGGTATATTTGGTAGATGGAATGCATTACTGCATTGTGGATCAAGTGTGATCATACTATGGATTGTGTAATTGTATTACTCAGTTGTTGAGCGTATTGTATAGGTTGTACCTCAATGTTCTATTGTTGTTAACCTTTTGGAGATATAGCGAGTGGTATCCTTTTGGATGGTCAAATGCGACGTAAGAACTGGGATTTGAATGTATGAAACATGTTTCCTGTTGGTTATGTCAGATGGATTTCGAGGATCGACTGATGGAAATGTTACATGGGAACTGGAGAGTCAGATGAAAGGCTCTATCCGGAACTTTTCACTGGAAGTATGTTTTCGAGGACGAAAACTCTTTTAGTAGGGGAGAGTTGTAACACCCCGTATTTTACATTTATTAATTTAATGGGAGTTTAAATTAATTTCTTGGATTATTGGTATTTTTAATTGGAATTAAGTTGGAAATTGTGTAAAATAAGCTATTGGGCCAAGTTGTGGTTAGTAATGGAGGGGGTGTAATTGATAGGCCTTATTACTAAAGTTATTTTGCTTTATTTTTCATAAAATAAGAAAAAGAAGGAAATTGGAAAATAGAGAAGAAAAACCTAAGAGGAAGAAGGAGAGAGCTCATGGAGAAAAGAGATTTTCGTATTCATGGTGCAGCCCTCACAAAATGGGTCATAACTCTCTGCTCGTAACTCCAAATCAGGTAATTCTCGAAGATTCGGATTCTACACGAAATTTCCTTCGATTTGATATATTAATTCGTGTCAGGGAGGTTCTCGATGAGGGATATAAGCGAGTTTGAAGATGGGAGATTCTTGCTGAATTTGAGGGAAAAGGGCTTACGGGTTTGATGAAGAAGAATGGGAAAAGTCCAGATTCTTGGCTAAGGTAAGGGGGGACTCTTCCGGTTAACATCTTTTATCGTATTATAGATGATGGGACTGATTTAGATGCATTGTTTGTGTCAATTGGTTATATGTTAGGTTGGGGTTTTGGGATGATCTTGATGGGAATTGTTTGACGTGGTGAATTGTATGATTATATGATTGTTATGATGATTGAATGATCCTCTTTGTGTGTTATATTTGTGTTATAACATGTATGTGGCTGATATGGTGGTATTTGAGGTTCATGACATAACTTGGTTTGGTTTTTAGGGATTTTGGGGTAAATCCCGTAATGCTGTCAATCGATGTGAGATCTCTGGTTTTTGCCAGTTCGCGCCGCGAAGGTGGGTGCGCGCCGCGAAGGCGGAGTAATTTTCTCGTTCCGCGCCGCGAACCTGTGTTTGCGCCGCGAAGGCGTGTTTTCTATTCGTTACGCGCCGCGAACTGTGTGTGGCGCCGCGTGCTGTAGCGATAACTGTTTTCTTGTAAAAAGTTAAAGATGTATAACTTTCAAACCGTAAGTCCGTTTTAGACGCCGTTTTGGACGTTGTTCCTTAAAGTGAATGTTTTACCATATGAAATGAATAAAACAATAACAACTTGATTTTATTTCAAAAAGTATCATTTTCTTCAAATGTGGTTTATTCGGGTTTTGCATAGCTGATGAGGTGCAACGGTTGTTGTGTGCATAGTTGAATATGTGCAATGATGTATGTTGTGATAATGTGGTTGCTCCTGTTAATTGTGCAAATGGGTGTTGTTCATGGTAAATATGGCTATCATGTGTTTTGATGAATGATGAGGTAAATACTCTGTCGTTGACGAGTTGCTTTGTTGTACTTGGTACACGATTGTAAGGGATGTTATTGTTGTTGCACTGTATGATGAATGATTTACCTGTTATGATGTTGTGGTTGTAATTGGTATTTTTTATACATATATGGTTGATGTAAAATATGTATTTTATTATGGTTGAGAAATAGCATAACTGTGTATGGCTATTGATTATTGTGGTGGTTGATGATTATGACATTTGGTTGATTTATGTGGGTGATGAGCATGTTATGGTTGATACATGCATTCATAATCATTATGTGGCTGATCCTTGACGATGGTGGATCAGTGGTAGCTAATTCCCATTGTGTGGAATTAGTGAGTGGGTGTTGCCGTATCCTTGACGATGGTGGATCGGTGAGTTGGGTTATCCCAGATTTTGGTACCACATGCATATAGTTGCATTTGCATTAGGTTACTTGTGTTATTATAACATGAATGGAAGATTGTCCAATGTTATAATATGTGATGATTGTGTAATGGTTATGATTTGTTTGGATGAATTATGGTGTTGCCCTTCGTAATGTATTCTATTTGTGTTGTGTGTTGATGAGTACTTCCTGACAATCTGAATATAACGAAATTGGATGAATAATGTGACTATGATGTGTTATTGTTTATGATTCGATAACATTTGTTAATTGTGAATGAGACTCACCCTTACTTTGACGATTTCAGATTGGCGAGTAGCGGCTTTTGGCTCGGTGAGGATTAGCTCATGAGTCAGTTTATTTGGTATAGCGTCGGTGTCATGCTCTGATATTGTAACACTGGGGGAACGTTAGTTTAGAGTTTATGATGATACTCTATTTTGTTGTTATTGGAGTAATTTTGTGAGATATTGCATAGGTGATGTTATGCTTATCTGTTGATTAATGTTCCGCTGTATAGAAACATGATTTTGTTAAATGGATGATTTTCCCCTAAGTGAAGCATGACAATTGATTTATGATAATTTGTTTTAAATTGAATTGTGGCACCCTTGTTTTCATGTTTTACTCTGAATTATTTCATTAATTTCCGCGGGGTTTAGAAGGGTGTTACAAGAAGAAAGCGACTGAGAGAGAAATGAAAATTTGAAAATGAACGACAATAAAAACCCTTACTCGAAAAACGCCGATCAGTGATTGAAATCGCCGTAAAAACCGAAACTGATCGTAAAAGAAAGCTATTGAAAGAGAAAAATGAGAATTTGGGATTATGAATTTGGTGCCGCTTTATAAAACGCCAATTATCAAACCATGGAAATTGGACTTTCTCTTTGCTTCTGACGGCGACGGCCGGAAAAATTGAAACGGCAAGTGAGAAATATGGAGAGAGACTTAAACAATATATAATGGCATACGTAAAGTCTAAATTAGAATGCACTAATGAAACTGAAATGTACGAAACATAAAACTAAAAATACTTTTTGACAATGTGTAAAAAAAATCACCTATAACTAATTTTACATGTTTTCAAGTTTATCATAATAGATCTTAAGCATTCATTTAATCTTATGATTATTTTTAGGGGTTTCACCGATGAGGGACTTAATTGAGCCCTCACCCTAGACTTAACCCACATTTTAAGAATAACTATTTAAACAAAATTTTTATTTGAAACTTTTATAAAAAGTTTATTTGTAAATTTTTTTTTCACAAAATTATGTAACACTATAAAAATTATTTTATAAAAACCCAAAACAAACAGGTCCAAAGAAGGTTGTCTGTAACCTGATTCTTCATGTAAAAACAATTAAAAAGTATGATACATATTTTAAATCACCTATATTTGATATCAGTAACTTATTTATATATAAGCATTTCATAATTTGGCTTGATTTTAAAACAATAATACTTCACAAAATGTTTCTTAAGTGATTAAAAGCACTGTAGCAATCACTACAAAAAACTACTCTACAGCGACGTGGATGCCACGTCACAATGTTAAAAATCATGTAACAATCAAACAATAGCGACGTGTGCTACTATGTCGCAGAAGCACGTGTGGCAAAGCAGTAGCGACGTGGAAGACACGTTAGAAGGTAGCGACGTGATTCCCACGTCGCAATAAAGTTATATGGGGAACATCTCCCTGCACGCAGAGCAGGTGTGACAGGTGTGGGGGACTGTGCTATTGACTTTTATAGCGACGTTGGTCTCACGTCGCTACTTTGAATGTTATTTTTTTAAAAAAATTAAATAATGCAGGTATAACTGTATATTTATCTAATAAATTAATTAATTTATATAATAAAATTTATATAATAAAATTTATATATAATTAAATATATATAATAAAATTTATATATAATAAAATTTATATAATAAAATTTATAAAATATACTTTATATAATAAAATTTATATATTAAAATTTTATAAAATAAATTCATATAATAAATTTTATATAATAAATTCAATTAAATAAAACTAAAAATTTAAAACTAATATTTTAATAAATTAAAATGTAGAATAAGTTACATAAATATAAATTTAAAACAAATAAAATATAAAATGTTTTTATGAGGCATCATCATCATTCATAAAATAATTATCAGGATTAAAATCATCATCCACTCCGTCACCCTCCGGCTCTGGATCAGGAACATTACGATAATTTCCACCACCTTGCATAAATCGTCTCATCTGCTCCTCCATCACAGATTGTTTCTTCAGAATGCCCTCTATCTGCCGCGCATGCTGTTGCTCCATATCAGATTGCGTCTTCCGCATCATCTCCATCTCTTGCGCTTGTTGCTGCCTCAGGGCCTCATTTTCGCGTCTCGCCAATTGCCTTACTGTTTTAGCTTGTTCCTGTGTCAGATTTGGTTGACGCAATCCACCCTCTCCATCCATAATTCTTTGAAAGAAATTGCGATCACTAGCTCTATAGTTGGACGCCAAATTTCCAGCCCCAGAAAAGCAACCATTAAGCCCTTTTTCTTTAATAACCTCACACCAAATATAGTGATCAACATCAGTGTTAAGCGGCTCCCCCTCTGCTGGCATGTATTGAGGATTATTTTTCAGAAAAATTGCAAGCCATCTATCATAATCATCCTGCACACATATTCAATAAAAAACTTTAAGTTAAATATTTACATGCATATTTAATTATACTAAATAAATATGTACATACTATACTAAATTAAAATATATTAAAAAGTTGCCACGTGATTTTCACGGCACAACTTTTGATTTGCCACGTGATTTTCACGTGGCAATTTATTAATTGCCACATGAAATTCACGCCACAATTTATATGTTTCCACGTGAAAATAACGTCACAAATTTTTTATTAAATTAAAAAAAATAAACAACATAAATTTCATTACTTACAAGATACTATCTCGTGCGCTCGTCGACAAAACCTCCCGATCTTCTTGTCCGGGTCCTCGAAAGCAACTCAGGCATCAATGGTTTTCTCCCCAACTCCTTAGCCTAAATAATATAATTAAAAATAATTAGTAAAATATATTATGAATAAAGATGTAACTTAAAAATTTTAAAATTTTTACCAATCGTCGGGCATGCTCCGCGGTACTAATACTTCCAACTGTATTGACACAACCCCCCTTTTCAGATGCCCTCATCTTCTTAAAAGTTTCTGAGTTAGCCCGGAATTCTGGAGTCCTCCAATATGTAACAAGCTCCTGAAAAACCTCCTCGCCTATCCAACTAGGACAGATGTCGTGAAGCTCATAATTCTCCCTTACTCGCCGCAGCATATCAGACATTCTTTTAGAGCAACTGGTATTGAAAACTTTCTGAACCATTTTTTCATTCAACGGATCCCACACACATTTCCCCTGCAATGTTGTATGACATTAAAATAAAATGTTAAGTAATTATAATGAGAATTTCATTTAAATAACCATAACTAAAAAAATAAATTAAATGCACAACTTAAATAAATAACAATACCTTAAACATTTTAAACCATTCATCTTTATTTTTGTCCTCGCCATAACTCTTAAAAGATGATTTATACATCTGCTGAATTATATAATTAACAATCCTAGCAGCAGTCCGACTCGGCGCAAAACTAAAACAAAAAATGAAAATGTTAAATATAAATTTATACAAAAAATGAAAATGTATACATATTATAATAGTTTTTGAATAGGAAACTTACTTGCTTCCTTCGGGCCAAATCCACTATCTATCGTCAATGACATGAATCTCATCGGGATCATCCCTCCCACGAAGATTAGCTCCATCTATCTCATCAACTGCCTCATCAACCTCACGTGCCGGTACATATGTGGGATGTGGGGTGCGTGAGCCTCCAGCCTGTGTGGGGCGTGGACGGGGAGATCGTCTAGCCTGTGTCGGACGTGGACGGGGAGATCGTCCAGCCTGTGTCGGACGTGGACTAGGAGATCATCCAGCCTGTGTCGGACGTGTACTGCTGGATCCTCCCGTCTGCTGGAAGGATGAAGGCAAGCCAGTATGGGCGAATGGAAAGCTGGGCGAGGGCACACCAGTATGTGCGAATGGAAAGCTAGGTCCTCCTGCCTGCTGGAAGGACGAGGGCACACCAGTATGCTGGAAGGATGACGACATCTGAGTCGAAGGGAAAGGCAAACTGGATCCTCAGTACTGGAAAGATGCAGGTATCCTAGACGAGAATGTGTGGGAGGAGAGTAATGGGGTAAAAGCCTGAGTACTGGCTAAAGACATAGGATCAACATGACTCTGAGGGGGGGACACACGGCCGAGTGAGGCGCGTCACATACTACTATCCTCGAACGTTGGGACTTCTTCTTACCACTATCTTTACTCTTAGGTGGCATTTTACCTATTTTATTTTTCATCAACAAAGATAATAAATTCATTAAAATCAATATATATTCATTAACAAATTTAATAGATATTCATTAACACATAAATAGATATTCATTAACACATAAATAGATATTTAATAGGTATTACATTCAATGTTTAGTTATTCTTCATCTTCGTTATCCATATCATTCTCTTCATCATTCTCTTCGTCATTCTCTTCATTATTGTCATCAAATTCAAACTCTTCATCATTCTCTTCGTCATTGTAATACGGTGAACTGACTTTTAAAGAAATTTCGTGGATAGTAAGAGTCGCCACCGACTTTTATTTTATCCAAATTAATAGAAAGGCTAAAAGAATAGGAAAAACCTTTTAAAAGAAATCTTGAGTTCGGGGGGTAATTTATACAAAGGGAAGGTGTAAGGCACCCTTTGCATCCATGATTTTCCATGGGCTCTTAATTGCTTAGCTCACTTTTTGTTTGAAAATGTTTGCAGTGAATAAAGAAAAAGATTTGAAATAAGGACTTTAGCTTGTAAATAAGCGTAGCCTTTTTGGAGGTTTTTGATAAAGTGTAAGAAAAAGATTTTTAAACCAGAGCAAGCAATTAGGAGGTAATTACCCTTATTAAAAAGGTTCTTTTAGCCTTTCAGGGCTATCCATACCATAAGAGGGGTAGGAAGTCCTTTTATTTGGAGGTTGAAGGGTCATCGAGAGTTCGTTTTCCATAAGACTGTCCCTTGCCATAGAGAGGGCAGGTAGTCTAAGGGAAGGAAAAGAATAGTTGTTATTAGGAAACCAAGAGGACACCTTAGCATATCGTAGGCAACTTCGAGGGACGAGATCATATAACCGAACCGAAGGCAGCATCATTGGGACTTATGATCTTTTTATGACAAGAATGAACTGAGGGCAACATTGCTGAGGCGTCCTCGTATTCGAGGGACTTGACTATTCTGCACTGAAAAAAGGTAACAAGCCAACAAGCAACAGGCAACAGAGGGATTACCATAAAAGGTGTGTGGGTGCACAATCACGTGATTCAATTCAGATAATATGATCTTGTAAATTAGTTACTCTAATTCTGTTCAGAGTTGCACTCCCTAGAATTACTAACCACGCAGTTATAATAACAGTTTAAGTGCCTTCAAGGCCAAACAATACAACCAGGAGCACTTACAAAATAAGCCATGGGGAAGTTGAAAAAAGGCAATAAGATAACCCATTAAAGCAATAGGTTTAACACAGGTAATAATTAAAGAAGAATCGAGTTTAGGGTTACCGAAGTTTCGAGCTTTAATGGTTGGTTAACCCTGAAAATTGGCAAAGGAAGAATGAACAAAAGGGGTGAGTGTAGGAGGAGTTCATTGACTACGCGGGACAAACCCTAATTTAAGGCAAAACATAAAATAAAAAGTAAAATAATATTAAATTAAATAGGGATTCAGAAAACTTAACTTTTCGATTTGCATGGCACGTAGTCGGAGGATTTTGAGATTACCCTGAAAAGTTGCACAAAAAAAGGTAATTTTTTAGTGTATGAATGATCTAATGATAAACCTCACAAACCCTGATTTAGGGCACAAGTTAACCATGGTTAATAAAATAAATAAAAACCAAATTAATTAATTATTGATTTTTAACCTAATTAATTAAATCGGCAAAAATAGGTTTTTGATTAAATTATCTAACCTAATAAGTAATTTGATTAATTGATAAAAATATTAACATAATTGAATTAATTAAACAACTAAATTAAATTAATCATTTTATCAAAAATAAAAAAACATTATTAATAATTAAATCAAATTAATTAATTATAAAATAAACATTGTTAAAAAACAAATAATTATGATTTTAAGAAAAACTATTTTTTAGAATAAGTGAAAAAAATAAAATAAGAAATTATAATAAGAGAAATAAAAGAAAAAGAAATAAAAGGAGTTCATATAATTAAAAATAAAAAAAATTTAAAAAATACTCAGCTGGATCCTGTGTGGTAGGTGTAACGCCCGTAAATGTGTTTTTCTGATTAATTGTGATGTTTGCTACATTTCCCTAATTTTACCGTTTTTGAGTCGAGTCAGTCGGTAAATATTAATTATGTTAATATTTTACTTATTACTTTCCATGTGTGTAATTATTATGTTTTGGGTGTTAATTGGTTAGAATTAATGTTTAGTAACATTTGGGCCAAAACTAGAATTTATGAGAGTTGAGTGGGTGAAAATGAGAAGTAGAGAAATAGAAAGAGATATAGAGAGAAAAAGAGATATTTTGAGATATTTTGGAAAGAAAGAAAGAAAACTTGTGAAGAGAAGAGAAAGAAGAGAAAAACAAAGAGAAGAAGAGAATTGTAGAAATCCAAACCAAGCAAGAGCCAAGAATCTAACCAAGATAAGGGGGTGAATCTAGTTTATCTTGATTGTATGACTCTTATAGTTTTGTGTGTTTTGTTCTTGTTCTTGCTCTTTTCTAAGTTTGACCAACAATGGTGGATTGGGTGTTTTGTGAGTTTTGAAGTTATAAACTTGATTTTGTGGTGTGTATGTGTACTATGATGATAGATATCCCCATGGATCATGTTTGTTTTTCATTTCTCCATGTTTTCTTGCTCATGAAGAAATTATTAGGTTATTGACATTTAGTGAGTGAACCATGGATCATTGATTGTTAGAATGAATATATGGTATGTATGGATTGTGTAGAATGTGTAGGGAAGCTTATTTGAAGTTTTGAGATGATTGGGTGGGGTGCAGGTCTGTTGCAGAACTGATTTTTCTAGGTTTACGCAGGTCCGCTGAGCGGAGGGGGTCCGCTGAGCGGAGGTCCTTTTGCAGAAAAATCTCTGTGAAGGTCCGCTGAGCGGAGGTTCTGTATTTTTTGTCTGATAATTTTCTGTCTGGGTCCGCTGAGCGGAGCTCAAGCGGACTGTGCGAAATTTTGTTTTCCAAACTTCGTTTTGTCGTATCTTTTGAACCGTAGGTCGTTTCTACGCGCCGTTTGAAGTATTATGGGAACCCTTGAGTATGCTTTATGATAAAGAGGAGTGTGTTGGTGGTTGAATGATTTTTCATAAATGTATTTTGTGAAATAATATTTGCTAATCAAGTATGTTTTGACGGTATATGTGTGCTGTGTGAATATGAACGCCTGAGTGGCAATTTTGATAATGTATCCGTGTGGATTAATATAACCGGTGTGATGTGGATATGTGACCGAGTTATATTGTTGTTGTTGTTGATATGTAATTGAGTCGTTTGTATGCACAGCATGACATTTCATTACGTTAATGGCGGAATGCTATTAACAGGTGGCCTGAATTGGCAATTATTACCAGTGGGAGCTTAATGCTCGGTAAAAAGGTGTATTTGCCCGAGTGGCAAGAGGTCATCAGTGGGGGCTAGATGCTCGATGACGGTTAGTCGTAGCTTACTGCTCGACAAAGGTGTATTTTCCTGAGGGAAAGAAGTCCCAGCATAATGCTCGGCAAGGTGTATTTGTCATAATGACAAGGAGGAGTTTACTCCGGATTTGGTACCACATGCATGTGCATAGTCGAGTCTCATTCATCACCATTTATACTTACCATTATGATCTCACTCATTTATCGCATTACTTATATATATTGATTGTGGCCGACTTGGTGGATTACTCTATTGTATGATTCTTGATGATACTTGTTGGCATTACTATATTTATCATGCTTTCATTATGAATTATATTCTCACCCTTCTGCCTTAATGTTACCTACTCGTGGGTAATGTGCAGGTGATCCGCAAGTGTAGGTGCTCTTTTGTAGTCGTCCATTTTGGTGTCGTCCGCTCGTGATACGTAACACCTAGGGGGGGATCGAACACTTATTTTGTAGATAATGCTTATAGGATCCTTTTGATGTATATTTGATCCTTTGGATGTATTCATATTATGTATTTTGGATACCTTCTCATACGGTGCATTTTGGAGGAATGTTGTGGATATTTTATTTACCGATGCATATATATAAGTATGAATACATTCAGGTGTTTATAAGAATTTTTCCTCTTTGATTATTTGTGTTACGCATCTTTTGCGAGTATGTTATGTTTTGTTATGTGGTTACTTAAGTGTAACGCCCTAATTGTTTTTATGAATTTAATTTTTATACTCTGATATTTGTACCTATATGCCCTGGTAGACTTGGGGTGTTACATTAGTGGTATCAGAGCGGGTTGGTCTTGTCCGACCAAGTGTCGTGTCGTTTGGTCTAACCATTCTTGTGTTATTCTTTGGGCTTACTTCTCTTGGTGTTATTGTGAAGTTTAGAGATGGCTGGACGTAATGACGCTGCTATTGCTGCTGCATTGCAAGCTATGGCTGAAGCTATGCATACGAATGAGAATGCAAGGTCTCGGAGTTTAGCGACTTTCCAGAGGGAGAATCCTCCTGTGTTTAAGGGAACGCATGACCCCGAGGGAGCCTTGACTTGGATGAAGGAGATGGAGAGGATCTTTCGTGTGATGGATTGCACGCAAGAGCAGAAAGTCAGGTATGGCACTCATCAGTTAGCTGTGGAGGCTGATGATTGGTGGCTGGAGACTTTGGCAAGGTTAGAAGCAACCGGTGAAGAGATTTCCTGGACGGTGTTCAAGAGGGAGTTTTTTAGGAAGTATTACCCGGAGGATGTCCGTGGGAAGAAAGAGACTGAGTTTCTGGCTTTGGTTCAAGGCAGCATGTCTGTGTCTGAATATGCGGCAAAGTTTAATGAACTTGTGAAATTCTACCCGCACTTTGTTGGTGAGGGAGCAGAATTTTCTAAGTGCATTAAGTTCGAGAATGGTTTGCATTCTGATATCAAGAAGGCGGTAGGTTATCAGAAGATTCGGGTGTTTCCAGATTTGGTGGACAGCTGTAGGATTTATGATGAGGATAATAATGCTCATCATAAGGTGATTAATGAAAGGAGGAACAAAGGTCCGCAGAATCGTGGGAAGCCGTATGATGGAGGGAAGGGTAAGCAAAAGATGAATTATGGACCAAGGTTTAGTGGGGGTGATGCTCCTGCTAAGATTGTATGTTTTAAGTGTGGTAAACCTGGCCACAAAAGTAATGTCTGCTTTAGTGACGCAAAGAAATGTTTCAAGTGTGGAAGGGTAGGACATATATCATCCGACTGTGCGTCCAAGGGAGTTGTGTGTTTTAATTGTGGTGAAGAGGGACACATGAGCGGTCAATGTCAGAAGAAGAAAGTTCAAGCTGGTGGGAAGGTGTTTACTTTGGCTGGAACTCAGACGGATAAGGGTGATCGACTGATCAGAGGTACTTGTTTTATTAATGGCATTTCTTTAATTGCTATTATTGATACGGGTGCTTCGCATTGTTTTATAGCCACCGATTGTGTTAAAAGATTAGGTCTTGTTTTATCTGATTTGGGTGGTGAGATGGTTATCGATTTACCAGCAATGGGGTCGGTGACTACTTCTTTTGTTTGTGTGAATTGTCCGGTATCAATATTCGGTAAGGACTTTACTGTTGATTTGATTTGTTTGCCGATGAACGAGTTAGACGTGGTTCTGGGAATGGATTGGTTGATGAATAATCGTGTCCACATTGATTGTTGTCATAAGTTGGTGAGATTTCCATTTCTTGAGAAGGATGCAGAATTTGGTGTCTTATCTACCAAGGAGTTGAATCGACTATTAGCAGATGGGGCACAATTGTTTGGTGTGTTTGCATCGTTGACTGTGGAGGGTCGAGCTGCAGTTGGGGATTTCCTAGTAGTGCGAGAATTTCCTAAAGTGTTTCCTGAAGACTTTTCTGATGTGCCGCCAGAGAGAGAGGTGGAGTTTTCCATAGATCTAGTTCCTGGTACGAGGCCTGTGTCTATGGCGCCATATAGAATGTCGGCATCAGAGTTAGTGGAATTGAAGAAACAATTGGAAGAGTTGCTAGCAAAACATTTTGTGAGGCCTAGTGTTTCACCATGGGGAGCTCCGGTTTTATTGGTAAAGAAGAAGGATGGAAGCATGAGGTTGTGTATTGATTATCGCCAGTTGAACAAGGTGACAATTAAGAATAAGTATTCGCTTCCTAGGATTGACGACTTGATGGATCAGTTGGTGGGAGCCAGTGTGTTTAGCAAGATTGATTTAAGATCTGGTTACCATCAGATTCGAGTGAAGGAGGAAGATATTCAGAAGACTGCGTTTAGGACTCGGTACGGGCATTATGAATTTTTGGTGATGCCGTTCGGGGTTTCTAATGCACCTGGTGTGTTTATGGAGTATATGAATCGCATATTCCATGATCAGTTGGATAAGTTTGTTGTGGTCTTCATAGATGACATCTTGATTTATTCTAAGTCTCCGGAGGAGCATGAGGAGCATTTGCGTGTTGTGCTACGGGTTTTGAAGGAGAAGCAGTTGTATGCTAAGTTATCCAAGTGCGAGTTCTGGTTATTAGAGGTGAGTTTTCTTGGTCATGTGATTTCAGGTAACGGGATTGCAGTGGATCCATCCAAGGTAGATGCAGTGCTACAATGGGAGGTTCCGAGATCAGTTACTGAGATCAGAAGCTTCTTAGGTTTGGCGGGTTATTATCGAAGATTCATAGAAGGCTTTTCGAAGTTGGCACTTCCGTTAACTCAGCTTACTTGCAACGGTAAGGCGTTTATTTAGGACATAGTTTGTGAAAGGAATTTTGAAGAGTTGAAGAGAAGGTTGACTTCAGCTCCGGTTTTGGTTTTACCTGATCCTAAGGAACCGTTTGTGGTGTATTGTGATGCATCGCATATGGGGTTAGGTAGTGTTTTGATGCAGGAAGGTAAGGTGGTGGCTTACGCTTCGAGACAGTTAAGGATTCATGAGAAGAATTATCCCACTCATGATTTAGAGTTAGCTGCGATTGTTTTTGTATTAAAGATTTGGAGGCATTATCTCTACGGTGCAAGGTTCGAGGTCTTTAGTGATCATAAGAGTTTTAAATACTTATTCGATCAGAAAGAGTTGAACATGAGACAACGTAGGTGGTTGGAATTCCTAAAGGACTATGACTTTAGCTTGAATTACCATCCTGGTAAAGCTAATGTGGTTGTCGATGCTTTGAGTCGGAAATCTTTGCATATGTCCGCGATGATGGCGGAGGAGTGGGAACTTTTGGAGCAGTTTCGTGATCTTAGTTTGGTATGTGAATTGACACCAGATAGTGTGAAGTTGGGTATGTTGAAAGTGACGAATGATTTTCTGTCGACCGTTAGCGAGAGACAGAAGATGGATGTGAAACTTGTTGATTTGTTTAAGGTGGCAAATCAAAGTGATGCTGGCGACTTCAGAGTGGATGGTCAGGGTGTTTTGAGATTCCGTGGTCGTATTTGTGTACCTGATGATTCCGAGCTGAAGAAGATGATTTTAGAGGAAGGTCACAGAAGCAGTTTGAGTATCCATCCGGAAACCAATAAGATGTATCAGGATTTGAAGAAGATCTTTTGGTGGTCTGGTTTGAAAAGAGATGTGGCTCAGTTTGTGTATGCGTGTTTGGTATGTCAGAAGTCAAAAGTGGAACATCAGCGTCCTGCAGGGTTGTTGCAACCGTTGGATATTCCAGAGTGGAAATGGGATAGTATTTCTATGGACTTTGTGACGAGTTTACCAAATACTGTGAGAGGTTTCGATGCGGTTTGGGTGATTGTTGATAGGTTGACAAAGTCTGCTCACTTTATTCCTATTAACATCACTTTTCCAGTTGCGAAGTTGGCTGAGATTTATATCAAGGTGATTGTGAAACTACATGGTATACCGTTGAGTATTGTGTCGGATAGAGATCCGAGATTCACATCAGATTTTTGGAAAGGTTTGCAAGAGGCTCTAGGTTCTAAGTTGAGGTTGAGTTCGGCTTATCATCCTCAGACAGACGGTCAGACCGAAAGGACTATTCAATTGTTAGAGGACTTGTTGAGGGCATGTGTTCTTGAGAAGGGAGGTTCGTGGGATACTTATCTTCCGATGATAGAGTTCACTTACAACAACAGTTTTCATTCTAGTATCGGAATGGCACCTTTTGAAGCGCTATATGGTCGTAAGTGTAGAACTCCATTATGTTGGTTTGAATCGGGCGAGAGTGTGGTACTCGGACCTGAAATAGTAAGAGAGACTACAGAAAAGGTGAAATTTATTCGTGAGAAGATGAGGAGTTCAAAGAGTAGGCAAAAGAGTTATCATGACAAGCGAAGGAAAGATTTGGAATTCCAAGCTGGTGATCATGTATTCTTAAGAGTTACGCCTATGACTGGTGTTGGACAAGCTTTGAAATCAAGGAAGCTTACTCCGCGTTTTATTGGTCCTTATCAGATATCGGAGCGAGTTGGCAAAGTTGCGTATCGGGTGGCGTTACCGCCAAGTCTTGCTAATCTGCACGATGTATTCCATGTGTCTCAGTTGAGGAGATACATTGCGGATCCATCCCATGTGATTCAGATGGATGATGTGCAAGTGCGTGAGAACCTGACGGTTGAGACGATGCCGATGCGTATTGAGGATCGTGAGACTAAGACTCTGCGAGGCAAGGAGATCGCCTTGGTGAAAGTCGTATGGTTAAGTGCGGCAGGTGAGAGTTTGAACTGGGAATTGGAGAGTAAGATGCGAGACTCCTATCCTGAGTTGTTTGTAACAGATAAACCTTTATTTTCGAGGACGAAAATCTTTTAAGTGGGGGAGGGTTGTAACGCCCGTAAATGTGTTTTTCTGATTAATTGTGATGTTTGCTACATTTCCCTAATTTTACCGTTTTTGAGTCGAGTCAGTCGATAAATATTAATTATGTTAATATTTTACTTATTACTTTCCATGTGTGTAATTATTATGTTTTGGGTGTTAATTGGTTAGAATTAATGTTTAGTAACATTTGGGCCAAAACTAGAATTTATGAGAGTTGAGTGGGTGAAAATGAGAAGTAGAGAAATAGAAAGAGATATAGAGAGAAAAAGAGATATTTTGAGATATTTTGGAAAGAAAGAAAGAAAACTTGTGAAGAGAAGAGAAAGAAGAGAAAAACAAAGAGAAGAAGAGAATTGTAGAAATCCAAACCAAGCTAGAGCCAAGAATCTAACCAAGGTAAGGGGGTGAATCTAGTTTATCTTGATTGTATGACTCTTATAGTTTTGTGTGTTTTGTTCTTGTTCTTGCTCTTTTCTAAGTTTGACCAACAATGGTGGATTGGGTGTTTTGTGAGTTTTGAAGTTATAAACTTGATTTTGTGGTGTGTATGTGTACTATGATGATAGATATCCCCATGGATCATGTTTGTTTTTCATTTCTCCATGTTTTCTTGCTCATGAAGAAATTATTAGGTTATTGACATTTAGTGAGTGAACCATGGATCATTGATTGTTAGAATGAATATATGGTATGTATGGATTGTGTAGAATGTGTAGGGAAGCTTATTTGAAGTTTTGAGATGATTGGGTGGGGTTTTGCAGGTCTGTTGCATAACTGATTTTTCTAGGTTTACGCAGGTCCGCTGAGCGGAGGGGGTCTGCTGAGCGGAGGTCCTTTTGCAGAAAAATCTCTGTGAAGGTCCGCTGAGCAGAGGTTCTGTATTTTTTGTCTGATAATTTTCTGTCTGGGTCCGCTGAGCGGAGCTCAAGCGGACTGTGCGAAATTTTGTTTTCCAAACTTTGTTTTGTCGTATCTTTTGAACCGTAGGTCGTTTCTACGCGCCGTTTGAAGTATTATGGGAACCCTTGAGTATGCTTTATGATAAAGAGGAGTGTGTTGGTGGTTGAATGATTTTTCATAAATGTATTTTGTGAAATGATATTTGCTAATCAAGTATGTTTTGACGGTATATGTGTGCTGTGTGAATATGAACGCCTGAGTGGCAATTTTGATGATGTATCCGTGTGGATTAATATAACCGGTGTGATGTGGATATGTGACCGAGTTATATTGTTGTTGTTGTTGTTGTTATGTAATTGAGTCGTTTGTATGCACAGCATGACATTTCACTACGTTAATGGCGGAATGCTATTAACAGGTGGCCTGAATTGGCAATTATTACCAGTGGGAGCTTAATGCTCGGTAAAAAGGTGTATTTGCTCGAGTGGCAAGAGGTCATCAGTGGGGGCTAGATGCTCGATGACGGTTAGTCGTAGCTTACTGCTCGACAAAGGTGTATTTTCCTGAGGGAAAGAAGTCCCAGCATAATGCTCGGCAAGGTGTATTTGTCATAATGACAAGGAGGAGTTTACTCCGGATTTGGTACCACATGCATGTGCATAGTCGAGTCTCATTCATCACCATTTATACTTACCATTATGATCTCACTCATTTATCGCATTACTTATATATATTGATTGTGGCCGACTTGGTGGATTACTCTATTGTATGATTCTTGATGATACTTATTGGCATTACTATATTTATCATGCTTTCATTATGAATTATATTCTCACCCTTCTGCCTTAATGTTACCTACTCGTGGGTAATGTGCAGGTGATCCGCAAGTGTAGGTGCTCTTTTGTAGTCGTCCATTTTGGTGTCGTCCGCTCGTGATACGTAACACCTAGGGGGGATCGAACACTTATTTTGTAGATAATGCTTATAGGATCCTTTTGATGTATATTTGATCCTTTGGATGTATTCATATTATGTATTTTGGATACCTTCTCATACGGTGCATTTTGGAGGAATGTTGTGGATATTTTATTTACCGATGCATATATATAAGTATGAATACATTCAGGTGTTTATGAGAATCTTTCCTCTTTGATTATTTGTGTTACGCATCTTTTGCGAGTATGTTATGTTTGGTTATGTGGTTACTTAAGTGTAACGCCCTAATTGTTTTTATGAATTTAATTTTTATACTCTGATATTTGTACCTATATGCCTGGGTAGAATTGGGGTGTTACAATAGGGGCAGCGAAGGTCTATGATGAGGATGTTAGCTCCTGAGCGTTTGATCCAGGACAGGAGTGATCTGATGGCTAATGATGGGACAGTGCATGGCAAACGCTATGGTTGAGACGCATGTGATCCTGCAGAAGAAATCAAGGAGAAAAAATATGCAAGGGCCAGGGATCGAACCCTGGACCCTTTGGTCACCAAACACATGCGCTACCACCAGAACCAAATTAACCAGCTGTTAGTGTTATTATCAATAATTATAATATACGAAAAAAAATACTTGTGACTGTTTTAAAAAAAAGACCAACGCGCCCTTTCTTCTTCTTCGTGGAACGTTTCTGAAAAAGGTGGATACCTTTTGGTCACGGTTTTCGTGAGTAGACATAGACCTGCATAGATTAAACTCACAAAATACTGCACATGAATTCCAAATACAACCATGGATCAATTGGAAATCGCTTCCTAAGTTCAATGGAGCCCCTAATTTGGCCCAATTTCATCTAGATCAGAAACCCCCCATTCGAGACCTTCGTGACCTAACAATGGCGAATTATAGTTTCTGCACCTAAACTTCGACCAATCAATCCAGACATTATCGAAACATCAATACAAACACAAATCCATAATTAAATCATGTGAAGAATACATGTATATGTGGAATCGAAGCTTGTTTATTTTGATGCAAACCGTGGCTTAGGAGTAACGATTCTTGAGGATTCAGGCTTGGAAATCAATTTGAATCGCTTCAATACTCCCCAAGGATTGCGTTTGAATGATCAGAAGTCTTTGGATCCTCCGACAATTGCAAAACGATTTTGAAATTTTTTTGAAAAAAGTTGAAGCTTGGTTCGAGTTTCTGCCTGCCAAATCCTTCTTTCTTCCCTTTGAGTATGTTCACCTACTTTTATGGAATCATTAGGTCAACAAATATGGATCCAAATATTGACAAATTGGAAATTGATGTGTGATTGAATCTTGATTGTGAAGCTTTCCAAAATTGACCAATTTCAATCACTCTTTCCCCTAATTTTGCCTTGTACGAAAATTGGGTCAATATTTTGGAGATTTAGTCACTTAATATGATTTGAAAGCAAATCCTTTGATTTAAATCTTTTTATTCCATATTTTATTTGATTTATTTAACATTTAATTGAATAGAAATTCATATAAAATCAAATAAAACTCAATAATTCGTGGAAGTTGAATTAAGTATCTTGGGTAACTTGAGGAACAAGATTGGGCAAAAAAATATTGGGTCCCTTTGCAAGAAAATTCATTTTGAAGCCTTTTGTTTCACAATTTTTCCTTTAAAATCGGCCAATTTTGACAAGGCATATCTCCTTCAATTTTTAAGATATGGAGGAGTTCTAGGACTTTTTGGAAACCTCAGGATATCCTCTACAAGCCACTTTGGAAGGTTTTTTTCATTTGAAGAATTTATCTTGATGATATTGGCTTTGACAAAAAACTTCTTTTGGTTGACTTTCAAAAAGGACCTATAATCTTTTAGTCCATATCTCTCAAATGAAGCTTTTTTTGACTTGGCTTGTGAGAGACAAAATTGTAGAGAATCCAATTTCCTTCAAAATAAGCTTTGGATGGAAAATTTCTGATGTTCCATGTAGGAGTTATGGCTGGTCAAAGTTTAGTTGACTTTCTCCTATGAAAACCCTAATTTAGAAACTTTTTGAATTTATTGATTTCTGATCTTTTCTTGATGAATCATGGTCAATCCTTGATCAAATGATGAATGATACTTCAAAATAAGGTTATTGACAAAAAATCGGGAGTTTTGACTATACTTTGACCACAGTTGACTTTTAGGTCAAATTAGTCGATTGTTGACTTTCTGAGCACTTGACTGGTCAATCCTTGGATTTAAAGCCTGAATTTTGTCATAGAGATAGTTTGAAACATCATAAGCCACATGAAATGTATTGGAGCCTTTGATTCATTGATTTTCTTCAGATAAGTCAAAACCCTAGTTTAGAAGGTCATTGTTTAGGAGGATGTGTCTTTGAGCCTTGAACTCTAGTATGAGCTTGAATAGGAGAAATGAGATCGGCTAATTTTGGGGTATGAAAGCTGCCCCTGTTCAATCTTCTTGAACCTGAAGATGTTGATCGCGACTTTACGTGTCTATAAATCTGATGACTGCAAGTGCACAGTCGTGTCGTGTAGTTTTAAAAGATATCGAATCCACAGGGACTATGAATCGATCTACCGTTATCTAAGGTTACTATGTAAAGCTAGGGCTACTACAATTTTGATTGTTCCTAAGGGAGAGTGATAGTGAGAAATAAAGAATATAATAAAAGACAGGTATCAGTATGTATTTCGTTTAACTTAAGGTAATCCGAAGGTCCATTGGCTTTTGCATAATTTAATTAAAAATCTTTACTAATTCAATTGATTAAAAATCCTCGTCTCAAACTTTCGCTCTGTTGATTCAGATTACTATCCTAATCCTAATGTACGCTTTCGCCATCCCATTAGATTTTAGAAGAGCTTTTTGGAAACAACGTAATTAATAAAATGCCTATTTTATGAAGTTGTTATCTATTTAAATCTCCTAATCTCAAACTTTCGCTCTATTGACTCGGAACAAGCTAATATCCCTAACGTACGCTTTCGCCATCCCGCTCGGGTGTAAAAACAATTTTTGAAAATAAATAAGTCCCAATTAGTTTTAATACGCTTTCGCCATCCTTAAAACTAATGTCCTATGTCTACTATCTGGTTAAAGATCTCAAACTTTCGCTCTATTGATTTTAACCTTTGACCGTCTTAACCCCTCAAACTTTCGCTCTATTGGTTTTAAGACTTACTAATTAAACTAGACATATAAACCAAAAATAAGTGATATTTAATAAAACATAATTAAGCCAATTTATTTCGGATCCCTCGGTTAACTTACTCTACATACCGACACCTTAGTAATTTAGCCAGACATATTAATATGGTTAAACATGCATAAATAGATTCGGTTTATAATAATAGGCATGTTAATAGGCATACAATATATCATGCAAATAAACATATAAATAAGGCGGTAAATATTAAACCTGAATTAAATAAATGGCAAGTAAATCTTCAAGTATCGAACCTCCACCACAAGTTGGCTGGATCGTTCTTCGGAATTTAAACGGACAGAAAATAAAAAAAGGAAATAAAAACGATAAATCTAACGTAAGGCTAGATTTATAAAAAGTTCACAACAATTTCCGGTGTAGAAATCGTTGTGAGAAAATAAGTGTTTGAATGAAAGCAGAATGAAAAATATGATTCGCGGTACAATTTCGGCAGCACTTCGTTAGCAGGAAATCGGACACTTTGGACTGAAGTGACTGCTTCTATTTATAGGGGATGCTTTGCAGTGACGTTGCGTGAAAAGAGGAAGCTCTTCAGACTGGCTTGGAGACATGCGTCTCCGATTCTTCAGGAAGACTGGGCGCAAGACTTGAGACGTGCGTCTCAAGTGGAGAAACTTTAGGGAAATGGAGACGTGCGTCTCCCTTTTGCTGATGTGGCATAGAGACGTTGGAGACGTGCATCTCCGCTTGCTTGTGTGGATTGGGCTGCTTTCCTTCGTGGGCTGGATTGCTTCATTGGGTCTTTGGGTCTCTTTCAGCACACTTGGGCCTTATTTGCACTCCCTTTTTACTTCAGCACCTATTTTTCGTCTTTTAGGCATAGATATGGGTCGTTTTAGCTCCATTTCTTCTCTTTTTCACAATTAATCATAATAAGAGTGTAAAACCTGAAACAAAGCAAAAACTCGCGTAATATCATAATAAATCAATATAATAAACGGAAAATGCTATAAATATCTATGGATTTCAGGCTAAATATACGATATAAAATCGTGTTATCAAATTCCCCCAGACTTGAACCTTTGCTTGTCCTCAAGCAAAATAACAAGATAGAAATGGGAGGACAGCGAAATGAAACACGCTTCCACCACATCGTTCGGTCATACTCAGCTACATTGTGTTCTTGTTTGAAAAAAATGTTGCAGATCCAAACAATAAACTTATAGTAGCGACACTAGACAACTCCCAGTATGCATACCAATCCGAATCATGCCATTATAGCTCGACCTTTTGACTCGTCATCATGTTTTACCCTTTTCATTCGCGCGCAATCACATTAAGCCCATTATCTTGACACGCACATAGCAGAGTAGTCGGTTAGTGACTATGATCCTTCTCATGGAGTTCTGGCACAATATGTGGTATACTCCTTAGCATTCACTTGTAGATTGTGGGGAATCGGACAATGGTCCTTCCTACCAAGTTCAGTACCAGATGACTTCTGAACCAATCAACAATGAGTTTTTATATTCTTTGTATTTGAGATTTGCGACCGTTAGGTTAAATGATCTTGTGAGGATCACCTTACTTAGTAGGCACATTTCTTATTATGGTTAAGCACATAATTATTATTATGAGGATCATACACCTATATTCATCGACTCTCTGCGTAGTTTGTATCTAAGACGGTGCCGACTGCTAGAATAAACTACTAAGGGTTACTTCAAAAATTAAAGTCGATGGTTTCGGTATAACGGGTATTCAAATCGGTTACGCATACTTGGGGGTTTTAGAGTGTCGGGACAATAAGGGTATTGACTTGAATCAATTTCTATGCGTTGAGTGTTTGAGTAGCTTCGTATTTCTCAAACGTGTGGGGTTTGCGTTTATCGTTTAAGAGCAAAATTTTTGTTATGGCTCAAGAAAATGGAAGAAATTGAAATAACTACGGAATTATAAAGATAAGACTTGAAATTCCATAAATATTCTTTATTGAATTAGAAAAAACATTACAAGGAAGGGAAATAAACTAAAAAGAAAGGAAATAAACTAAAAGGAAATAAAACTAAAGCAAGTAATACGACTCCCCCAGACTTAGATGATGCAATGTCCTCAGTGCATGAGAACTACTCCTCAGTGTTGCGGTTGCGTGAACTGCTTGCGCCTCTTGTACGAACACGGCGACGTCTATCAGTAGGAGAGCCATTCACACGAATGTTAAGATCATGCAATTGTGTAGCAATTTCAGTGTATTGGCCTTCGTTCCTAATAGCATAGTCACGGTGCTCCTGTTGCATCTCTCGAATAAGCCTCAGTGTTTCATTTTGATTTGTCTGCATAGCTTGAAATAGGTGGTCTTGTCGTTGAATTGCAGCATACATGGCATCAAGAGTGATAGGCGGAGGGTTGTTTTGAGGAGGTTGGTTGTCATCAGCTTGTCCTTGGTTGAGTTCTTCTTCATTTGCATCCACAGGTTCATTAGGATGTTCAGGTTGGTTATCTTGAGGATTGTCTTCAATGAGCCTCCAACGCTGAACATAACGGATGTTGATTCTTTCGGGGCACGGAAGGATGACATAAGGAATCAGAACTTTGTTGACGACCAAAGTGTATCGGCCATCATGGCGGGGTGAAACCAAGTGGGAGTCACGGCAATAAGTGAGGTCGAGTGATTGAGCAGGCATCATGAGATGAGAGAGTGAGAGGAGATCATCACCAAGACCTAAAGCACATGCCAAGGTGGTAATAAGTCCGCCAAACAAAAAGGGGTTTGTAGCGGGGGCGTTGACACAGCTTTGGATGTGTTGGAGCATAAAAGGTGCGGCGTTGAAACGGTGATTGTTTAGCGCACAGTAAAGGAAAAATAGTTCATGTTGATTTACCTTATGGTTGTTGGATCTCGCAAAAATAGTATGCCCCAAAACACGTTGAAAATAACGTATGGCGGGGTTTTGAATGTGAGAAGCATGTAGAGCCCTCCAACCAGTAGGAACTTCGCCAGTGAGATTAAACCACAGGTCGAAAGCATGTTGCTCCCATGAACGACCATTGAGTTCTTGAAAGATAGTGCGGAGAGCATTTGGTGACGTATTAAAGTGCAAGTACGTAGCCACTACTTCTTGATCCAAAGTATATTCACGGTTGAACATCCGAAATTGGATGCTACCGGTTGAGAGCGGTTGATTAGAAGGAGTGTCGTAGTTGAAAGAACTCAAGAATTCTAAGACGAGCGGCTCATAAGTTGGTACGGGTTCGGTACAAAGATGGTGTAGGCTAGATTTAGTGAGTAAACGGGTGACACCATCAATGAGGCCTAGAGTTTCTAGACATTCGATGTTCACAAATTTTGTGGGAACAACCGAACGTTCGTAGAAAGCGAGGTATTTGGTTCTTTGAGCATCGTTGTCGTCTTCTCGGAAGATAACATTGTTAAGGTTCGGGGGTGGTCTCTCTGGACGCACACTACGGATGATTGAACGTGGAGGCATGGTGAGTTTAGAAAGAAAAATAGAATGGATAGTAGAAGGGTAGAAAAAATGGTTTGAAGGTTGTGAAAAATAAGAGTGGTGGTGGTGTGGTTTTATAGTGAGGTTTGAAAATGGTGTGGTTAATGGAGAATTAAAATGGAATTATGGTGGTGTTTGAAGTTTGAATGGAATAGAAGATTGGGAAATGATGAAGAGTTAAGAGGTGAATGATGGGGGATGAATGAGGTTAATGGTGTTTAAATGGAAGAAATAATGGGAAGAATGAAGAGGAATGAATGTTGAATTTTGAAATTCAAATTCAAAATTCAAAATGGGGAGTAAAGAGGGTCTTCTGCGTGGTCAAATGGTGCAGACTGCTGGCCTTGGGAGACGCGCGTCTCAGGCAGTCAGTCTGCTGGGGGACAGGGCATGGAGACGTGCGTCTCTTGTCCTTTGCATGCTGAGGCTGGTCCCACAGAGGTGGAGACGTGCGTCTCCTAGCTTAGGGAGGTGATCTCCACGCATGCAATGGTCAAGACAGGTTCTGACAGATAACATTAAGTATGGAATAATAGTTCAGAACAGTGTCATTGTTTCATACTATAAACAGCAAAAATAATGGTCACCAGGAATATATGGCAGTTAATAGTAATGCAGTATAACACAGTAGCAGTAATGAATAAAATAATGCATTTGGAATTAAGACTGGTACTGAGTGTTGACAGAAACAGAATTTAAAAGTGCAGAAAATTTAAAATTCTAAACTAGGAATTAGAAATTGCTAAAACTAGAAATAAAATCTAATAATCTAAACGGTAACATCTAGCCACGTCTATTGTTGTGCACATTAGAATAAATGTGTTTGAAGACTTCGTCGAACTGAGCATTGAAGGTGTCGATGAAATCGAAGAAATGCATTTGCAAAGTGTGAAGCTCGTTGCGCACATGTTGTACATCTTGTTGCAGTGCAGTGATGGCTTGCTCGTGGGTGTTCAGATTAGGCATTCTTTGATTCACCGATGCAGAGGATGCAGCGGGTTGTTGTGGCTCGAGCTCGACATCAGTCATATCAACAGTGTAATCATCAGCAGAATCTTCAGAAGGAGTTTTAGGCTCATACTCAGGTATAGGTTCATCTACAGAAAGAGGTTCATAATCAGGAATGGGTTCATCTTCAGGATTAGGGTCATAGTATCCAGGAGGAGTGTCAGGCTCAGATTCTGATACGTGCATTTCCTCATCAAAATGTTCATAAGCTTGAGGGGTTTCAGGTGAGGGTTCTCTCTCAGGAATCTGACCATAGTAAAGCCAGTTAGCAGGGTTGTGCACACTCGTCCTTGGACTCGGTAAGGTGAACTGATCCAATACTTTGTTATCAATGAGTAAATCAAACTGATCAGGTCCAAGGTTACCGATGATACCTCGGTTAAAGCAGAAATGAATGTCCATAGAATTGTGGGAACCAAGAGGTGTCAATCTAAGCAAAGGTACTCTCATTCCTATAGCATTAGCAATCATAGTGACAAATCCGCCGATCCTAATAGGTGAAACTTCGTCTTGCGTGATGCGCTCGAAGTTTGTTAGCATGAATGTGATGGCATTGACCGGGCGATTCTGAGAGGAGCAGAACATGATGAATAACTCTTCTCTAGAAACTTCAGTGATATTATCAGGTTTTCCAAAGATGTAGTGAGCAATGATCTTATGGAAGTATCTGAAAGCGGGGTTATGGATGTTCTCAGACTGGAATTCGTTCTCTTCAGGGTTATCGTTTCCAGTGATCTTGCCCCAGTATCTTTCCAACTCCCAGTAAGCAAGATTGTCTTCAGCTACTTTGGTGTATGCATCTGATCCATGAGGTAGCTCTAGCATTTCAGCAAAATCTCGGATGCAAAAATTAAATTCCATACCGAAGAGTCTAAAGAGAATGACTCCTTTTCTCAGTCCTTGTCCACAGTTAGGAAGATAGGTCAGGGAGCTCAAGAATTCCAGAGTGAGCTTCCGGTAGGTACTAAACTTGCGGAACAGGTGAGAACCAGTCCAACCAATTTGGTTTAGCAGCTGCAAAACGCTTTCTTCGATACCAAGTCGTACCATAGTCGGTTGGTGAGGGTAGCAAGTCAAATCCATTTGTCTTTCAGCCAGCTTATCAAATCTTGCTTCTTGTCCTCTACCACGGAACACAACTTCCATATTATCGACTTCTTGCATCTTAGTTAGTAGTTAAGAAAAACCTAGAAGTTGAAAATATTAAGATTAAGTTAGAACTAGGCTAGTGTTTATTAAAATAGAAATAAAATTAAATAACAAGTTATAATAATAAATATAATTATAAAAGGAAATATTTTCTCGAATTAAGATAGCAGTTATAATTATAATAATTATTATAAGATGTATGAAAAAAAGGTAAAAAATGATTAAAATTAAAATAATTTAAAAATAGAATAGATTATTTAAATGAAAATTAAAAGGTTAAAAATAAAAATAAAGTAAAATAAAAGAATAAATAAATGTGGGTTGTCTCCCACCAAGCGCTTTGTTTTATGTCGTAAGCTCGACGATTTTAAAAATAGAAAACTATTTTTTCGAATGAGCGGGCAGCTCGTCAAGCTTAAAAACTTCGATGTTTTCATCGTGTCCGAGATGATGGTAATACTTAAGGCGTTGCCCATTTACGACAAAAGGTTTGACGGTTTCTCCTTTGATTTCTATCGCTCCACTCGGAAATATGTTAGTTATTTCGAAAGGGCCGGACCATCTAGATCGTAACTTACCAGGAAATAATTTTAGTCTAGAATTAAATAAAAGTACTTTATCGCCTATGCTAAAATTTTTCCTAGATATACGCTTGTCGTGCCATTTTTTCGTTCTCTCTTTATAGATTTTGGCGTTTTCATAAGCGTCTTGTCTAAGTTCTTCCAATTCGTTTATGTCTAGAAGTCTTCTATCACCAGCGGCAGTGTAGTTTAGGTTTAAGTTCTTAATGGCCCAATAGGCTTTATGTTCTAACTCTACCGGTAGGTGGCATGATTTTCCATAAACGAGTTTGAATGGGGTAGTTCCTATTGGAGTTTTGAAAGTTGTTCTATAAGCCCATAAAGCTTCATTTAGCTTGGTTGACCAATCTTTCCTAGATATAGCAACAGTTTTCTCCAATATTTGTTTTATTTCGCGGTTAGATACTTCTACTTGTCCGCTTGTTTGTGGGTGGTATGGTGTAGCTATTCGATGATTTACTCCATATTTTTGAAGGAGTTTCTCAAGTATTCTTGAAATGAAATGGGAACCACCATCGCTAATTACCAATCTTGGCACACCGAACCTAGGGAAGATGACGTTTTTGAAGAGTTTGATAACTACTCGTGTATAGTTTGTAGGAGAAGCGATAGCCTCTATCCATTTCGAAACGTAATCGACAGCTACGAGTATATATTGATTTCCAAACGACGACGGAAACGGACCCAAAAAGTCTATTCCCCAGACGTCAAATATTTCTACTTCAAGAATTCCTTTTTGAGGCATTTCATCACGTCTCGAAATGTTTCCGGTTCGTTGGCATCTATCACAGTTTATTACAGCAAAATAAACGTCTTTCCACAGGTTGGGCCAGAAAAGTCCAGATTGAAGGATTTTGGCGCAGGTTCTAGATGTGCTATGGTGTCCTCCACACGGTGCAGAATGGCAGTGTGTTATTATGCTTCCTATCTCTTCTTCGGGTACACAACGTCTAAAGATTCCATCGGGGCCTCTTTTGAACAGGAGTGGGTCGTCCCAATAGTAATGTTTTAGGTCATGGAAGAATTTCTTCTTCTGTTGGTAACTTAGATCAGGAGGAAGCACACCAGCAGCTAGGTAGTTTACGAAATCTGCATACCAAGGTGTGTCAGAGCGGGCTAAAGCTATTTCAGCTAAGTTGTTGGTTTCAGCGTTTGGATGGTATGGTTCGAATTCATTTGCTTCTAATTGAGCGATGAGTCTTTCATAAGGGAAATCATCGTCAATTGGTACTTGTTCGGGTTTTAGATTTTCCAATCGAGAGAGGTGATCTGCTACGACATTTTCAGTACCCTTTTTATCTTTAATTTCCAGGTCGAACTCTTGTAGTAACAAGATCCATCTCAAAAGTCTTGGTTTGGCGTCCTTTTTGGTTAGGAGGTACCTAATGGCGGCATGGTCAGTGTATATGATTATTTTGGCTCCTACCAGGTAAGAACGGAACTTGTCTAGTGCAAATACGACAGCTAATAATTCTTTTTCTGTCGTGGCGTAATTCATTTGAGCTTCGTCTAGGGTTCTACTCGCATAGTATATGACATGTAGTTTCTTATCTTTTCTTTGCCCTAGAACGGCTCCTACAGCATAATCACTCGCGTCACACATTATTTCGAAAGGCTCATTCCAGTCGGGGGGTTGCATAATTGGCGCAGAGATTAATGCTCGTTTAAGCGTATCAAATGCTTCAGTGCATTTATCGGTAAAAATGAATTCGGTGTCTTTCATTAGTAGTTCAGTTAAGGGTTTTGTAATTTTAGAGAAATCCTTAATGAAACGTCGGTAAAAACCAGCGTGTCCCAGAAAACTTCTTATTTCTCTAACGGTTTTGGGAGGTTGAAGGTTTTCGATAATTTCGATTTTAGCTTTATCCACTTCGATCCCTCTATCGGATACGATGTGTCCAAGTATAATTCCTTGTCGAACCATGAAATGGCATTTTTCCCAATTAAGGACTAGGTTAACGCTTACGCATCGTTTAAGTACCAGTTCAAGGTTCTCTAAACATGTTTCGAAACTTCCTCCACAGACAGAGAAGTCGTCCATAAAGACCTCCATTATTCCATCTAGGAAGTCGGCAAATATTGCCATCATGCATCTTTGGAAGGTCGCGGGTGCATTGCATAGTCCAAAAGGCATTCGTCTATAAGCGAATGTACCATAAGGACAGGTAAACGTGGTCTTCTCTTGGTCGTCAGGGTGGATAGGAATTTGGAAAAATCCGGAGTATCCATCCAGATAAGAGAAATGCGAGTGTTTAGCTAGGCGTTCGAGCATTTGATCTATGAAAGGTAAAGGGAAATGGTCTTTTCGGGTAGCTTTGTTTAGCTTCCTATAGTCAATGCACATTCTCCATCCAGTTTGGGTACGTTGTGCTACAGATTCGCCTTTAGCGTTAGTGATTACAGTAACTCCTCCTTTCTTTGGTACGACATGAACAGGGCTAACCCATTTACTATCGGATATAGGATATATTATTCCGGCTTCTAGCAGTTTTTGGATTTCCTTTTTAACCACATCGCTCATAATAGGATTTATCCGCCTTTGATGTTCCCTAGAGGTTTTACAATCGTCTTCGAGCATAATGCGGTGCATACAGAGGGAAGGACTTATTCCTTTCAAATCTGATATGTTATATCCTAAAGCGGTTGGGTATTTTCCTAGGACATCAAGTAATTTTTCAGTCTCGGTTCGTCCTAAGTTGGCGTTCACTATAATTGGTCGGTTTAGTTCTTCGTCTAGAAATTCGTATCTAAGATCGGTAGGAAGTGTTTTCAGCTCTATAGCAGGTTTCTTAGGTCCAGGTATAGGATCAGGAGTTAAGGCTAGACATTCACTCAGATGGTCATCTTGATATTCCTCACGCCAGTTGTCATCTTCAAGAATTGGCGGCATAGGAATTCTTAGGATCTCAGTTTCCTTATTTGGTTCGGATTTTATTTCTTTGACACACTCGTCGATTATGTCAGCAGAGCAGCATGTGTCAATTATAGAGGGTGCTTTTAGGAATTGGGAGAGGATAAATTCTATTTTCTCTTCTCCTACTTCGAAAGTAAGCTTTCCTCGCTTTACATCTATAATTGCACCAGCGGTTGCTAAGAACGGTCTTCCTAATATGATCGGGATGTTAGAATCTTCTTGGATATCCATAATGATGAAGTCAGTTGGGATGTAGAATTGACCTACACGAACAGGGATATTTTCTAACATTCCTACAGGGTATTTTACTGAACGGTCAGCTAGTTGAAGAGACATTCTCGTTCCTTTAAGCTCACCTAGATTTAGTTTCTTACAGGTTGAAAGAGGCATCAAACTAACACTAGCTCCTAAATCGCACAGGGCCTTCTCTATAATGGTTTTACCTATTACGCAGGGTATAGAGAAACTACCAGGGTCTTTCAGTTTTCGAGGCATGTTATTTTGGATGATAGCGCTACATTCAGCGGTAAGCGTTACGGTTTCGTTATCCTCGAGTTTCTTTTTGTTTGATAAGATTTCTTTTAGGAATTTAGCGTACGAAGGCATTTCAGTTATGGCTTCTGTGAATGGTATGGTTATGTTTAATTGTTTCAGAAGTTCTACAAATCTTTTAAATTGCGCTTCGGTTTTTGATTTAGCTAATCTCTGAGGATAAGGAATTGGTGGCTTATAAGGTGGTGGTGGAACATAAGGTTTCTCTTTTTCAGGTTCCACTTCGTTATTGTTCTCTTTAGTCTTAGCAGTTTGGTCATCAGTTGATGTCTTTTGGGTTTCCTTTGGCTCTTGTTGTGACATGGGTACGTTTTGAGTTCTAGGATCAATGGGTCCATCGTAATTCGTTCCACTTCGTAGTGTTATTGCGTTCGCATGTCCTTTAGGATTAGGTTGTGGTTGAGCAGGAAACGTGCCAGCAGGGGCAGCAGTAGGTGCTTGTTGTTGGGCTACTTGTGAGATTTGAGTTTCTAGCATTTTGTTATGAGTAGCTAAAGCATCTACTTTGTTCGATAGTTGTTTTAGTTGCTCGCTATTGTGGATGTTTTGGTTCAGGAAGTCTTTATTGGTTTGTTGTTGGGAAGCTATAAAGTTTTCCATCATGATTTCTAGATTCGACTTCCTAGGGGTATTTTGAGCAGCTACAGGCGCTTTTTGGTAGCCAGGTGGTACAGCAGGTGCTTGTCCAGGTGCGTACAACGCATTGTTGTTCTTATAAGAAAAGTTCGGGTGGTTTTTCCATCCAGGGTTGTACGTGTTAGAATAAGGGTTTCCTTGAGCATAGTTTACTTGATCAGATGGGACTCCAGTCAAGAGTTGACATTCGGCAACTACATGTCCAGTCAATCCACAGATCTCGCAGTTAGGTGTTACAGCAGCAGCGGTGGCTGAAAGAGTGATGGTTAAATTTTCGATCTTTTGAGTTAAAGCGTCTACTTTAGCGTTAATGCGGTCTATACCACTTACTTCGTACATTCCTCCTTTGGTTTGGGTTTTCTCTAGAGCGGCTCGTTCTCCACCCCATTGGTAATGGTTTTGTGCCATGTTCTCTATGAGTTTGTATGCTTCATCATGGGGTTTGTCCATTAATGCTCCGCCAGCAGCGGCATCTATAGTCATTTTAGTGTTATATAAGAGACCACCATAGAAAGTATGGATGATCAGCCATGGTTCGAGTCCATGATGAGGGCATATTCTAAGCATGTCCTTGTAACGTTCCCAAGCTTCGAAGAGTGATTCGTTATCTTTCTGGGTAAATCCGTTGATTTGACCTCTAAGCATAGCAGTTTTGCTAGGCGGAAAGTATCTCGCTAAGAATACTCTCTTCAATTCGTCCCATGTGGTTATGGAATTAGAAGGCAGGGATTGAAGCCACGCTCTAGCTCTATCTCTTAAGGAGAAAGGAAAGAGACGTAATCGAATAGCTTCGGGACTAACGTTGTTAGCTTTGACAGTGTCGGCGTATTGCACGAACACAGATAAATGAAGGTTAGGGTCGTCTACAGGGCTTCCAGAGAATTGATTCTGTTGAACAGCTTGGACCAGCGAAGGTTTCAGTTCGAAATTGTTTGCCTCAATCGCAGGTGGTGCGATACTTGAGTGCGGTTCAGCGCGCGAAGGAGCGGCATAGTCTCTAAGCGGACGAAGAGCAGCCATCTCTAACTTTGGGGTGATTTGATTGATTTGATCAGTAAAAGTCAATTCCTGATTAATAGGAATTGGTGCTACTTCGGGAAGATTGCGAGCTCGACGTTTGACGTTAATGAAACGTTCGATCTCGTTAATTCGTTGTATTAAATCTCCTCCTTGTGAACGAGTATTTGGCATACAATCGTTCAGAAAGAAAGGGAAGAATTGTCCTAGTCTCTACGGTGTAACAGTGAGTTACGTTATCGACTTAAATAGTCCCCGGCAACGGCGCCAAAAACTTGATCGCGACTTTACGTGTCTATAAATCTGATGACTGCAAGTGCACAGTCGTTTCGTGTAGTTTTAAAAGATATCGAATCCACAGGGACTATGAATCGATCTACCGTTATCTAAGGTTACTATGTAAAGCTAGGGCTACTAAAATTTTGATTGTTCCTAAGGGAGAGTGATAGTGAGAAATAAAGAATATAATAAAAGACAGGTATCAGTATGTATTTCGTTTAACTTAAGGTAATCCGAAGGTCCATTGGCTTTTGCATAATTTAATTAAAAATCTTTACTAATTCAATTGATTAAAAATCCTCGTCTCAAACTTTCGCTCTATTGATTCAGATTACTATCCTAATCCTATTGTACGCTTTCGCCATCCCATTAGATTTTAGAAGAGCTTTTTGGAAACAACGTAATTAATAAAATGCCTATTTTATGAAGTTGTTATCTATTTAAATCTCCTAATCTCAAACTTTCGCTCTATTGACTCGGAACAAGCTAATATCCCTAACGTACGCTTTCGCCATCCCGCTCGGGTGTAAAAACAATTTTTGAAAATAAATAAGTCCCAATTAGTTTTAATACGCTTTCGCCATCCTTAAAACTAATGTCCTATGTCTACTATCTGGTTAAAGATCTCAAACTTTCGCTCTATTGATTTTAACCTTTGACCGTCTTAACCCCTCAAACTTTCGCTCTATTGGTTTTAAGACTTACTAATTAAATTAGACATATAAACCAAAAATAAGTGATATTTAATAAAACATAATTAAGCCAATTTATTTCGGATCCCTCGGTTAACTTACTCTACATACCGACACCTTAGTAATTTAGCCAGACATATTAATATGGTTAAACATGCATAAATAGATTCGGTTTATAATAATAGGCATGTTAATAGGCATACAATATATCATGCAAATAAACATATAAATAAGGCGGTAAATATTAAACCTGAATTAAATAAATGGCAAGTAAATCTTCAAGTATCGAACCTCCACCACAAGTTGGCTGGATCGTTCTTCGGAATTTAAACGGACAGAAAATAAAAAAAAGGAAATAAAAACGATAAATCTAACGTAAGGCTAGATTTATAAAAAGTTCAAAACAATTTCCGGTGTAGAAATCGTTGTGAGAAAATAAGTGTTTGAATGAAAGCAGAATGAAAAATATGATTCGCGGTACAATTTCGGCAGCACTTCGTTAGCAGGAAATCAGACACTTTGGACTGAAGTGACTGCTTCTATTTATAGGGGATGCTTTGCAGTGACGTTGCGTGAAAAGAGGAAGCTCTTCAGACTGGCTTGGAGACGTGCGTCTCCGATTCTTCAGGAAGACTGGGCGCAAGACTTGAGACGTGTGTCTCAAGTGGAGAAACTTTAGGGAAATGGAGACGTGTGTCTCCCTTTTGCTGATGTGGCATAGAGACGTTGGAGACGTGCGTCTCCGCTTGCTTGTGTGGATTGGGCTGCTTTCCTTCGTGGGCTGGATTGCTTCATTGGGTCTTTGGGTCTCTTTCAGCACACTTGGGCTTTATTTGCACTCCCTTTTTACTTCAGCACCTATTTTTCGTCTTTTAGGCATAGATATGGGTCATTTTAGCTCCATTTCTTCTCTTTTTCATAATTAGTCATAATAAGAGTGTAAAACCTGAAACAAAGCAAAAACTCGCGTAATATCATAATAAATCAATATAATAAACGGAAAATGCTATAAATATCTATGGATTTCAGGCTAAATATACGATATAAAATCGTGTTATCAAATTCCCCCAGACTTGAACCTTTGCTTGTCCTCAAGCAAAATAACAAGATAGAAATGGGAGGACAGCGAAATGAAACACGCTTCCACCACATCGTTCGGTCATACTCAGCTACATTGTGTTCTTGTTTGAAAAAAATGTTGCAGATCCAAACAATAAACTTATAGTAGCGACACTAGACAACTCCCAGTATGCATACCAATCCGAATCATGCCATTATAGCTCGACCTTTTGACTCGTCATCATGTTTTACCCTTTTCATTCGCGCGCAATCACATTAAGCCCATTATCTTGACACGCACATAGCAGAGTATTCGGTTAGTGACTATGATCCTTCTCATGGAGTTCTGGCACAATATGTGGTATACTCCTTAGCATTCACTTGTAGATTCTGGGGAATCGGACAATAGTCCTTCCTACCAAGTTCAGTACGGAAAATGCTATAAATATCTATGGATTTCAGGCTAAATATACGATATAAAATCGTGTTATCAGATGTAGAGTGATTTGTATGCCAGTCGGTATCTAAAGGTAAAAGAGGATTGAACACTAGAATACCAAGAAATTTGCCCTTGATGATGCAGGGACTTTTTCAGAGATGCCATCCAGGCAGAATATTGTCGGAGATGGGCTTAAAGATGCCACCAGGACATTGAGATTTTATTGGGATGGGCTTAAAGATGCCATCTAGCTTGATATACTTGAGAATTAGAATACGTCATACGTTAGACCGTATCTGGAGGATACACTTAGGGTGAGTCGTACGTTAGACCGGATCCAATTTGCATTTGGTAAATGTCTGGAAAAAGTCGTGCATTAGGCTGGAGAATGGGTCGTGCGTTAGACCGGATCCAATTTTGCATCGGTAGATGTCTGGAAAGCTGTGCGTTAGGCTGAAGGATGGGTCGTGCATTAGACCGGATCCAATTGCATCGGTGGATGTCTGGAAAGCCGTGCGTTAGGCTAAAGGATGGGTCGTGCGTTAGACCGGATCCAATTGCATCGGTAGATGTCTGGAAAGCCGTGCGTCAGGCTGGAGGATGGGTCGTGCGTTAGACCGAATCTAATTGCATCAGTAGATGTCTGGAAAGCCGTGCGTCAGGCTGGAGGATGGGTCGTGCATTAGACCGAATCCAATTGCATCGATAGATGTCTGGAAAGCCGTGCGTCAGGCTGGAGGCTGGGTCGTGCGTTAGACCGGATCCAATTGCATCCGTAGATGTCTGGAAAGCCGTGCGTAAGGCTGAAGGATGGGTCGTGCGTTAGACCAGATCCAATTTGTTATCAGAAAGAGCCGTGTGTTAGGCTTTGCCTTTGAATTGATTTAAGATTTGAATTACTGCGTTGACTATCTTTGTAATGTACCTGTAAGATAATATTCACTTTGTAACAATGTCAGTTTTATGCAATGTTTATGATGCATGTAATGAGATGCAGTTCTCAAAATAAATATGGAGCTTTGTATGTTATGTATGAATTATAACTGTGTGCAATTTATGAATATGTATGTGATGTATATGATGTATATGATGTATGACTGATGCTGTTTGGAGTGTTTTGAGAAAGTAAATCTCTGTATTGTTGTGATTTTGATATTTGATCTTGTCTTGAAGATGCTCCGCTGGGGATTTATGATTTCTGCTTGGGGATGAAAATGATTTGAATGATTGATCTTTGATGTACCCTGACTGGGGATAAGAGAGATGAATAACCCTGTTTGGAGAAGAGAATAGTATCGGGGAACCGGAAGTGTCGAAGATATAAACTATGTTGAGGAACTAAGTCTTTTTTGGGACGAGAACATTTGAAGATATCGTCTTAATGATTACTCTATGGGGATATGATCCTGTGAAACCTCCTTTGTGGGAAGATATGGATGACTTGAACGTTGCCCCCGGTATTATAGTAACAGCCATTCCTGGATTTGTATTGATTGGGATACACCAATGAGTGTTGGTTGAAGTGTCAAATAGGCTTTGCACAACTTTTCCCCTGCTAGTAGGGACTTTGGAGAGATTCTCCTTGTGAGGACCTTTGGACATATACTATGGGTGATGCCCCTAGCACTCATACACTTAGGGTGATGCCCCTGACTGATCGGGAAGTAACTTCAGACCCACTTGGGTCCATGCCCTTGTTTGTTTGGCGTTCTTTGAGAGGTTTTTGGGATCTTGACTTGATTTCCCCAGCATGTCATGCCCCTTGTATACATTGCTTCTGGAATGATCTTGTATGTAGGGATAACTGTTAGTCATTAGTCGTACCCTGTGCAGATTCTTCCTGTTGCTAACATTTGAAATTATGTAGCAGAATATGTTTAATAATGTATTCATGAGATGCAATGCATATGTTTGTCTTGAGTTTGTTGAAAAACATTTGATTTGGAGATGTAAAAGCGTGATGTTTATAAAAACGTGATGTTTGTAAAAGACAAAATATCAACTCAGCATTTGTGGTAAACCTTAAGGAGTCAGGATACCCTTTCGGTGACAGTATGCTTTCGAACTAACCATGCTTCAGTTAGGACTTTCAAGGGTTGTAACGTGGCTTGGTTCACGGTTTAAGAAACAAAGGATAATGGCTCAAAGTTTATTTATACCCATCCCAATCTTCGTGATGTTCTTAGATCCTATGCTCAGTTAACTCTGCGTTTACGCCTTAGCCAAGCTTGAAGTTGTAACATTGATATTTGATGATGGTTAAAGTACCGGAGGTTTATTTGGACAGGCAGTCATTTTCTTTTCTTTTTTTTGTAATACTTTCTTTTTGTCGAGGATTTGTAGTGACCTCTTTTGAAATTGTTTTCTTTGACTTTATTATCCCTAACTTTTGCCTGAACTGTTTATTTTGAGGTTACAGTCAACGGGATGTTTTAATTTTTGATAAGTCTCCTTCATAGGTTTTGACTTAACAGTTTTTTCTTTTTGATACATATTGACTGCCTGACTTAAAGGTTGCGAGAATCCATCATTATTTGTGTAAACAACAGCTAGTATAATTGAGTTAACTGAGTAACTACCCTGCCCCAGGTTATGATTAAGGGTTTTAAATTGCACAAGAAAGAAAACTTCTACTCCTTAGGCTCAAAGGGGGTTGACGAGGGATTAACATCCTTATATCTCCACTGTTTAAGAATTGAAACAATGCCTGTAAATCGTCAGCATAATCCGTTCAAAAGCATACTGTATGAGGTTGTGGTATCGTTTTTGTCATCCTCCCTCAAAAGGCATACAACTTTAGCAGGAGTCGAATATCACAAAACATATGCAAAGTAAAGACACAATTTAAATTAGTGATAGCGAAATAGTTTATTCAAGACAAACATATGCAATGCACTAATGATGATTATTAAGACAGATAATGTCTATCATAAGTCGAATGTTTAAACAAACATAATAGAAATTGCGCATGAAAATAAGTCTAATGATTAAAAAAAGTTCATCCTTCTAGACATTAATCAGTCTTGTCGTGATTAGGCATGGGATTGGTGATCACTATAGGAGTCTTGGGAGAGTTGAATTCGATTTCCCGAGCATCAATCATATCTTGGATCTTGTTCTTCAATGGCCAACAATCATTCGTATCATGTCCAGGGCTATTGGAATGATATACGCACCTCGCATTGGGCTTATAGCTAGGAGCGGGAGTGTTGGGCTTCACAGGAGGATCCCTTACAGTAATCAAGTTTGCCTTCAGCAGATGTTGCAGTACCTGAGGCAACGACATATTAATCTTTGTGAACTGACGCCTAGGTGCACCTTGCTTGCTTCGTTGTTGTGGAACTGCTCCAACAGATAGGTTGTGTTCATTACGACCTTTCTGGTCGTACATAGCATTAGCCATATGAGGCTTCTCAGGTGAGTTGAAGTCAATGATCTTGTCATCAATTAAGTCTTGAATCTTGTGCTTCAATTGCCAATAATCCTCTGTGTCATGACCAAGACTATTCGAATGATAAACACATCTCGCATGGTACTTATACCCAAGAGTGGGATTGGTAGGAAATGAATATGGAGGTAATAGAGTTATCAAGTTCTGATTGAGCAGTTGTTGGAGAACTTGAGACAGCGGTATATGTAACGGAGTAAATGATCGCTTAGGCTTGGATCTCTGATTATTCTGACCACCTTGATGCTTATGTTAATTCTTCTCCTTCTCGATCAGAAGTGCCTTCAATTCTTCTTGCCCCTTGGCTAAGTTAAGGATCAAAGCTTGGAATTCAGCATTCTAAGCTTGGAGATTCTTGACAGATTGGTCGAGATCCATTTTCTCACTGAAATAAACAGCGGAAAGATGAGACACCTGTTTTATGAAGACATGTGATGCAATGTTTATGCATGGTATGATTATGGTTATGCAATGTTTCCAAGGAGTTAAAGGATTTTTAACACATTTAAAAAATAAAATCAAAACAAATTAGTAACTCAACTGAAAGCCAATATATTATAGGTTTTATAGTTACATCAAAAAGTACTGGAAATAATAATAAACAAAACAAAAGTAAATAGAAATCAATCTTCAAGTCGACGCTTCCTTTTCAAACTTCTGATCTCTTCCTTATGAGCTTTGATCATTTCGTTCCTTTCCTGAACAAGCCTATCAATCTCTTGTTCCCATGAATGTATTTGATCTGGAGAGATAAAATCTTTGATCTTCCATTTACGGGAGAAATAGTCAAGCATACCGTCTCGCTCTTTAGCATCAGCCACTAACACTGCTTTTTCAGCCTTAACCTCACGTAAGCGCTTTTCAAGATCAACTTTTTCTTGCCTCAAGCAAGCAACAGTGGCAGCAAGGTCTTCGTTTGGAGCGGGTACATAAGGCTCCACCTCTACAGGAATGACTGGAGGAGTAACCCTTGGAACTATGGGTGTGTCAGATGGATATGGTATTCCAAACTCAACGACTCAATCGTAAATCCATCTAAAATAGAGGTCTGAAGGAGTATAGTTTCTCAATCCCAAATCTCTTGTACCTACCTTTTTTACCTCGTACCAAGCTTTAATGAAACGGCCCTTTTTTCCGGTTGTATCAGAATCGTAGTTGAAATCTTCTGCACTAAGATATATGGAGCGTGGCCTATCTTTCAAAGCAAAACCAAACTGGTGTCGAGCAAGGATAGGATTGTAAGTGATTCCCCCTTGGGTACCAAGAAGAGGCACATTAGGGAATTCTTCGCAACGATCAAATAACTGGATTCCTTCGAACTCTTTTTGATGCCAGATGATGTCATCATAAGAAAGCTTCATAATTCTCTGAATCCAAGTCAAACCTTCTTCATTCCTTATCACTGATCGGGGCAAGTGCGAAATAAACCACTTGTGCATAAGAGGAATACATCCAAGAACACAACCTTGTCTTTTTGATACTCTAGCATTGATGAAATGCAATAAATCACCAAGTAGAGTGGGAACAGGATTCTTGCTAAGGAAGATCTTAATAGCATCCCTATCGACAACTTTGTCGCAACGGTGAAGCAAAACCTGTCCATATATCAGCAACGTTAGAACACTTTCCAAAGCATCCATGCTTAGGGCTTTAGAAAAAATCTTGGCCTTCTCGTATAAGAAATCCACAGGTATCCCAGAATAGTCTCTTATATTAATCCAAACCTTGTTAATTTCTGCCCTTGGTAAGTGTAAAGCAGCAGCAATGTCTTCCAACTTAGGACCTCCTTCCTCACCAGTGTAAGGAATTTGATCAGGTATGGGGATGTCCATTATGTGAGAAAACTCTTCCAATGTTGGTACCAGTTGAAAATATTTATAAGTAAAACAATGGAGAAGAGGATCATAAAACTGCATCATGGAATTGAGGAGAGCTTCATCCACTTTGGTTCGTATCAAACTTATCAGTCTGTTGAGAGGCTCGGTGAGGACGAGAGAACCAGTAATATCATCACATAAGAGCTTTAGTGTAGTAGGTACTTTCTTGAAGTTGAGAAATAAAGGCTTACGGACTAGGATTTCCATTTTCAGATAACCTACAAAACAAATTATGGTTAAAAAAACCTTTTTTTCCTTGAAATGGGTTAGCCATGTTATGAATGCATGTATGCATGATGCATCACAGAAAGACAAATCCACGCAAATCACACAATTTTTGGCTTAAGGCTTGCATGAAGTAAGATCAGGTGTCCTTCCCAGAGGTACTTCTATGGATAAGATGAAATCAGCAACGGGTTCTATGAGTTATTCAGAATTATCAACCTTTCTAAAGCACCCTCGAACATGATACATTCGCATCATGCAATGATAATTTGAGAAAGAACCTATCTGAATTGTAGTATCGGGTAGCGACTATGTTCTTAACAGTTGTCAAGATTAGTCGCCCCACTACGTTCCTAAAGGCCAAGATGGGTTAAAGGTGACTAAAGGTCCTTGAGCTCCGGCGCACCCACGGGCACATACATAGACCTCCCTCATTTGAGAAAGGTGTGCATATAGCTATGGAGTCCTAACTCAAGCATGAACTTCATATTGACTCATCTCCCACATATGTGAAAGAGGTCGCCATGACTATGCCACTCCTATCTTAAGTGTACTTGAATCCGGGTGTAGGATTCGTCCTTCATTTATTCCCAAAGCGTCCCTGAAAAATAAAGCAAGCAAAGCAAACAATAGAAAACATTTAAGTGATCCTAAAATTTTAAGGTAACCCCTCTTTTATTCGAAAATTCTCCCCAGCGGAGTCGCCAGTTCTGTAATACGGTGAACTGACTTTTAAAGAAATGTCGCGGATAGCAAGAGTCGCCACCGACTTTTATTTGATCCAAATTAATAGAAAGGCTAAAAGAACAGGAAAAACCTTTTAAAAGAAATCTTGAGTTCGGGGGGTAATTTATACAAAGGGAAGGTGTAAGGCACCCTTTGCATCCATGGTTTTCCATGGGCTCTTAATTTCTTAGCTCACTTTTTGTTTGAAAATGTTTGCAGTGAATAAAGAAAAAGATTTGAAATAAGGGCTTTAGCTTGTAAATAAGCGTAGCCTTTTTGGAGGGTTTTGATAAAGTGTAAGAAAAAGATTTTTAAACCTGAGCAAGCAATTAGAAGGTAATTACCCTTATTAAAAAGGTTCTTTTAGCCTTTCAGGGCTATCCATACCATAAGAGGGGTAGGAAGTCCTTTTATTTGGAGGTTAAAGGGTCATCGAGAGTTCGTTCGCAATAAGACTGTCCCTTGCCATAGAGAGGGCAGGTAGTCTAAGGGAAGGAAAAGAATAGTCGTTATTAGGCAACCAAGAGGACACCTCAGCATATCGTAGGCAACTTCGAGGGACGAGATCATATAACCGAACCGAAGGCAGAATCATTGGGACTTATGATCTTTTTGTGACAAGAATGAACTGAGGGCAACATTGCTGAGACGTCCTCGTATTCGAGGGACTTGACTATTCTGCACTGAAAAAAGGCAACAGGCAACAGGCAACAGAGGGATTACCATAAAAGGTGTGTGGATGCACAATCACGTGATTCAATTCAGATAATATTATCTTGTAAATTAGTTACTCTAATTCTGCTCAGAATTGCACTCCCTAGAACTACTAACCACGCAGTTATAATAACAGTTTAAGTGCCTTCAAGGCCAAACAATACAACCAGGAGCAGTTACAAAATAAGCCACGGGGAAGGGGAAAAAAGGCAATAAGATAACCCATTAAAGCAATAGGTTTAACACAGGTAATAATTAAAGAATAATCGAGTTTAGGGTTACCGAAGTTTCGAGCTTTAATGGTTGGTTAACCCTAAAAATTGGCAAAGGAAGAATGAACAAAAGGGGTGAGTGTAGGAGGAGTTCATTGACTACGCGGGACAAACCCTAATTTAAGGAAAAAGATAAAATAAAAAGTAAAATAATATTAAATTAAATAGGGATTCAGAAAACTTAACTTTTCGACTGGCATGGCACGTAGTCGAAGGATCTTGAGATAACCCTGAAAAGTTGCACAAAAAAAGGAAATCGCTTCCTAAGGCAAGGAGAAAAAATATGTAAGGGCCAGATATCGAACCCTTTCTTCTTCTTCGTGGAACGTTTCTGGAATAGGTGGATACCTTTTGCCCACAGTTTTCGTGAGTAGCCATAGACCTGCATAGATTAAACTCACAAAATACTGCACATGAATTCCAAATACAACCATGGACCAATTGGAAATCGCTTCCTAAGTTCAATGGAGCCCCTAATTTGGCCCAATTTCATCTAGATCAGAAACCCCCCTGTCATACCCCAAAATTTGCCCATCACATTTTTATACTCAAGCTCATTTGAATATCAAAAGCTCGAGACTTGACTGAATGCGCATTCTCCTGAACAACAGCCTTCCAACTAGGGTTTTGCCTTTTTCAAGGAAAAGTCAGGTTATGATACCTCCATATGACTAGAAATGAGAAAGATATGATTGGCGCAAGTCGGACGATTTTCAAGAAAAGGGCCAAAAAACCTAATTAGCAAAATTCTAACTTTTTGAGTATTGGGCCATCATCAAAATAATTATATAATTGGTGCATTAAACTTTCATTTGATTCAACCCAATTAAATCTCATCCATGGGCTAATTCAAGATCCCTAAGTCTATTATTTTATTTTTTGTGGCTTTTATTTATATTTATATGAATTCTTATTCATTTAAATATTAAATAGATTAAATAAAATATATAATAAATAGATTTAGATCAAAGGATTTGTTTTTTTATGATTAGGTGACCAAACTATCAAATATTCGTGTAAGGCAAAATTTGGGAAAAAATGATTGAAATTGGCAAATTTTGGAAAGCTGCATAATCAAAGATTCAATCACATCTCAAATTCCAATTTTGCCAAGATTGAATCCAATTTTGTTAACCTACTTGTTCCCCATAAATACTTGGATGAATTCAGAGGCAAAGGGAGAGGATTCGCAGCCCAGCAACACCAATACTAAACTCAGAAAACTTCAAGAAAATTTCGGATTCGAGTTGGGAATTTAAGGGATACTCAGAGGCTTCTGGAGATTAAAGCGTGTTCCTGGAGTATTCTGGATCGTTTCCCCATCAATATCGAAGCCTAAAGCACTCGGAATCATCATCCAGACACTCACGGTTTGCTCGTGATTTTTTTTTATTTTTCGATTTTGCAACTTCACGAATCATAAACGTAATTTACTTGTATATTTGTGTTCACCTTCATGTTTACAACGTATCTAGATGCTTTGATTTGAGTTTCATCGCAAAATACAGAATTCACCATGACTAGGTTTTGAGAGCTTCTGATTGGGGGTTCGGAATAAAGGCAAAATTGTCCAAAACTAATAGCCTCATCATGTTCAGAATATGTCTTTTACTTAATATGGGTTATTCTTTTGCATTATTTAATGATGATTTGCAGGGAGACCTATGACCATGACAAGTAACCGTGGGCTAAGATTCTGTGTGTTGAGAAAGTCTAACGAAGAAGAAGAACGAGGGCGCGTGTTGGTTTTGTTTAAAATTTGTCACGCACGTTTTATTGGATGTTATGTATACAGATGACATTACTAACACCAAATCAAAGCAGTTTCGTTGGCAAGGCGTTGCCGTGTTATCCTTAAGTGACGCGAGTTCGATCCCTAGGATTGCGCCTTACCATTTTTTTTATTATTCGTTTACATGTTGTTATTCTGCAGGTTCAGTGGATCGTGTGTGAGAGTACTCACCATGTACCCTCGCCTGGCAGCCGTAGGATCAACGCTAAGACGGATCGGAGAGTTCCAGATGCACGCAGGCTCACCATACTCCTTCAAGGCACCACCACGCAGTATCCCAGCTAAGGATTTTCTAACCCTTTTTTTATTTTTTATATAAACTTAGTTTTTTTTCCTTATTTTTATTTTTATATATTACTTATTTATTTTTATTTCTTCAAAGTTTCTTTTGAATATTCTTTTAATAAAACTTCTTCCAAATTTATTTTTTCTTTTCATAAAAACATTTATTTATTTTAAAAGAATATGTTTAGATGATTAATTTGATTTAATCACTAATAATATTTTTTCTTTTCTTTCTTGATTTAAAAATAATTAAATGGTTAATTTAACTTAGTAGGTTAATATTTTAATACTTATTAGGGTTAGACAATGTAATCGAAATTTTACTTTCATCGATTTAATTAATTAGGATAAAACCATTAATTAATTAATTCGATTTCATTTATTTTATTAAACATGGTTAACTTGTGTCCTAATCAGGGTTTACACAGGTCATGCCTACACTAAAAAATATTTTTTGTGCATTCCTTTTTCAGGGTAATTATCAGATGACTTCCAACTACGCGCCTCGCCTTTTACGAAGCTAAGTCCTGACTCTATTTTCTTTTATTTTATTATTTATTCTTTATTTACATTACAAATTTGTAATTAGGGCTAAAACCTCGAAAGTCAATGGACTATTTTGCACTCACGCGTCTTATTTATTTTTGCCCATTTTTCAGGGTTAACCTCGAGGCTACCTCCGACTACAAACCATATCAGATCAAATCAAAAGCTAAGTTCAATTTTATTTCTATTTTAAATTCTATTTTATTTCACTTTCTTTATTTAATTAAGATTAACCATAATTCTCATTTGAATTGATAATACACTCACTCCTTCTTGTTTATTTTCCCTTTTCCAATTTTCAGGATTTGCCAACCGTCAAAGCTCAATAGTCGGTAACCCTAAAATCCTGATTTATTTTTAATTATTACTTATGTTAGACCTGTAGCACAATTGATCCGCTGGCTTCATTCTCCCTTTCCCCCCGCTGGTTTCTTTTTCCCTTTCCCCATATTAATTGATGTGGTTAGTAATCTTAGGGAGTGCAAGCCTGTTAATCAAATTAGAATCACTTAATTATAAGATAAAATTTATGAATTTAATCACGTGATTGTTGCACCCACGCACAATTTTTGGTAACCCCTCTTGTTGCCTGTTGCCTTCTTGCCTTGTGTTTTTGCAGAATAGCCATGTCCCTCGAATACGAGGATACCTCAGCCATGTTGCCTCGAATAATACAAAGATCATGAGTCCCTAATGATGCTGCCTTCGATACACTAAACATGATCTAGTCCCTCGGACGTTGCCTACGAAAGGCTGAGGTATCCTCTGGCTGCCTAAACGAAAGGCTATTCTGGGGAGAATTTCAAATAAAGTCAGTTCACCGTATGACAGAACTGACGACTCTGCTGGGGAGAATTTTCTTATAAAAGAGGGGTTACCTTAAAATCTTAGGATTCACTTAATTGTTTTCTATTGTTTGCTTTGCTTGTTTTATTTTTCAGGGCTGTTTTGGGAATTAAATGAAGGACGAATCCTACACCCGGATTCAAGTACACCTAAGATAGGAAGTGGCATAGTCATGGCGACCTCCTTCATATATGTGGAGGATTGGTCAATATGAGCGTTCACGCTTAAGTTAGGCCTCTATGGGTGTTCGCATGCCTCTTTTGCATGAGAGAGGTTTGTGTGGATATCTGTAGGTGAGTCGGAGCTTAAGGACCTTTAGTTACCTTTAACCCATCTTGACTTTTAGGAACGTAGTGGGGGGACTACTCTTGATGTATGTTGAGAGCATAGTCGCTACCCGATACTACAGCTCAGATAGGTTCTTTCTCAAAGTATCATTGCATGGTATGTATGTATCATGTTCGAGGGTGCTTTAGGAGGGCTGACAATTTTGGGTAACTCGGTAGAACCCGTTGCTGATATCATCTTTATCCTTAGAAATACCTTTGGGGAAGGGTATCCCACATGATCTAAACTCAATGCAAGCCAAGCCTAAGGAAATTGTGTGACTTGTGTGACTTGTTTGTGTTTGCTACTAACCTTGGTTTCCCTGCAGGTTGTGCTAAAAGACTTGTTTACCCTTACTATCTCACGCTGTGTATAATGAGCTGCATTCACATAACATCATGACATCATGCTATCATAAGCATAACATGATTTAACTAACCCTTTCAAGGATCTTAGGGATTTAGGGCGCACAATTTCATGTACCTCTATCAAAGGTTGATTTCCTAATCAAGGGGCAAGATGACCTATTTTCCTCTGGCCATATACCTTCCAATTCAAAGACACAGTGCCTATCAAGGGGCAAGAGGATTCATTTTCCTCTAGCCATATACTTTCAAATTCAAAAGTATCCCGAATCAGAGGCGATGACCCACTCGATATGGTGAGCTTGGTTCTCAAAGAAAGACGTTCAAAGACAAAATTCATAATTCTTCAGACAAAGACGCGACCAAATCATTTTCTAATGTTGCTAACTAAATTCCTAAAGATCCTTGAAAATATTGCATTTGCATTCATAACATCGCATAATAGGTTTCTTACAATAGACCTCTCATCCGACCTCGCTGTTTATTTCAGCAAGAAAATGGATCTCGAACAATCTGTCAAAAATCTTCAGGCTCAGAATAACCAGTTCCGAAAAATAATCTTTCACTTGGCCAAGGGGCAAGAAGAATTGAAGGCACTTCTGATCGAGAAAGAGAAGAGTCAACATAAGCATCAAGGTGGTCAAGATAATCAGAGATCCAAGCCTAAGCGATCATTTTCGCCGTTACCCATGCCGCTGTCTCAAGTTCTGCAACAACTGCTCAATCAGAACTTGATAACTCTATTGCCTCCATAGTCATTTCCTACCAATCCCACTCCTGGGTATAAGTACCATGCAAGATGTGCTTATCATTCGAATAGTCCTAGTCATGATACAGAGGATTGTTGGCTATTGAAGCACAAGATCCAAGACTTAATTGATGAAAAGATCATCGACTTCAACTCACCTAAGGAACCTCACCTGACTAATGTTGTGCACAATCGGAAAGGTCGCAATGAACACAACCAATCTATGGGGACAATTCTGAGCTCCACACCAGTGCCTCAACAAGGTCGTCAAAACAAACAAGACACACCCAGGCGTCAATTCACAAAGATCAATGTGTCGCTAGCTCAGGCATCACAACATTTGTTGAAGGAAAACTTGATTACTATGAGGGATCCTCCTATAAAGCCCAACACTTCCGCTCCTAGCTATAAACCCAATGCGAGGTGCGCATATCACTCCAATAGCCCTGGACATGACACAAATGATTGTTGGCCATTAAAGAACAAGATCCAAGATATGATCGATGATGGTGAAATTGAATTCCCTCATCCAAAAACTCCTGCAGTGATCATTGCTCCTATGCCTAATCACGAAAAGATCAATTAAATGTCTAGAAGGATGAACTTTTAGATCATTAGATTTACTTTCATGCGCAATTTCTATTCTGTTTATTTAAACATTCGAATTATGATAGACATTATCTGTTTTAAATAATCATCATCAGTGCATTGCATATGTTTGTCTTGAATAAATTATTTTGCTATCACTCATCTAAACTGCATCTTTACTTGGCATATGTTTTATGATACTCAACTCCTGCTAAAGCTGTATACCTTTTGAGGGAGGATGACGAAAACGATACCGCAACCTCATACAGTATGCTTTTGAGCGGACTATGCTGACAATGTACAGGCATTGTTTCAATTCCTAAACAGTGGAGATATAAGGATGTTAATCCCTCGTCAACCCCTTTGAGCCTAAAAAGTAGAAGTTTCTTTCTTATATTAATTAAAACCCTTGATCATAACCTGGGGCAGGATAGTTCTCAGTTAATTTGGCTGTGCATTCTGTTTTAAGAGAATCATTCAGTACACCTTTCAATAAAGGTTTCAATCACAAGCGTTCATCCGCACACATCAAAGAAGTGTTGGAGATGTCAATCAAAAGCCAATAATGGTTCATCAATCATTAAGCAAGGCAGTCAATATCTTTCAAAAAAAATGAATGAATGAAAAAACATATATACAAAGAAAAGCCTGCTAAGTCAAAAATCAAAAAGAAGACTTAGGCAAAAATCAAGGCATCCCGCTGACTGTAAGCTCAAAATAGACAGTTCAGGTAAAAGTTAGGGATATCAAAAAGATGAAAAAGAGAAGTCAATAAATTCCTGAACAACATAATGTTGTGACTACCAAAAGGAAGAAGTAACTGCCATCTCAAAAGTTCTTTTTGCTTGTGAACCACCATCATTATCAAAGGTGCAAATCCAAAAGTCTCTTTGAACCTGAATGCATAATTTGAATTAACTGAGCTCAGGACTGAAGATCATCACGAAGAGGGGTGGGTAAAATCAAATTTTGAGCCTTTATCCTTTGTTTCATAAACCGTGAACCAAGCCACATTACAGACCTTGAAAGTTCTTATTGAAGCATGGTTAGTTCGAAAGCATACTGTCACCAAAAAGGTATCCCGACTCCTTAAGGTTTACTACAAATGCTAGGTTGATATCCTGTTTTTTACAAACATCATGTTTTTATAAATATCATAATTTTACATCTCCAGTTTTAATGTATTTCAAAAACTCAAGACAGACGTATGCATTGCATCTCATGAATCCGTTATTAAACATATTCTGCTACATAATTTCAAATGTTAGCAACAGAAAGAATTTGCACAGGGTACAACTAATGACTGAAAGTTATCCCGACAGACAATTACGTATACAAGGGGCATGACACGTTTTGCCCAATCAATCTGGGCCAATCAAGTCAAGATTCCAAGAATCTCTCAAATGCCAAATAGTCAAAGGCATGCATCCCAAGTGGGTTTCAAACTATTTCCCAATCAATCTGGGGCAATCAAGTCAAGATTCTAAGAATATCTCAAGGATGCCAATCAGGGGCATGCATCCAAGAAGATCTGAAGCTACTTCTCAACCAACATAAGACATTGTCTTGGGCCTATGATTACTAGTGGGATGTCACCCATAGTGCACATCTCATAGAGTCCTCGCGAAGCGGATCTTTCCAAAAGTTCCTACTAGCAGGGGAAAATCTATGCAAGTCCAGTTTGACACTTCAACCAACACTCATTGGTGTGTCCCAATCAAGACAAATCCAGGAATGACAGTTAATATAATATTGGAGGCAACGTTCATGCTTTCCCACAAAGCCGGTTTCACGGGAACATATCCCCACAGAGGAATCATGAAGAAGATATCTTCAAATGTTCTCGTCCCAACAAAGACCTAGTTCCCCAACAGAGTTTACAAATTCGACACCGCCGATTCCCCGACACGTTTCTCGTCTTCAAACAAGGTTATTCATCTCTCTTACCCCCAGTCAGGGTACATCAAGATCAATCATTCAAATCGCCTTCATCCCCAAGCAAAATCATAAATCTCCAGCTGAGCATCTTCAAGACTAGATCAACAACAAAATCACAAAGACATAGAGATTCATTTTCTCAATCAAAACAACATAAATCATATTCACACACCATATGTCATAAACATATTCATACATTGCATACATTACCTCATAATGAATTCATGCATAACATACAAAGTTTCTCATTTATTTTGAGGGACTCACTACATAACACATGCATCATGAAATTTTATAAATTGCTACACCTATTGCAGAATACAAGTACACGCAGATGAACAAAATCTCCAATTTTCAAAGATCTAATTCAGTTACTACGAATGGTACTGACACGGTCAACGCTTGAAGATCTAATTCATTTACCACGAACGGTGATGACACGATCATTCTCAAAGATCTAATTCAGTTACTACGAACGGTACTGACACGGTCAGCTCTCAGAGATCTAATTCCATCATCATGAACGGTGTGGACACGATCAATTATCTCCTAAAGTCTAATTCAGTTACTACGAATGGTGCTGACACGACAAGAGATCTAATTCTGTCATCACGAACGGTGTAGACACGATCATCTTTCCAAGATCTAATTCAAGTATTACGAACGGTACTGGCACGATCAGCTTTCAAGGATATAATTCCATCATCACGAACGGTGTGGACACGATCAACTCTTTCCTAAGTCTAATTCAGTTACTACGAACGGTGCTGACACGACAAGAGATCTAATTCTATCATCACGAACGGTGTAGACACGATTATCCTTCTAGGATCTAATTCAGTTACTACGAACGGTACTGACACGATCAAACTTCAAAGATATAACTATATCATCACGAACGAGGTAGACGCAATCAACTATCAAAGTCTAATTCAGTTACTACGAACGGTGGTGACACGGCCAACTCTCAAGGATCTAATTCATTTACCACGAACGGTGATGGCACGATCAACATCCAACAGACACTTCTCAACATACTAAGCTCAAATGCATTCTAACGTATGGCTCATTCTAATACTTCTCAATACAAAGGATCCAGTCTAACGCACGACTCATCCTAGGATACAACTTTACGTATGGGGTATTCTGACAACTATCAACACAGGGAACCTGGTCTAACGTACGACCTATCCTACAGCCTAGCGTACGGCTTTCCAGACATCTACTGATGCAAATTGGATTCAGTCTAACGCACGACTCATCCTTCAGCCTAACGCACAGCTTTCCAGACATATACTGATGCAAATTGGATTCAGTCTAACGCACGACTCATCCTTCAGCCTAACACACGGCTTTCCAGACATCTACTGATGCAAATTGGATTCAGTCTAACGCACGACTCATCCTTCTGCCTAACGCACGGCTTTCCAGATATCTACTGATGCAAATTGGATTCAGTCTAACGCACAACTCATACTTCAGCCTAACGCACGGCTTTCCAGATATCTACTGATGCAAATTGGATCCGGTCTAACGCACGACCCATCCTCCAGTCTAACGTACGACTCACTCTAAGTATATTCTTCAAATACGGTCTAACGTACGACGTATTCTGACTCTTAAGTCTATCAAGATGGATGGCATCTTTAAGCCCATCTCAATCATACATCTTTTCCAAACACCTGGATGGAATCTTCAAGCCCATCCCCGATAAAAGTCCCTACTTCAGCTAGGGCAAATTCCTGGGTATTCTAGTGTTCAATCCTCTTCTACCTTCAGATTCCAACAGGCACACATGCCAATCTACATCTTGAGATATAAGAAGATTGAACAGGGGCAGCTGTCATACCCCAAAATTTTCCCATCACATTTTTATACTCAAGCTCATTTGAATATCAAAAGCTCGAGACTTGACTGAATGCGCATTCTCCTGAACAACAGCCTTCCAACTAGGGTTTTGCCTTTTTCAAGGAAAAGTCAGGTTCTGATACCTCCATATGACTAAAAATGAGAAAGATATGATTGGCGCAAGTCGGACGATTTTCAAGAAAAGGGCCAAAAACCTAATTAGCAAAATTCCAACTTTTTGAGTATTGGGCCTTTATTTTGAAGTATCCACGGGAGTTTGAGCCCAAAGAGAGTTTGTCGGCCAAATATTAATTATTTTATGAATTTATTTCATTCATATTTGATTTTTTATTCAAATAAATTCAAATAAGATCATCAAAATAATTATATAATTGGTGCATTAAACTTTCATTTGATTCAACCCAATCAAATCTCATCCATGGGCTAATTCAAGATCCCTAAGTCTATTATTTTATTTTTTGTGGCTTTTATTTATATTTATATGAATTCTTATTCATTTAAATATTAAATAGATTAAATAAAATATATAATAAATAGATTTAGATCAAAGGATTTGTTTTTTTATGATTAGGTGACCAAACTATCAAATATTCGTGTAAGGCAAAATTTGGGAAAAAATGATTGAAATTGGCAAATTTTGGAAAGCTGCATAAACAAAGATTCAATCACATCTCAAATTCCAATTTTGCCAAGATTGAATCCAATTTTGTTAACCTACTTGTTCCCCATAAATACTTGGATGAATTCAGAGGCAAAGGGAGAGGATTCGCAGCCCAGCAACACCGATACTAAACTCAGAAAACTTCAAGAAAATTTTGGATTCGAGTTGGGAATTTAAGGGATACTCAGAGGCTTCTAGAGATTAAAGCGTGTTCCTGGAGTATTCTGGATCGTTTCCCCATCAAGATCGAAGCCTAAAGCACTCGGAATCATCATCCAGACACTCACGGTTTGCTCGTGATTTTTTTTTATTTTTCGATTTTGCAACTTCAAGAATCATAAACGTAATTTACTTGTATATTTGTGTTCACCTTCATGTTTACAACGTATCTGGATGCTTTGATTTGAGTTTCATCGGAAAATACAGAATTCACCATGACTAGGTTTTGAGAGCTTCTGATTGGGGGTTCGGAATAAAGGCAAAATTGTCCAAAACTAATAGCCTCATCATGTTCAGAATATGTCTTTTACTTAATCTGGGTTATTCTTTTGCATTATTTAATGATGATTTTCAGGGAGACCTATGGCCATGACAAGTAACCGTGGGCTAAATTTCTGTGTGTTGAGAAAGTCTAACGAAGAAGAAGAACGAGGGCGCGTGTTGGTTTTGTTTAAAATTTGTCACGCGCGTTTTATTGGATATTATGTATACAGATGACATTACTAACACCAAATCAAAGCAGCTTCGTTGGCAAGGCGTTGCTGTGTTATCCTTAAGTGACGCGAGTTCGATCCGTAGGATTGCGCATTACCATTTTTTTTATTATTCGTTTACATGTTGTTATTCTGCAGGTTCAGTGGATCGTGTGTGGGAGCACTCACCACGTACCCTCGCCTGGCAGCCGTAGGATCAACGCTAAGACGGATCGGAGAGCTCCAGATGCACGCAGGCTCACCATACTCCTTCAAGGCACCACCACGCAGTATCCCAGCTAAGGATTTTCTAACCCTTTTTTTATTTTTTATATAAACTTAGTTTTTTTTCCTTATTTTTATTTTTATATATTACTTATTTATTTTTATTTCTTCAAAGTTTCTTTTGAATATTCTTTTAATAAAACTTCTTCCAAATTTATTTTTTCTTTTCATAAAAACATTTATTTATTTTAAAAGAATATGTTTAGATGATTAATTTGATTTAATCACTAATAATATTTTTTCTTTTCTTTCTTGATTTAAAAATAATTAAATGGTTAATTTAACTTAGTAGGTTAATATTTTAATACTTATTAGGGTTAGACAATTTAATTAAAATTTTACTTTCATCGATTTAATTAATTAGGATAAAACCATTAATTAATTAATTCGATTTTATTTATTTTATTAAACATGGTTAACTTGTGCCCTAATCAGGGTTTACACAGGTCATGCCTACACTAAAAAATATTTTTTGTGCATTCCTTTTTCAGGGTAATTATCAGATGACTTCCGACTACGCGCCTCGCCTTTTACGAAGCTAAGTCCTGACTCTAGTTCCTTTTATTTTATTATTTATTCTTTATTTACATTACAAATTTGTAATTAGGGCTAAAACCTCGAAAGTCAATGGACTATTTTGCACTCACGCGTCTTATTTATTTTTGCCCATTTTTCACGGTTAACCTCGAGGCTACCTCCGACTACAAACCATATCAGATCAAATCAAAAGCTAAGTTCAATTTTATTTCTATTTTAAATTCTATTTTATTTCACTTTCTTTATTTAATTAAGATTAACCATAATTCTCATTTGAATTGATAATACACTCACTCCTTCTTGTTTATTTTCCCTTTTCCAATTTTCAGGATTTGCCAACCGTCAAAGCTCAATAGTCGGTAACCCTAAAACCCTGATTTATTTTTAATTATTACTTATGTTAGACCTGTAGCACTATTGATCCGCTGGCTTCATTCTCCCTTTCCCCCCGCTGGTTTCTTTTTCCCCTTCCCCATATTAATTGATGTGGTTAGTAATCTTAGGGAGTGCAAGCCTGTTAATCAAATTAGAATCACTTAATTATAAGATAAAATTTATGAATTTAATCACGTGATTGTTGCACCCACGCACACTTTTTGGTAACCCCTCTTGTTGCCTGTTGCCTTGTTGCCTTGTGTTTTAGCAGAATAGCCATGTCCCTCGAATACAAGGATACCTCAACCATGTTGCCTCGAATAATACAAAGATCATGAGTCCCTAATGATGCTGCCTTCGATACACTAAACATGATCTAGTCCCTCGGAAGTTGCCTACGAAAGGCTGAGGTATCCTCTGGATGCCTAAACGAAAGGCTATTCTGATCCTTCCCTTATACTACCTGCCCCTCTATGGCATGGGACATTCTTTGGCGAACGATAACTCGATGACCCGTTAACATCCAAACGAAAGACTTCCTGCCCTCTTATGGCACGGATAGGCCCTTTCACCCTGGAAGGCTAAAGAACATTTTTCATCTAATCAGGTAATTGCTCCTAATTGCCTTGCTCTAAAAAATCTTTTCTACATTTTTTTCATAAACCTTCAATATGGCTACGCTCATTTACGAGCTAAAGTCCGTATTCACTTCTTCTACATTTCTGAACGAAAAAGAGCAAAGCAATTAAGAGCCCATGGAAAACCATGGATGCAAAGGGTGCCTTACACCTTCCCTTTGCATAATTACCCCCCGAACCCTGTTTTTTTTATTTAAAAGGTTTTTCCTGTTCTTTTAGCCTTTCTGATTAATTTGGATAAAATAAAAGTCGGTGGCGACTCATGCTATCCGCAACATTTCAAATAAAGTCAGTTCACCGTATGACACCCCCATTCGAGACCTTCGTGACCTAACAATGGCGGATTATAGTTTTTGCACCTAAACTTCGATCAATCAATCCAGACATTACCGAAACATCAATACAAACACAAATCCATAATTAAATCATGTGAAGAATACATGTATATGTGGAATCGAAGCTTGTTTATTTTGATGCAAACCGTGGCTTAGGAGTAACGATTCTTGAGGATTCAGGCTTGGGAATCGATTTGAATCGCTTCAATACTCCCCAAGGATTGCGTTTGAATGATCAGAAGTCTTTGAATCCTCCTACAATTGCAAAACGATTTTGAATTTTTTTGGAAAAAAGTTGAAGCTTGGTTCGAGTTTCTGCCTGCCAAATCCTTCTTTCTTCCCTTTGAGTATGTTCACCTACTTATATGGAATCATTAGGTCAACAAATATGGATCCAAATATTGACAAATTGGAAATTGATGTGTGATTGAATCTTGATTGTGAAGCTTTCCAAAATTGACCAATTTCAATCACTCTTTCCCCTAATTTTGTCTTGTACAAAAATTGGGTCAATATTTTGGAGATTTAGTCACTTAATATGATTTGAAAGCAAATCCTTTGATTTAAATATTTTTATTCCATATTTTATTTGATTTATTCAACATTTAAATGAATAGAAATTCATATAAAATCAAATAAAACTTAATAATTCGTGGAAGTTGAATTAAGTATCTTGGGTAACTTGAGGAACAAGATTGGGCCAAAAAATATTGGGTCCCTTTGCAAGAAAAATCATTTTGAAGCCTTTTGTTTCACAATTTTTCCTTTAAAATCGGCCAACTTTGACAAGGCATATCTCCTTCAATTTTTAAGATATGGAGGAGTTCTAGGACTTTTTGGAAACCTCATAATGTCCTCTACAAGCAACTTTGGAAGCTTATTTACATTTAAAGAATTTATCTTGATGATATTGGCTTTGACAAAAAACTGCTTTTGGTTGACTTTCAAAAAGGACCTAAAATCTTTTAGTCCATATCTCTTAAATGAAGCTTTTTTTGACTTGGCTTGTGAGAGACAAAATTGTAGAGAATCCAATTTCCTTCAAAATGAGATTTGGATGGAAAATTTCTGATGTTCCATGTAGGAGTTATGGCTGGTGAAAGTTCAGTTGACTTTCTCCTATGAAAACCCTAATTTAGAAACTTTTTGAATTTATTGATTTCTGATATTTTCTTGATGAATCATGGTCAATCCTTGATCAAATGATGAATGATACTTCAAAATAAGGTTGTTGACAAAAAATCAGGAGTTTTGACTATACTTTGACCACAGTTGACTTTAAGGTCAAATTAGTCGACTGTTGACTTTCTGAGCAATTGACTGGTCAATCCTTGGATTTGAAGCCTGAATTTTGTCATAGAGATAGTTTGAAACATCATAAGCCATATGAAATGTATTGGAGCCTTTGATTCATTGATTTTCTTCAGAGAAGTCAAAACCCTAGTTTAGAAGGTCATTGTTTAGGAGGATGTGTCTTTGAGCCTTGAACTCTGGTATGAGCTTGAATAGGAGAAATGAGATGGGAAAATTTTGGGGTATGACAATCATTCTCTTCATTATTGTCATCGAATTCAAACTCTTCATCATTCTCTTCATCCACATTATTTTCAACCAACAACATAGATGCATCAACTTGATGTCCCTCAACAGTTGTATCAGACAAACTTGTAATGTCTTCAGCTGCAACCACTTCATTAATTTTATCAACATCATCAACTTGATAGGAAACATCTTTTACCTGATCGCCATTTTCAATATGACCTTGCGGTTTTGTTTTTATTACAACACACCATCCTCTTTTACGTGTTACAAATGAAGGATAAGGTACATAATAAACTTGCCTAACAATATTTGACATTATGAAAGGGTCATACTCTTTGTATTTCTGGTTCATTTGAATCTCAACAGTACCGTATGCCTTGTCTATTTTTGTGTCTCTACTTGGATCATACCATTCACAATAAAATAAGACAACTTTATTTTTTGAATCCAAGTAATTGTATACCAACTCGTAGATATGTTTAATGACTCCATAAAAGTCGTCTTCACCGCCATCTGTAACTCCTTTTACAAATACACCACTGTTTATGGTTTTTTTCCCTTCGGTCCATGCCTTAGTGTGAAACTTAGATCCGTTCACGAAGTATGTGTGCCAATCATTTGCGCTCTGGATAGGGCCTTCTGCCAAGTTTCTCAAATGGAGTATTTCTGGAGTTAGTGGAAACACGCTAGACAATCTTTGCTTGAACCATAAGGGAAATTGAGCATGAATGACGCCGGATGTTGACTATACACCGGTACTATGAAAATAGGCATTGTTAAATTCCCTACAAAATATACACCATAAGTTTAATAAGTTTGGTATACAGACATTGTCAACAAAGGTAAAAAAAATTGGGTAAACTTACTCAAGATATTGTTTAACTTCAACACAGTTGATCAAGACATGGACATGTGCGGATTGCATTTCTTTCTGGGTCAACCAATGCACACTCTTCTTTCCAGAAGGTCGACCTGGAAGACCGAATACTGATAAGGTGAATTGACTCCTCTGGTTGACATTTACCGGATTCCGTATGGTTCTAGGAGTTAACATCAAGTGATTGAAATAACGACTGCAAAAATGTGATGTTTCTCGATGCAAGTAATGTGCACATATAGAACCTTCAACTCTTGCTTTATTCTTCACTGATCGCTTTGAATCACCCATGAACCTTTCAAACGGATACATCAACCTATGTTGAACTGATCCACCAAGAAAAGCTTCATATGCAAGATGCACAGGTAAATGTTCCATGGAGTCAAAGAAACCAGGCGGAAATACTTGTTCCAATTTACAAAGAATGATTGCAATGTTTTGGTCCAACTTCATGATGTCTTCCACTTTTAAAGCTGACGCACAAATATCTCTAAAAAACTGACTAATTTCAGTTAGTGGATCAAGAACATGTTTGGGTAGCGAGCCAAATGTAATTGGTAGCAATTGTTCCATAAAAATGTGACAATCGTGACTTTTCATTCCATGCAACTTCCCAGTGTTAGGGTCAGCACACCTTGATAAATTCGATGAATACCCATCGGGCATTCTCAAATCTTTTAACCATCGACAAACAGCTTTAGCTTCTTGGGAAGTCAGACTGAAACAAGCCTTGGGTTTTAATAACTTTCCATTCGGTAGAGGCTTTAACTCCAACTCTCTTCTGTTGCACCATTAATCCATGTCGTGTCTGACCTTCTCATTATCTTTTGTTTTGCCTTTCACATCCATCACTGTGTTAAATACATTATCAAAAAAATTCTTCTCAATATGCATAAAATCTAGATTATGGCGCAACAAGTTATCTTTCCAATACGGGAGGTCCCAAAATATACTTCTTTTTGTCCAATTGTGCGTGACTCCGTATCCTTCAATTCGGCATGCTTTTCCAGTATCTGTAAATTTCGGTAGCTCACTAACTTGTTCCCATATAGCCCATGGTGGCAATCGAGGCGGAGGCAAATCTTTCACTCGTACATCTATTTTAAAGTTTGTCATGTTTCTTCTATAGGAGTGATTTCGTGGTAGGAATCTGCGATGACAGTCAAACCACGAGCTTTTCCCACCTTCAGCCAACAAGAACCCTTTGTTGTATCCCATGCAATGCGGACAACCCATTTTGCCATGCGTACCCCAACCAGACAACATGCCATATGCTGGAAAGTTGTTGATGGTCCACATCAAGGAAGCTCGCATTGTAAAGTTTTGTTTACGTGATACATCATAAGTTCATTCTCCAATCCACAATCTCTTAAAATCATCAATTAAAGGTTGTAAATACACATCAATTCCTGCTTTTAGACTCGAAGGTCCTGGAATGACGCATGTCAAAAACATGTATGGTTTTGTCATGCACATCTCAGGAGGGAGGTTGTAAGGGGTTACAATAACTGGCCAACAAGAATACATACTTCCCGATGCTTGAACATAAGGAGTAAAACCATCTGAGCATAATCCAAGCTTGACATTTCTAGGTTCTGCGGAAAAATCAGGATGTATTCGATCAAAGTGCTTCCATGCCTCGCCATCAGATGGATGCCGCATAGTGCCTGGACTTGTTTTACTTGTGTGATGCCATGTCATTTGACTTGCACTGTGCATTGAAGCAAACATTCTTTTTAACCTTGGTATTATCGGAAGATAAAACATGGACTTTACAGCTACACGGTCTTGATTAGTGTTAACAGCTCTAATGCGAACTTTATATCTTGGACACATACAAAACTTACATTCCTCCAACAATCCATCTTGAGTACCAAACTCATTGTCGTAAAACAACATACAACCATTAATGCAACAATCAATCTTTCTTACTCTTAAGCCCAACTTCGACACCAACTTTTTTGCTTCATAAAATGTTGTAGGCAAGTTGTCTTTCATTGCAGTTGAGTCCAACATCATTTTTACGAAGAATTCCAAACACTGATTAGGAACATTCCAATTTGACTTGGAGGCCAATAATCTCACATACATTGATAACTTTGAGTCAGACGATCCATCAAACAACGGCGTCTTCATCTCATTCAACAACTGATAAAATTTCTGCGCTTCCTCATTCGGCAACTCTTCCCCACCAAAATCTTCAGGTTGATCATAGGTCACGTTCACACCAAAAGCATCCTCAACCATGTCACCAATCAGATTAAAGTTTTCCTCATATTCCATAGGCGGCCGACTACTTGAAGCATGCGCGTTGCTAGTCTCTGGTACGTTACTAGGCAATTCTTCACCGTTAAACGTCCAAACCCAATAATTTGCAATGAAACCCCTTCTATGCAAATGAGATGTTATTTCCTGTGGGTCACTAATTATTGGTCTACATTCACATTTAAGACAGAGACACCTAACTCCTCCTTCGCTTCGACATAATTCCTGAGCAAACGCCCAACTGATAAACCCTTCAACTTCTACTATAAAATTGGGTTTAAGTCCCATTCTTCATGGAAATGTTCTATCGTACATCCAACTACGATAATACCGGTAATATTCTATACTGCATATTTATACAATCATTGTCATTTTGAGTTAGTAATATTAATCAACTTAATATTATTCTTAGACGTATACTAGTTAATATTTACTATTCTTAAAAATATTATTTAATAACAATACTACTAATATTTTTAACTACATATGTTATATTGAACATATGTTAACCATAAAGTTATTATTTTTTTAACTACACATTTTAAACTACAAATATTGGAAATATTATTTCATAAAAATACTACTATTATGTTTTTGTTACATATATAGTAATAAAAATAAGAAATAAGAAATATTACTATTATGTTTGGAAATATACAAACACATAATATATATAAAAATTCAGTTTTAGATCTATTATATATATGAACAAAATAAAAAATAAAAATAAAAATTGTTTTTATTAAATATATCATATACATATACATATTTTGTTTTCATTATATATATATATATATATATATATATATATATATATATATATATATATATATATATATATATATATATATATATATATATATATATATATATATATATATATATATATAAATTCTTTTTAAAATATATAAATATAATATATATTCTGTTTTTTTTTAAATATAGTATAATATAACTCATTATAATAAATAATATATATAATAAAAATTAAAAATGAATACTTTATAATATATATATATATATATATATATATATATATATATATATATATATATATATATATATATATATATATATATATATATATATATATATATATATATAACTCTTATATTAGTTTTGAATATATTAAATTTGTTTAAGTTATAATAATCTATTTTTTAAAGTGATAACTTTATAATATATATCTATATTATATTCTTAAAAATGAAAACTTTATAATATATATAACTATTATATTCGTTTTAAAATTATATTAATATTTATAATAATTTATTTTATATATAGTAAAATATTAAACAAAAAATTCGTTTTAATAATATTAATATATAATAATTCGTTTATAAATAATTATTTAATTTATAATTTCGTTTTAATTTATAAAATAACCTAATTAAAAAATAACCTAATAAATCTATTATTCTATACAAAAAATGAAAATCTATTAAAAATATCCTAATAAATCTATTAAATCTAATAAAAATATATCACATTATAATCTATACAAAAAAAACTTATCTCTTTAAAATCTATACAAAAATAACCTAATAAATCTATTAAAAATATACTACATTAGAAAAAAATAACTTACCTCTTCTTCAATCTACTCCTCCTTCTTCAATCTACTCCACCTTCTTCAATCTACTAAATCTATAAAAAAAAAAAATCAAAAATTAAAAACAAAATATAGAATAAAATTATAAGAAAATACTGATGTAACCTTAATTACCTTTGATATAAGAAAAATATTTGGGATTGAATTGGTATTGCAATTGGATTTTGGGAGAGAAGGGTTGGATTTCTGGTTTTGGGGGAGAAGGGTTGTGGTTCTGGTTTTGCAGAGGAAACGAAAATGAATTGTGTTTGTGTTGTTGTTCTAATGAATGGTGGTGGAGTGAAGTGAATTGCGTACATAAATACACCATATAGCGACGCGAGAATCACATCGCTATTTGCCACGTGAGAAACACGTCGCAACATGACAGCGGTAACATTAATTAATGTCTCTGCTTGCAAAGTTGTCACCATGTCACTTCAGTGGAACGTTGTGTTTGGTTTCTAAATGTAGCGACGTGTTTGTAACGTCACAACTAAATTTTTAAAAATTTGAATCTTCCCCCGTGTGAATGTTATAGCTTTTAATATTTTAATTTATAAATTTAATGTAGCGACGTGTATCCCACGTCGCAACCTTTTTTTAACATAACCCAATGCCTGACTTCTAATTACTTTATGGCTATAAAGTTATTTAATATTTAAAAACACCTTGCGAAGTGTATTTCACGTCGCAACTGGAAATATTGAGCCACGTGTTTTCCACGTCGCTAAAATATGTCGCTGGAGAGAGGATTTCTTGTAGTGAAGTATATATTGTTAAAAAATTAATAATAATAATAATAATAATAATAATAATAATAAATAGCTTTAAATGATTAAAATCAGAAACTTTGGTCTCCTACTGTAAGATACATGTTAAGGTCTTTCACCCTAGACAACACCAAAATTGTGTCATGTCTATGTTTTTAAAGGTAGTTAATTTAACTGATAAAAAAGTAATTAATAGTATTTAAGTCGGTTAAAATCGTACAATTGATAAGTATTTTGTTTTTTTAATAAGCAATTTGTGTCTAGTAAGCAATTTGTGTCTAGCGGGTTTTGAGCCTGAGACCTTGAGAAGAGCACACTCTCAAGTCCCAAGTATTTCACCACTAGACCACACACACGCACACACAATTGATCAGTATTGATTCATAGGCGTATGTAGTGTGTAGCACAATTATTTTTTGTTTTCTCTCTCTCTTTTATGTATGTGTATGTAGTTTTAATAAGTAGTAAATGTAGCTAGGTAACTTTAAAGAAGAAGGACCCAATGAATATTGTAGACTTAGGCATGTGATGCATTGTCACTATTAATTATATTTATCAAAAATACAATGACATGTACTGCATTTTAAACACAAAAATGTCACTTGCATTATTGAGTTCATAGTGAATCTAGTAAACTAGATCTATATATACAACAATATTTTTGATAAAATAAAAACATTACATTGATTTGAGGAAAGACATTAGTAATTCAAATACTCACATCCTCAAATTGAAAAAGACATCATTTTACAATAGCCAACATTTAACATAATAGTTGTAGCTTCTAATTTCACATTAACCCCAAGAAACATACAACAAACCCAAAGAAGCCAAATGGCCAAAAGACAACTGACAAACTTGAACCTGATGCATCATTTTGGACACCATATATTTGCTGAATCTTCTGCAAATCATCTTCATTCACCAACTCAATCTTCTGTTTAGGCAATACAATCGGATACATAATAGCCTCTTCCACAGAAGAATGTTCCAACCCTAATAAATGACCAATTTGATGCATCACAGCTGATTCAAAATCAACATCATCCTCATCAATATCACTCTTATTTGAGAACACCCATTGTTCGTTTATATCAAAATACATAAGCCTATCATTTCTAGTTTCGTTTATATAAGTGGCTCCAACCATTTGACCTTCTCCATCTAAATTTAAAAATGCTATCTTAATATCGGAATCGCTATACGTCATTGTCTCTGTAAAGTTCAACCCTGTTACTTTTGACCAACGGTTAAATGCATCCTGAAAGAAAATCTTTAATTGGTTTTTTACCTTATTCTTCGGGTGAAAACCATATGTTAATTCTTTCCCCGTCCACCATGGCTTAAACGTCTCCGAGTTGACGATGTCAGGAACACCACAACGTGGCTTTATAAGGGTATCAGTTGTATTTTGATCAAGCTGACCTGTTTTTTTGAGATTAAAATATTGCTGAAATTTGATTATTGATGATTCGTCCTCGGAATTTGAAGGCGAAGTGGAAGAGTTTAAGAATCCGTATTTTTCTAAGATCTGAAAGAACTCGAACATGTCCTGGGTTTTCTCTTTAGAGTGTTTTATAATCTCTAGCTGTGTCTCATACTTGAGCTTGAGCAATTCTTCAATTTGAAGTTTGCGTAAATACATGGAAGGGATTTCGCTTTTGATTGATGATTCAAGTGCCGGTGCCAAATCAGCAAACAAGCCCCTGGGGACACTTGCAGAGACATTTGCAAATAGGAAAGATAGTATGAAGAGGAATGTGAAGGTATTTAGTGCTGTGAGTTTCATGGTTTAGTGATTGTTGTGATATTGTTTTTTGGTATGGGTTTGAGAAAATGTGAATTAAGTTGTAGCTTTTTATAGAACTTTGTCACTGGTTTGGGAAGTATTCATATAGCATGTGCATTGCATCTTCTCCACTTGGATGGGATAGGATAGGATAGGCATTGCATCTTCTGTAATTTTTTGTTACCTAGATCTAGTTTATATGATTGGTATAAGTTATCCATCTAGTGATCTAGTTTTCTGTTTTTCTCTTTCCCGTTTGAAAGGGTTGCACCCTTAATGCGTTATTTCCTTTTAATCAATTGCTTATTAAAAAAAAAAGACAGCTGCTAGGAAATTGCTACACCCCTTATTCTTCTTAAGCCATCTATGACTTATCATTGACTTAGATTTGAAGAGGAAACTATGACACGTAGGGTCAAGAAATATGGAAAATTTATATTTGGTAAACCAACAACATGATAATGTCTGACTAATTTGTTTAAATGTTATATATGAATTTTCTTTATTTTTTTTCATAAACACGTCTTGTATTAAGATTAAATGTACTAGGGCTACATCAACCCATAAAGACATTTTATCTCTAAGGATAAATCATCTAAAAAAATGGTAAAAATAATATTAATTCTTTTATCCATAAGTTTTATCTCATATGTAGTTTCATATTTAATTAAGCATTTTGTTTTGGTGAACTTTATTTTGAAGTCTTTATCACAAAATTAGCTTATGCAAAAAAGATTGTGCTTTAATTTAAAAATATGATCGTTACAACAAAATTTGAATTTAAAAATTAGTTACGTTCGAATATTTTTTACAAGGTGAGACATACTCTGTTCAATTTAAATTTTACTTATTGTTCTGGACTGGGCCAAGGCTAGGCCCAACACCGCTTTCGGCCCAATAAGCCTCAGAGGCCCATGTATAGTTCATGGCCTTCCGACACGCCTTGCTCGGCACCAACACCGCGCTCGGCGTTCATTCTCCCCCGGACATCATCCTTGCCGAGGACCCTGCTCCGCGCAGGGCTCCTTCATATCCAATCCTCCGAATAACTCGGATCCCACGTGGCTCCTAAAAGACCGCGTCTTCCCTTGGACTTCGGAGCGGTTAACCAGGACAGAGGGCATACACGCACCTCCGATATTTCCGCTCAGGAAACCTGGCAGTCTCCTAGTTGGGCTTGGGAATCCAACCCAATAGCGAGATCATGGCCCAGCGCTGGGGGCTATATATACCCTCTTCAACTAGAGGGTCAGGTATTCAATTCTTACTCACTCTTAGCTAGTACTTGCGCTCCTTTGCTCGTCATCTTACTTTGGCATTGGAGTACCTTGCAGGTACACCCCCCTCCTCCTCCTTCCTAGAAGATCCAGTCCGAGCAGCCTACGACGATCCTTCTGATCAGGTACGATCAGTGGCGCCGTCTGTGGGAAACTTGCTTCCCCATCTTTAAAGAACAAAGATCAAAGCTAACCATCACCAATCGTCATGGCTGACAACAACAACATCCCAAGCGCTGACCCTTTCCTCCTTCAAGAGCTGATCGAGGAATCCTCCCGCGAGCTAGCTAATCATCGTCGGGGGAGTCGTCGGCGACAAAGGTCCGGGCATGAAACCCAGGACACCCAGCTGCTGCAGGTCCTACAACAGGTCCAGAATGTTGACCATGTTCCTCCAGAAGGGCACGTTCAGAGCGGCGAACCGATCCGAACGACCAACGTGCCGGAACATGCCCAGAATGTGAATGAAACCGACCCTCGCGACGGGCAACATGCTTCCTCATTCACCCACACCTCCGAGAGGCAGAGAGCCCGTCATGGAGAAGAAGAGGAGCCGCTCAACATTCCCGAAGGCACTGACCCCATTACCGTCCGCTTGCTCAAGGAAATACAACTGACCAACAGCCTCCTCAGAATTCAGGATGACCGAATTCACGAGCTGGAAAGACAGCGGCGACGTCGCCCTTCCCCACGGAGGCGCTACAGGTCACACTCCTATTCCTCCTCGCGCTCACCGCCGAGAAGATACCGTCGGCGTTCCCCGTCCTCTTCAAGGTCTCCCCCGAGAAGACATCGCCGCCGGAGGACTCGTTCCCGTTCTCCACACAGAAAGAACAGGAAGAACCAGAAACCTGAAACCGCTGAACAAAGAAGCCCCTCCCCCGAACAGGGCCGTCGGGGTCCCTCCAAAGCAACGACGGGTAACAACCAAGAAGATCCCCGACGAAACAGGCACTACGATTCACCAGGGCCGAGCGACGAGGAGGACTTCCGCAGCCCCTTGTCCGCTAGTATACGGAGAGCCCGCCTCCCTCGGGGGATGGAAAAACCGCCGGCATTGGACCAATACGACGGAACCACTGACCCCGACGACCATATCCGGAGTATCGAAGCGGTCATGGACTATCACGTCGTCAGAGGCTCGATCAAGTGCCGCATTTTCCCGACCACCCTCAGGAAGGGAGCGATGAATTGGTACAGGAACCTCCCTTCGAACTCCATCCATTCTTGGACCGAGCTCAAAGAACTCTTCTTGAGCCACTTCACAGCCTCCCGACGGCAACCGAAATCGGAAGCCAATCTCGAGGCCGTAGTCCAAGGACCCAACGAGCCTCTCCGAGATTACCTTGAAAGATTCAACAAGGAGGCCGTCCAAGTGCAGACAAAAGACTACATGAAGAGGTACATCTTGGAACGAGGACTTCTCCCCGGCAGTGACTTCAAGAAAGCTATTAAGATCGAGAAGGTAAACTCGATGAATGACCTCCTCAGCAAAGCAAAGGTATTCATCGATTTTGAGGAAGGCGAGGCAGCCGCAATCAGAGCCCCGAGGGGCAGTGGCGCCGCTCGCAGCTCAAACCTCGAAGACTCGGGGTCGCGCCGAGGACAAGACAAAAGAAGGGACGACCGGGCCCGAGATGTCAAAGAACGGCGAGGACCAGCAGGGCGTTTCAACGACTACACTCCTTTGAACACCTCCCGGGAGAAAATCCTGTCCGACTGCCAGAACGCCGAGTTCAAGAAATCCAACATCAGGCCCCCGAAGTCAAATCCTACAAGACCGGGGACGGACAAGTCCAAATACTGCAAGTACCACAAGAGTCACGGGCATATGACCGACGAATGCGTACATCTCAAAGATGCCATAGAGACCCTGATCAAAGAGGGCCACCTGGCAAAATACACCAAGAAGGGAGAACCCTCCAGAAGAGACATCCCTCGAAACTCTGACGAGGGGAACTCACCAGACAGCAGACCGCTCCAAGTCGCGCTGTCCGTAACCCGACCGGAAGACTTCATCCCTTCAGTCGGCGTGACGACCGCCCTCAGCACCTGGGAACATTTCCCCACCGCAATGGTCATCTCCAACGGCGGCGACCCCGGCTCTCTCACCGTCAGTTCGGTCAAGAGAAAGTTCGACGAGCTACTCAGCGCCAATGCAGATCTCGGCCCTACTCTTCGGAAATTCCGAGGAAAGTCAGAGCCAATCACTTTCTATCTCGAAGAACTGCCCGGCGGAGCTCCAAATGCCACCATTCCCCTTCTCGTCCGAGCCAGAATGGCAAACTTCGATGTGCGACGGGTCCTGGTAGATGAAGGCAGTTCAGTCGACATTATGTACTCCCACCTCTTCCAAACACTTCAGCTGGACGACTCGCACCTCACTCCCTATGTGGGTTCCGACCTCCAAGGTTTTAACGGAGCCACCACCAAACCATGGGGCTACGTCGAGCTGATTGTCACCTTCGGGGAAGGGGAAGCGTCCAGACAAGTCAAAACCAGGTTTCTGGTAATCGACTGCAAAACATTGTACAACTGCATCATCGGACGCCCAACACTGGCCGAGCTAACTGCCGTGCCCTCCACAGTCCATCTGAAGATGAAGTTCTACACGAGGACAGGGAAAGTGGCCACCATCAACGCCGACATTGAAGCTGCGAGAAGGATCTTCGATGCATCCGTCAAAGGACTAGAGCTGATCGCTCCTCCGACCAGCTCCAACAAGAAACCAAGAGCCGAAGATAAGCGTCCTCGGGAAGATCAGGTTCCAACGGCCAACGTCAGCTCAGTCGACCTCGATGCAAGGTTCACACAAGAAGAACTGAAGACCGGGGAGGAAACACAATCGAATCCCGTCCGACCTGTTCCCGACGGAGACTTCGAGCTGATCCCCCTGGGAGACAACCCCAACAGAGCAGTGAAGATCGGCAAGGGTATCCCTGACCTGCCGAGGAAGCAACTCATAGCCTGCCTTCGAGCCAATGCCGACCTGTTCGCCTGGAGCGCCGCAGAGATGCCCGGACTCGACCCTGAGGTCGCCTGTCACCACCTCTCCATCAATCCAACCGCCAAGGCCGTAGTACAACGTAGGCGTCGGCAGTCTCCCGAGAAAGCGGAGGCTGCCGAGAAAGCTGTAAAAGACCTCCTAGAGGCAAATTTTATTTCCGAGGCCAAGTACTCAACTTGGCTCTCAAATGTTGTACTTGTTAAAAAATCTAATGGAAAATGGAGAATGTGTGTTGATTATACTGATGTTAACCGGGCATGTCCAAAAGACGCCTACCCTTTACCTAATATTGATAGACTGGTCGACAACTCGGCCGGCTATAAACTGTTGTCCTTCATGGACGCTTATTCTGGTTACAACCAGATTCCCATGGCGAAATGCGACAAGCAATGCACGGCTTTCATGACCGAATCGGGCAATTATTACTACAACGTAATGCCCTTCGGACTCAAAAACGCCGGGGCAACCTACCAGCGGATGATGAACAAGGTCTTCCGAGGGGAAATCGGCGACACACTCGAGGTGTATATGGACGACATGATCGTCAAATCTCGAGAAGACTCCGACCACACACTACATCTCGAGCGGGTCTTCAAGCAGGCCAGGTCCTGCAGGATGCGCTTCAATCCGGAGAAGTGTACCTTCGGAGTACGGGCAGGCAAATTCCTCGGTTTCTACTTAACAGAACGAGGAATAGAAGCCAACCCTGATAAGTGCCGAGCATTCTCAGACCTCCCTACCCCCACCAATAAAAAATCCATCCAAGTACTAAACGGAATGCTCACGGCATTGTCCCGCTTCGTCGCGAAATCCGCCCAGCATGCACTTCCATTCTTTAAGCTTCTTCGGAAAGAAGCAGCTTTCGAGTGGTCCGAGGAATGCGAACAAGCATTATCCCACCTCAAACAAGTGCTCTCCAAACCCCCGGTGCTATCCCGACCAGACAGCAACGAGGTTCTCTATCTCTACTTGGCCGTCTCTGGCGAGGCAGCCAGCGCGGCCCTGATCCGAGAAACGGAAGACGGGCAGAAGCCAGTGTACTTCACTAGCAAAGCCTTACAAGGACCCGAGGTCCGCTATCAACAGATAGAAAAAATCGCGCTGGCCCTAATAACGGCCGCCAGAAGACTGAGGTACTACTTCCTTGCCCACACTATCGTCGTCCGGACAGACCAACCGATCAAACAGCTTCTCAGCCGACCAGACATGGCCGGAAGGATGCTGAAATGGTCCCTCGAACTGTCCGAGTTCGACATACAATACGAGGGCAGGAAAGCGCTAAAAGCCCAAGCACTCGCCGATTTCGTGGCCGAGATGACGACGATCTCCAACTCCCTAACACCCACCGTGAATAAGTGGACCATCTACGTAGACGGTGCCTCAAGCCACGCGGGCAGCGGAGCTGGGATCATCTTGGAGAACGACGAGGGACTCGTCATCGAAGTATCCTTAGTCCTCTCCTTCGCCACATCGAACAACCAGGCCGAGTACGAAGCCCTCCTAGCGGGCCTACGCCTTGCAGAGGACGTAGGCGCTCGGGAAGTCATGATTTATACCGATTCACAACTGGTCGCGTCGCAAGTTAGCGGCGATTACCAGGCCAAAAACGACACACTAGCCGAGTATCTGTCGCTCGTCAAAGAAAAGATGAAAGGGTTCGCGAAGGCAGACGTCGCACACATCCCTCGGGAACACAACTCGAGGGCCGACCTCTTATCCAAGCTCGCAAGCACGAGAAAGAAGGGAGGGAACAAGTCGGTGATACAGGAAGTCTTGTCCGATCCAAGCGTAGCCAAAAACGCGCCGGCCATACAAGTGTTTGCCATCGGAGACGACCATTGCTGGATGACTCCGGTATACAAATACCTCATGAACGACGAACTCCCCGATGATCCGAAGGAAGCTTCAGCTATTAAAAGGAGAGCCTGCTCGTACACAGTCATCGAAAATAAACTCTATCGGCGCGGCTTCTCCATTCCCCTTCTCAAATGCATCGACGACTCGCAGGCAATGGAAGTACTGCAGGAGATCCACGAAGGGATTAACGGCCAGCATCTCGGCGGCCGGTCGCTGGCAAGGAAAGCCCTCAGAGCCGGCTACTATTGGCCGACCATGCAGCAGGACGCCAAAGAGCATGTTCAAAAATGCGACAAATGTCAGCGGCATGCCGACATGCACCTAGCTCCCCCCACCGAGCTCAAATCCCTCTCCTCTCCTTGGCCTTTTTCCACCTGGGGAATGGACCTCCTCGGCCCTTTCCCGGTCGGCTCGTACCAGAATAAATATCTCGTGGTCGCCGTCGATTACTTCACGAAATGGATAGAAGCCGAGGCGCTTGCCAAGATCACATCTCAAAACGTGCTCCGTTTCTACAAACGAAACATACTTGCCCGGTTCGGGGTCCCTCAGGCCATAATCACCGACAATGGCACCCAGTTCACTGACAAAAAATTCCAAGAGTTTGTGGCCAAGCTTGGCACGAAGCAACACTTCACCTCAGTCGAGCACCCTCAGACGAACGGGCAGGCCGAGGCGGCCAACCGAGTCATCCTCCGAGGATTAAAGAGAAGACTCGGCGAAGCCAAAAAAGCCTGGGTCGAGGAACTACATAGTGTACTCTGGGCGTACAGGACGACGCCTCATTCGAGCACAGGCGAAACTCCTTTCCGACTAACTTACGGCACCGAAGCCGTAATTCCCGTAGAAATCCGAGAGCCTTCTCGGCGCACCGAATTCCCCCTCGAGGAAGAACTTAACGACGAGGCCATGAGGGAAGAACTCGATATGGTAGAAGAGATTCGAGCAGGATCAGCCCTCCGAGAAGCTAAACTAAAACAGCAAATAGCTCTTCGCCATAACGCCAAAGTTATAAAGCGCGAATTTGAAATCGGCGCCCTAGTACTTCGCAGAAACATGAAAGACTCGCGCGAAGGCAAGCTAGCCCCAAACTGGGAAGGCCCGTACCGAGTTTATGACAAAACCGAGAACGGCGCCTACTACCTCGAGAATCTTCTCGGTGAAAAACTTGCTCGACCCTGGAATGCTGAAAAACTCAGACGTTATTACAGTTAAACATAAGCTAAAACGCCCGGCCCCCAACCAAACTCAGGTAACGGACGGGCACGGAGCCACGTCGTCGGTACGGACGTGAGTGTTCCACGACAGCAACGATCGGTTCCTCTCGTCGGATAGACGGACCGACCCCTCGGCGGATTCTACACCTAGACCCCCCGTGGAAGTACCTGCATGGCAGAACCCCAGCTCGCGATGGGATCGTTCACGCCGCGAACGCTTGGCCGCAACCGCGGTCTCGCGCTCGCTAAAAGCGCATACCTGCTCTGCGCACCCGGCCCGTACTCAACACGCCCGGGCAATCAATCTAGGTCGAGCATAGCCCACAAAACCAATAATATCACAAGTATACTGGTGACTCTCCGGCATGTCCGAGCATAAGTCATCGGTCACCTAGAACAACCGCAAAATACTTTAAGTTCAGAGGAAATACCTCGTCATACAAGCACGGCAGGAATGTTATCGAAAAGAACAAACATACAGTGATAACGCCGAAAGTAAAAATAAACAGATATAAGCAAGAAGAATTGTAAGACATTAAAATTGCCGACCAACTTGGCCGGCGATGTCAAAGGTTACAATCATTACCGGGCACGCAGGCCCCAAAAATTATCCGGGCATAGCCCAACAAAAAGAATGGCACGCAGGCCGAGAAAAACGGACACGCAGGCCCGGAACTACACTTTCTACTCTTCACTCCCCGGGGACTCAGGCACCAACACGCCATCTACGATCCTCGAAGAGAGCCCGACATTATCCTCCTTCAAACCAGGGTTCAGAAGCCTCAGCTGGTTAAGAGCACGCTCGAAACCGACGTCGGCCATGTCGGCCAGGCTTATCTTCAGGCTTTCTATCTTCTCCGCAAACTCAGCCCTGGACTTCAGAGCTGCCACATCCGGCGACTCGTCAGCCGAGGGAGCCCATTCGAGTCGAAGGTCAGCCAGCTTCTTCTTCTCAGCCGCGACCTCCGCATCTTTCTGCTTCAGGGCCGCATCGACCTTCTTCCTCAACTCCTTGCGCTCGACCTCCATGGTCTTCACCTTGTCCTCGGCCACCTTCTTAGCCGCCTCGGCCTCCTTCAGGGCCTCGGTCGAGCCCGAACC